>NC_090002.1:0-324924 GCF_036417845.1 Apteryx mantelli | reverse complement strand
CGGGGCTGGGCTGTGCGGCGGGGGCCCCGCGGGGCTGCTGGCTGCCCTGCGCCCTGGGGGCCGTGCGGGGTGCGGGGGGGCAGCGCTGGGGCCTGTGCTGGTGGCATCCGTGGTGCCAGTGTGGGGGCCCTGGGGCTGGCCGTGGCGCCGGAGTCCACAGGCAGCATCCTGCTGCCCCCAGGGCAGGGCAGGGCAGTGTCCTCTCACCCCTCCTGCCCCGGGTCCCTGCCCACGGCAGCCCCAGGGCTCGGCTAGGGAGCGGTGGTGTGGGGTCGTGAAGGTGCTGGGGGAGATGGCTGTGTTGGGCTCACCCCAGCACTGCCCACCCAGCTCAGAGAAAAGACCTTGGTGTCAGCCAGGACCTGTTGAATGAGGATTGCACCTCCGCCTGTTTCCAGGCTGCTCTCTCCAATGTATTTTCTTTTGGGTGCAGAGGTTTAAGCCCAATTTGCAGGAAGACAGGGTCTGTGGCCATCTGAAGGTGGCATCTCTGAGCCCAAAACATGCTGCGCCAAGCTGGAAGCATAAAAGGATCGAGGGGGAAGGAAGAGAGATTTTTCCCAAACACCCAGAGGACTTGGGGTTATTAAAAGGTGAAGGTTTTATTATCATATACGGACATTTCCAGCAGGGTCTTGAGAGCCCCATGGAGCTGCAGGCCACCTCAGCATCTGGGATGCAGGACCCCTTTCCTCTCAGAGCCAGACCCCAAAGAGGACCCACTCCCAGGGAAACCTGTCATGGATTCCCATGCCCCCCCCCCACCCTAAGAGGCGATGGAGCTGGCCGCACAGAAGCCTTGAGGCTCAGGACAGCCCCATCCCCAGGACCCAGCAGTCCTGGCTGCCACATTGTCCCCCGAGCCAGAGGGGACCCTCAGGCAGGGCTCTCGCAGCAGCCCCCAGCCCTGTCCAGGCACCCCCACAGCCCGGGATCCACAGCAGTTTTGGCAGTTAACAGTCTCTGGGCGACACCTCGGGAAGGATCTCCCAAAGCCCTTACCCTCGGTGGAGAGCCGCAGGAGCGCAGGGGACAAGGAGCTGTGGTCCTGGCTGATGGTGTCCATCCAGCAGTCCTCCATCTCGCTTGCCCTCTTGCTCTCGTTTCACCTCTCCAGCCAGAGAAACAGGACGCTCTTCCCATCTCATTACCCAAAACTCCTTTCCAACATGCCCCTGCTCCTCCGTCTGTTGGTGAGGGGCCCCAACGTGGTCCCACTGCCTCCTGTCCCCTCTCCTTGCCGTGGAGCCACTATGAAAGGCAGCCGTGGGGAGGGTGTGAGCAGTGCCCAGGAGTGCCTGGGCTTCACAGGGAAGTGAGGGTCCCCGCCCACGACACCGGGGAGACCTCCCTGTGATGTGGCACGTCCCATTGTGACCTCAGCTCGTGTCATCTGGGGGCTCTGTAGGTCACTGTCATGGAGATGGCACAGCCAGGGAGAGAGCAGAGAGATTTCCCCTCACGTCCTGGAAAGCCATCACTTCCCTTCACTGCAGTTATTTTCCATAATTTTCTGATAAATCCTTCAGGAATGTTTCCAGACAGTGTCAAAGACTGTGAAATATCTCAAACGGGGCACTGAAGATGTCACTTCTGCGCCCCTGCACCGACAGGTCACTGCACTGGGCAGACCTGTGCAGGAATCTGGGGTTTGGGGGTTGGCGTTTTTACAGGATCCGAGGCATGTGGGATGAACCAGCACAAAGCATGGCCACAGGCTGAGAAATGCTTTGGTGAGCGTCAAAACTGGTTTCTGCTGTGGGCCCCTCTTTTTGTGGAAGCAGGATGCAGGACAATGTGGGACAGGACGTAGCTTTCCTCCTTTAGGCACCAAGGCAGGATCTCTGCTTTTAAAAGTGCTCAGCAAGGTTTCTCAGTTGGCAGTGCTTGAGCTAGAGATGCTATGCCAGAGAAGAGCAAACATAGCCTTAACACACGTCATCCAGAGGCCCTTATCCAGGACCCTGGAGCCTGCCAGGCTCCAAAGCCATGGGCGAGGCCAGGTAGCAAATGTGGGGAAGTTTTCCCATTTCCCATGAAGTTTGCCCATCTTTCCTTCTGGCTGAGCCTGAGGAAGCCATTTCTCATCCCTGGGCCTCATTTGGTCCTTGTGCTTTTCAGTGTCACCTTGGGGCTGTGCTTCTCCCCTGGGTACGCTCCTCAGCCCCCTGCCCTCCTCCCCAAAGGCACCCTTGCTCTCCCGGGTCTGTACAGCCCCGACATCCTGGATCTCCCACATTTTATGACTCTGGGCTTCTGAGGACACGCCCACACACTGCAGTGCTGCTGTCCAGGCTCCGGTGCAGAGCCTATGAGGCAGTGCGATGCCTCAGGACATGCATTTTGACTCACTCCCAAGTTTGTGAGATGACCAGCTCCCAGCTCTGCAGCTGCTGAAGTTTGAGAACATCCCTACAACCAGCCTTCCTGCTCTTGCTAGTCTCTGCACAGTTTTGGGGCAAATCTTGCAGAAGGGAGACTCCATCCCCCTTGAATACTGTGAGAGATGTGGCTTTCCAAGTCACTGCAAAAGGAAGGACTCCTTTACTTCTTTGGGTTGCTTCCTGAGCCTGTGGCACCCCCTCTGTGATGCTGGGAGCCCCAGCTCTGCAGCCTGCTGTCTTTGCCCTTTCTCTCCCGTGTCTCCTGTTTGTCTACCCAAAGTCTTCTCTCCACACCAGGGGCATGGGAAGTGCTGCTTTAGAGAGCTCATTTGAAGCTGTGACATGTTGTGAAGCTGAAGGCCTGAAGGAGGCTAGTCTGGGACATGGCTGTGCCCACAGACCCCCTCCTGTTCCCGGCCTGAGGATCCAGGAAGGTCTCCAGGGAGAGCAGTGGGTTTGGGGGTGGGTGAGATGGGTTTCCCTCAACATCCCTGGGTCCTGCATGGGTTTCTTTGAGTGCTCAGGAAAATCCCTCTTCTCTAGGGGCTTGCATCAAGACTTTTCCAGACTTTTGTACAGAAACACAGCCTGGTCTGGGATCCCCAAGAGCAGCACGGCCCCCAGCATCGCCCGGGACCCCCAGGAGCTGTCTGGCTCTCTCTTCTGTTCCCCCATTCCCCGATTAAATGGACAGTTTGTAGCCTCACCTTTACAACACTCCATCTGGACACTGCAACATTGTGACTCCTCCCCTAGCTCATTCCCATAGGCAGCTGCTGATTTGCGACCTGCCTATTGGCTGGCAGGAGGAGGGGGGCGGGCCTGGATTTCACTGACGGCTCTGTCAGCCAATCGGAGTCCACCATGTGGAAGAAAAACAGACGTGAAAGAGAGAAGTGAAATAGGAGAGGGAGCGAAGCAGGGGAGGCTTTGGGTGGAAAGCAGGACCGGGCTTGGGCAGCTTGTTTCTCACAAGACCGTGAGAAACGCTCTGCCCCCCCTGGCCAGTATAACTGCTCTGCCTGGCACTGAGGCACAGGAGGACTCAGGGTGGAGATCGGGCTCTGCAGAGAAGAGCCCCAGGGGCAGAGTTAGGAAACAAGAAAAGACCTCGAATGCGAAAAAACAGCATCTTTAAGTACACCAGAAACCAGCAGGGGCTGGAAAATGCCCCAAGCTGTAGTAAAAGTTTCTGAGCATAAAGAAAAATCAATGAAAAAAAAGAAAAACTGTTCAAATGTGAATAATAGATGGATGTAACCGAGTAACCTTAAAAGAAATAGCTTCAGCAGTTACAGTTAAAACCAAACTATAACAACCTAATGGCCTTGGTAGGCTTTTCTTTTTGTTTGGGTTCTACAGAGTGACCCTCTGAAGAGCAACAACTTGAAAAGAAGCAGCCAGAAAGAGTGGTAGAATTGTTAGGCTAAGTAATGTGTTTTTTAAAAGTATCTAAATAATAGAATGAACCTAGGAGCCAGGAGAGAAGTAACATCAAAGGAAGATGGCAGACCTAAGAATGAGGGGATACACATACCAGGCTGATAACGAAACTCAACGGCTGTATTCTAGTGTTTGTAAAAATTGATGATCCTAAGGAAGGGGCTAACACCTTCCCTTGATGAAAGGAAAGGAAAGAAAGAGAAAAAGATGGTAAAATTAAGCATAAATGTAACAGCTGTTGATCTGAAGTTAAAGTTGTCTGTTTCCTATAGAGAAGACAGGGAAATACGGAAAAAGAATAATAAAAAAAAGGTGACCAACTCTATTTGAAGCTCCTCTAAAGGGAACTATTCCAGCTTGGGGAACAAACTGATCTTTCGGTGCAGGAAAGAAATGCCTGCAATTAAAGGAAATAAGATTTCTGTGTTAACATATTGAGCTGGAACAACACTCGGATTCACCGAATTTGGGTCAATAGGCCAGACCAATCATGTTGCTATTAGGATTAAGACTGTTATTTTTAACAGTTGTTTACGTGTTACTGCAAACGGGCATGCTTTGCTTTTGGCGTCTATTAATAGCAGTGCGCATTTCCCCAGTACACTGTGCTTACCCAAAAGCCGCCCACTGCACACCAAGGGGAATTAGCTGACTTCTGAAATAAATGCGTGTGTCTGGCGGTGTCAAGGGGTGGAGTGACAGGCGCCACACAGGCAAGCGTGGGACTCTGGATGGTGCAGCCCACAGAAGAGGGGTTTGCTCTGGGGTGCTCCCAGGAGTTAAGGAACCCCGGGTGCATCACGGCTGGAGCCACCACACTGTGGGGTTGCTGCAGCCTGGGGGCAACCGTCTAACGACCCCACGACTGACAATTCCAGACAGAGGAGAAGCGACACCACAGACTCACCCCATAAACATCTAGGTGCTGTGGAACCATTCCCCACAGAACGACCTGTTAGTGGGCAAGTTGTTACTAACTGAACAGTGCTGTGGGCTGAGCACTAGGTTACCTGTTGATGTGCACGCTGTTATTGACTGAGGCCATACAGCTTTTGTGTAACTGCGGTCGGGCGTTGTTTTGACTCGCTATAGAAAAGAGTAAGCCACAGAAGTTGGTGTGGACTCTGACCGACCATCAGCTGGCCTGTGGATGTCAATGGCGTGATGAGGAGAATCCAGGCAAACTACCAGGTTTGTTATAAGCTCTTATCTCTAATAAATTCTCATACTTGACAAATGATGATCTCTTGGAGTTCAGTGCAAATAACCCCCGAATTCAAAAGAATCACAGACACCCCTCTATTGGCGTGTCACAGGTAACACTCACAAGGGGCATCAAATCTCTTGAACGGGATGGTTGGTTACTGTCCAGATGGTGGTGGCAGTCTCCTTTGCCAGGGTCCTTCCAACAGTGGCTTCCACTGGATGAGACTCCCCGAACTGTTCTTCTGGGGAATTTTTATAGTCCATCTGGCTTGTGGTCCTGTGTGACCTCTCCAGCATATGCATGAGCCATTGCTACTGATTACCTTAAATTGCATATCAAAGCATCTCCTAACTCTCCTAAGAATGCACAAAAGACTGTCCTACATAGCCGCTTCTTCATTTGCAGGAGCAGTTTGTACTGTCGATTTTCAAGGGCCTTAAGTATTTACAGTTTAATCAGTTCTGCAGCAGGAGCTGCTGCAGAGATTCTGAAACAGCCAGATACTCCACCTGAGGTGGTACTCACCACATTTAAGCACAGGAATTGGTCCAGGCACAGCAGGATCTGCCTCTAGAAATCTCTAGAACTGTCTGAAATACCCACTTGGAGAGGTTCTGCACCAGTCAGTCCAACACTTAATTTGGAAAGTGGTAGGAGTTCTGTCAGTCTCCTAGTTTTAAGTCCATCCCCTGTTTCAGACGACCAGCCCCAGGGCCCCCACGCTGGCGCCAGGGCTGCCACCAGCACAGGCCCCAGTGCTGCCCCCCCCCACGCCCCGCACAGCCCCCAGGGCGCAGGGCGGCCAGCAGCCCCGCGGGGCCCCTGCCACACAGCCCAGCCCCGCCGGGGCAGCGGCCGCACCCCGGGGCCCCACACTGCCCGCCCACACAGCACCACGCTGCACCCAGGCCCCGCCGCGCCCCGCGCTGCCGCCCACAACATGGCGCCCGACCAAGGGGGAGGGGGCGGAGCTGGCCGCCAGGGCAGGAGGGCCCAGCGTTGCCATGGCATCGCCGCAGTGCAGCCCTTCTATTGGCTGTCAGGAGGAGGAGGGCGGGCATCGATTTCACTGATGGCTCTGCCAGCCAATTGCAGTCCAGCATGTGGGGAAAAAAAAGACGTCAAAGAGGTGGAAGAGGAGCGGGAGCAAAGCAGGCGAGAAGCGAGCGGGCGAGAGCGTTTGGTGGGGGCTGCGGGCGCGTTCAAATGGCGGCGGGTGCCCTCCCGCCGGGGCGGGGCAGCGGTGCTGGCTTTGCCGGGGCTGCTTTGCTGCAGGAGCTGCAGCAGGGGCTGGTGGGGCCGTGAGCAGGGGCCAGAGCGACGTGGGCCAGAGGGGGGAGCTGCCCTGCAGCCAGACGTGGCGGCCTGCCGCGAGCAGCTGGGCCGGGGCGGCTCGGTGGGGTTTGGGGGCAGGAAGCTTTGGCCCTGTGGTGGCTCTGGGATCCCTGTTAAAGCGTTTCCCTGAGCTGCTGCTGCCAGCGCAGCCCCAGGTGCTGCTTTGAGGTGCATTTGGGAGGTGCTGGGCAAAGTGTGAGCAGGCTGCTGGTGTCGTTGCGAGGTGCCCTTCCCAATGGTGTCTTTTGTTGTGAAAACTGCATTTCCGAGTGGCTCTGAGAGAGGCTGTGCCCGCATGTGATGCCGTGCCTTAGCCGTTGTTTTTGCTCCCTGCCTCTTGCTTTGCACCGAGACCTGTGAGCCTGGCAGCAGGGTGAAGGGTGTTTGCAGAAGAGCTCTGTAAGTGTGAGCTGTTTTGCTTGTCAGGGGCCTTGAAAGTTGATGAACGGCCATTGCTTGCACTTGCTGTTGTTCTTTCCATGCTCCTAGGTCAGGGTGAAGAGTTGCTGAATTGTGTCTCTGCTGGTTTCACCAACTGAGATGCCCTGGCCTGAGTCCTTCCACGTGCCTCCAGTTGTGAGGGCCTAAAATAGGAGAATGCTTGTTGTCCTGGATGTGTAGAGGATTTTCTGGTTTTGTTCAGCATTGGGGAAGGAACCAGAGTTCTGAGTTGCGGGAAGGCTTCTCCCTGTGCCTGGGACACGAGGCCCTGCTGTCTTCAGTTTGATGATCGCTGCTCCCATGCAATCCTCCCGTTAGAAAATGTTGCCAAGAATTACTTGCAGGCTGTTCTGCAATTCTTAAATTTCATAGGCTAGGTGTTGATAACGCATAGCAGAAGCTAATCTTTTGGTGTAGTAACTGGTAGGCAATGGGTGTTTGAGAGCATTGTGAGTATTATGAGGCCATGATGTGAATCTGTGATGTGATGACACCTCTGTGTGAGCAGCTGACAGGTCAGGGGAAGATGCATGGCTTGGATGCTGGTGGTGAGGTCACTTCTGGGTTTGTTGCGTGTGCTCAGAGGAGGGATTGACCCCTGCAGAGCTCTACAGCAATACAGAAATGCAACTCATTAATCAAGCAGAAGTCGATATTCCACATCATCTGACACAAATTTTATTCCACTCCATCATCATGAGTTAGTACTGCTACATTTCAAATGCAGATGATGTTCTGTGGTGAGCATGGACATGGAGTTGGCCTTTCCACTTGTTGCTAAGTAGAAGCTTGCAGCGTCCTCGCAGTCAGCTAGGGAGTGCAGCTAGACTTTTGAGGCTGCTAAATGAATGTAGTGCTGGTGTGAGCAGTGGTGTGAATAATCTCTTCTTGCCAGGGTGTGTGTGTGTGCTTTAGAAGTTGCCCCTGTCAAAAGAGCAGGGAGCTTGTGAGATTTTCCTGCAAGGTCTGCATGCTGTCTCTGTCTTTGAGGTGTCCAGCTGCTTTTATGACACATTTGGAACTGTTACACTTTAGGGGTCTCTGATTTTCTGTGCACGTATGCAGTCATTGGAGAATGGGTGCAAAGGCTGTTGGAGGAGATGGAAGGAATGTCACCCCCCAAAAAGGGTATGGGCCACATTTTGAAAGAGATTTCTTGTTCAGAGAAGTTGAGGCACAAGCGAGAGGGAAAAGCTGGCCTGATCAGCCCCTGTGAGAGCACTTCTTCTCTGCTTGCTGGTGGGAAGGTGGGAAGTGAGCAGGCCCCGGGCTGTGAGTGGCTGTTCAGAGGCAGAGCGTGTTGCAAGGCCTTGGAGGACTAGAAAGGAATGGAAGGTCTGGAGAGTTGGGCTTTGTGTGTTGTGGGGTGCTTGGGGTGCCCTGTGTGGTGCCGTGTGTGGTGCTGTGGGCTGTGTGTCGCTGATGCAGAGGCGTGTGTTGGTTGCCAACCCTCTGTGAGGTGTGGAGGTAACGGCGTGTTACAGTGCGAGATGCCCTGTGGTGGAGCCGGGTGGTGGCGCCAGTGTTTTGGTGCTCAGCGTGGGAGGAGGTGTCTGGAGAGAGCAGTGCTCTGCTCCCAAGGCCCAGCCTGCCATCACGGTGTCCTTCTGGGAGACGTGGGTGAGGACTGTTGGTGACCGTGTTGCCTCCTTGGAGCATCGTGGTGCGAGGCAGGGCTGCTCCCAGTTTGGTGGTTTGTGTCAGCTGAGGTTCAGGCTTGCAGTTTCGGAAGGGTTTGATGCTTCCGTGAGTCTTTGGGATTTTACCGACTGCTGGAGAGAGTTCTCTTCTCCCTCCTTAAAGGCTTTCTGCTGAATCTGGACCCTCATTGCATCTTCCCATCTCAGACGCTAATCCATTCCAGTCCCTCAGCGAGATGGGTAGTTAATGGAAGCAGTCAGAGGCATTTCTGCACGTTGTGCCTACGCAGAGCCTTGCAGAGAGGGGAGATGCCCCCTCACAAGAAGTCAGGCCTGTGAGGGCGATGGGTGGCTCTGAGACACCTGTCCTTGTTGAGCGGTGGAGGCGGCATCTCCAAAGCCTCTGGTGCCTTTGGCCAGAGTCTCATAATAGCATATTCCTTGAGGCTGCAATGGGGGAGCCATGTGGAGGTAGCAGGGCTCCAACGCCCTGCTCCAGGCAGGTGCCAGTAGAGGAGGTATCTTGGGGCCTTTTCCAGTGAAGTTTTGATTACCTCCAAGGATGGAGATCTGGGAACCTCTCTGGATCCCTGTGCCGCAGTTTGGCCACCGTCACGGAGAAAAAGGTTTCTTCTTAATGTCTCAGAAGCATTTCCCATTGTCCGATTTGTCCCCGTTGCCTCCCATGCTACTAGTGTGCACCTCCAAGAAAATCCGCCTCCGTCTTCTCTGTGCCCTCCATAAGGTAGCTGTGCACAGCATGAAGATGCCCCTTGGCCTTCTCTTGTCTAGGCTGAACAAAGCCAGCTCTCGCAGCCTCTCCTTTTATGCCCCACGCTGCAGCCCCTGACTGTCTTGGTGTCCCTGTGCTGGACTCCCTGCAGTGTGTTAGCGCCTGTGCAGACCTGGAGAGCCCAAACAGGACCTGGTATACAGACATGGTGTCACCTGTGCCAAAAAGAGGGGTAGAACGTCTTGGTGGCCCTGCTGGCTGTGTTCTCACCAATAGAGCTCAGCACAGAGGGGAGACATTTGCCCCTGCCTGTTGCGACTCTGTAAGGCCAGCAGAACTGCCAGTAACACTCCGATTCTTTCTTTCTTTCTAGGTTGCTCCACTCATGGAGGTTCCCAGTGCAGTGCTAGAGCCGCTGAGGATGGAGGCAGGATGCCAGGCTGTGTCCCTGTACCTGTCAACATCTTGGCCAGCGTCGTGAGCCCTCTGTGAAAGCAGCTGCAAGTGACTGAGAAGAGGCTACGTATGGATGCGAAGGCTTCCATAAATGCGCCTGTCTTCCCTGGGTGACTTGGGTTGTGGGTTCAGCTCCTGGTACCTCTGCTGTGCTGCAAATTCCGCCTCCCACAAGTGCTGTTATTGCCAGCCCGCTCAACAAATGCTACGGTGCCCCCTCCTTTTCCTAGGAGGTTGTGGTGCCATATAGGACGAGTCCAAGACCCTTATAATAGATGCCAGCATGTCTGGAGTGCCTTTGTGTGAGTGCCCCAAAGCGTCCATAGCTTGATCTGTGGAAGTCTCAGAGCTCTTGGGCTGCCGGCTCTGCGAGGGGTGAAGATGTGCCCAGGACCAGGTTGCCCGTGGCACCCAGCCCTCAGTGCTCTGTGAAGGCAGCTGTGGAGCGCGGACTGGTGCTGCAGAGGCTGCGCAGCCAGGAGAGCTGTCATTTCAGCAGCCGTCCAGTGTGGGGCTGTCTCATTGCTTGGGCCTCATTTCAAAGGCTCTGCACCCTTTTTCCCTTCCCCGGGGCTCCTTGTCCTAGTAACTAAAGGAAAGGAAGGGAGGTTCCTTTGGGCTCAGGAGGCCTTCCGGACTCTCAAGTGTTTCTGTGTTGTATCTGTAACTTTTGTATTACTACAGAAAATCCCCATGTCCCCATCCCTAGCAGGAGGTTCGTGAGGGGATGGGGGTGGAAAGCAGCAGCCTGCTGTGCCCAAAGAAAGCAGGATCCTTCCCTCTGAAAAGAGCAGCATCACCCAAGGAGGCAGCTCTGTGCCTGATCTTGTGCTGCTCATTTGCACAGGCCTTGTGAGCCTAGAGTGCCTTGGCCACCTTGTGGTGTTACCGCAAGAGCTTGCCTGAGTGTCTGGATTGAGAAGCCAAGGGAAGGCAGCGAGCAGAGCAGTGGCTGGGGAGTGTGCAAGTGGCGAGTGTCCTGCATGCATCTCTTCTTGCTGGCACTTGGTTGTATGTAGCAGAAGAGGCAGCTGTGTGGGGCAGAGGCAGTGTGTTTGTAGAGTAGGTGGCAGAGCAGAGGTCTGGCGTCAGGTTGATGCCTGGTGCAGTGCCGAGTTGATCTGAGAGTGTCAGAAAGCCTTTGCAGTGCAGCTGCTCCCTCAGCTGATCTCTGTCCCTAGAAATGCACTAGAAATGGAAGTGGCATGCTGCTGCCATTGTGTAGGTGCTGCAGTGCGAAGGCTCCCAGCTCGGACTTGATGGTACTAAAGGAAAAGCGAGACCAATTGTTCCTTTTGTGATTTGTCACCAGGGTGCCAGAGTGGAGCTGTCGCATGACGTGGAGAGAGTCTTGCCAGGAGATGAAAGCCATTTGCAGAAGACTGTTCTGTATGGAGTGATCACAGCATAATCAAGGGACGTGCGAGTGGCCCAGGTGAGCTTCTCCTCTGTGAAGGTTTGCACTTTTCAGCTCCCTTGTGACTCAGCCAAAGATAGGGCAGCAGCAGGCAGGTCGATGCCATTTGTGCTTGTGAGGTGAGTTGTGCCTCTGAAGCTGGTAGGCCAACAGCATGCATGTAGCGTTGGTGATGATGGTGAGGTCTCTTGTGTCTCAGTGCCTCATAAATGGGGAGCAGACCCTTTGCTGCTGTTGGTGCTTTGTGGTGAGTTGTGCATCAGTATGTGACTGGCGATCAACATGGACATTGCTGCTGTTTGTGCTTGTTGAGGTCAATTGTGCCTCAGTTGCAAAGAGGCCAGGAGCAGCTATTTGGCTTCATGGCTGCCTGTGAGGTCACTTCAGCATGAGCACCCAACAGTCCAGCTTGCTGCATATTGCTGCTGCTTGTGTTTGTGGAGTCATTTGGCCTCAGTATCTGCTAGGCCACAAGCGGCCACATTGATCCTTTTCTGCATTTGTGAGGTGACTTTTGCTTCACCACCTGATTAGACAGCATCAAGCACATTGCTATTTTTGTGCTTGTGAGGTCACATGTGCCTCAATGCCTGATAGGCCAGTGGTAGTCATGTGGCTGCAGTCTGTGGTTCTGGGGTAACATGTGGCTCAGTGGCTGATAGGCCAATGCTGGTCACGTGGCTGCTTTTTGTGTTTGTGAGGTCACTTGTGGCTCAGTGCCTGATAGGCCAGTGCTGGTGATGTGGGTGCAGTTTGTGTTTGTGATGTCACATGTTGCTAAGTGCCTGATAGGCCAGTGCTGGTCACATGGCGGCAGTTTGTGGCTGTGAAGTCACTTGTGGCTCAGTGCCTGATAGGCCAGTGCTGGTGATATGTGTGCAGTTTGTGTTTGTGATGCCACTTGTGGCTCAGTGCCTGATAGGCCAGTGCTGGTGATATGTGTGCAGTTTGTGTTTGTGATGTCACTTGTGGCTCAGTGCCTGATAGGCCAGTGCTGGTGATGTGGGTGGAGTTTGTGTTTGTGATGTCACTTGTGGCTCAGTGCCTGATAGGCCAGTGCTGGTCATGTGGGTGCAGTTTGTGTTTGTGATGTCACTTGTGGCTGAGTGCCTGATAGGGCAGTGCTGGTGATGTGGGTGGAGTTTGTGTTTATGATGTCACTTGTGGCTCAGTGCCTGATAGGCCAGTGCTGGTCACGTGGGTGGAGTTTGTGTTTGTGATGTCACTTGTGGCTCAGTGCCTGATAGGCCAGTGCTGGTCCTGTGGGTGCAATTTGTGGTTGTGATGTCACTTGTGGCTCAGTGCCTGATAGGGCAATGCTGGTAATGTGGCTACAATTTGTGTTTGTGATGTCACTTGTGGCTGAGTGCCTGATAGGCCACTGCTGGTCATGTGGGTGGAGTTTGTGGTTGTGATGTCACTTGTGGCTCAGTGCCTGATAGGCCAGTGCTGGTCATGTGGGTTCAGTTTGAGGTTGTTATGTCACTTGTGGCTCAGTGCCTGATAGGCCAGTGCTGGTCCTGTGTGTGCAGTTTGTGGTTGTGATGTCACTTGTGGCTGAGTGCCTGATAGGCAGTGCTGGTGATGTGGGTGGAGTTTGTGTTTGTGATGTCAGTTGTGGCTCAGTGCCTGATAGGCCAGTGCTGGTGATGTGGGTGGAGTTTGTGTTTGTGATGTCACTTGTGGCTCAGTGCCTGATAGGCCAGTGCTGGTCACGTGGGTGCAGTTTGTTGTTGTGATGTCATCTGCGGATCAGTGCCTGATAGGCCAGTGCTGGTCATGTGGGTGCAGTTTGTGGTTGTGATGTCACTTGTGGCTCAGGGCCTGATAGGCCAGTGTTGGTCACATGGCTGCAGTTTGTGTTTGTGATGTCACTTGTGGCTGAGTGCCTGATAGGCCAGTGCTGGTCATGTGGCTGCAGTTTGTGGTTGTGATGTCACTTGTGGCTCAGTGCCTGATAGGCCAGTGCTGGTCACGTGGGTGCAGTTTGTGGTTGTGATGTCATTTGCGGATCAGTGCCTGATAGGCCAGTGCTGGTGATGTGGGTGCAGTTTGTGGTTGTGATGTCACTTGTGGCTCAGTGCCTGATAGGCCAGTGCTGGTCGTGTGTGCAGTTTGTGTTTGTGATGTCACTTGTGGCTGAGTGCCTGATAGGCCAGTGCTGGTCACGTGGGTGCAGCTTGTCTTTGTGATGTCACTTGTGGCTCAGTGCCTGATAGGCCAGTGCTGGTCCTGTGTGTGCAGTTTGTGGTTGTGATGTCACTTGTGGCTCAGTGCCTGATAGGCCAGTGCTGGTGATGTGGGTGGAGTTTGTGTTTGTGATGTCACTTGTGGCTCAGTGCCTGATAGGCCAGTGCTGGTGATGTGGGTGGAGTTTGTGTTTGTGATGTCACTTGTGGCTCAGTGCCTGATAGGCCAGTGCTGGTCACGTGGGTGCAGTTTGTTGTTGTGATGTCATTTGCGGATCAGTGCCTGATAGGCCAGTGCTGGTCACGTGGGTGGAGTTTGTGTTTGTGATGTCACTTGTGGCTCAGTGCCTGATAGGCCAGTGCTGTTCATGTGGGTGCAGTTTGTGATTGTGATGTCACTTGTGGCTCAGTGCCTGATAGGCCAGTGCTGGTGATGTGGGTGGAGTTTGTGGTTGTGATGTCACTTGTGGCTCAGTGCCTGATAGGCCAGTGCTGGTGATGTGGGTGCAGTTTGTGGTTGTGATGTCACTTGTGGCTGAGTGCCTGATAGGCCAGTGCTGGTCATGTGGGTGGAGTTTGTGGTTGTGATGTCACTTGTGGCTCAGTGCCTGATAGGCCAGTGCTGGTCACGTGGGTGCAGTTTGTTGTTGTGATGTCATTTGCGGATCAGTGCCTGATAGGCCAGTGCTGGTCACGTGGGTGGAGTTTGTGTTTGTGATGTCACTTGTGGCTCAGTGCCTGATAGGCCAGTGCTGGTCACGTGGGTGCAGTTTGTGGTTGTGATGTCACTTGTGGCTGAGTGCCTGATAGGGCAGTGCTGGTCACGTGGGTTCAGTTTGATGTTGTGATGTCACTTGTAGCTCGGTGCCTGATAGGCCAGTGCTGGTGATGTGGGTGCAGTTTGTGTTTGTGATGTCACTTGTGGCTCAGTACCTGATGGGACATTGCTGGTGATGTGGGTGCAGTTTGTGTTTGTGATGTCACTTGTGGCTCAGTGCCTGATAGGCCAGTGCTGTTCATGTGGGTAGAGTTTGTGATTGTGATGTCACTTGTGGCTGAGTGCCTGATAGGCCACTGCTGGTCATGTGGGTGGAGTTTGTGGTTGTGATGTCTCTTCTGGCTCAGTGCCTGGTAGACCAGTGCTGGTCAGATGACTGCAGTTTGTGTTTGTGATGTCACTTGTGTCTCAGTGCCTGATAGGCCATGCTGGTGATGTGGGTTGAATTTGTTTGTGATGTCACTTGTGGCTGAGTGCCTGATAGGCCAGTGCTGGTGATATGTGTGCAGTTTTTGTGTGTGATGTCACTTGTGGCTGAGTGCCTGATAGGCCAGTGCTGGTCCTGTGGCTGCAGCCTGTGGTTGTGAGGTCTCTTGGGGCTCAGTGCCTGATAGGCCAGTGCTGTTCATGTGGGTGCAGTCTGTGATTGTGAGGTCACTTGTGGCTCAGTGCGTGATAGGCCAGTGCTGGTCACGTGGGTGCAGTTTGTGGTTGTGATGTCACTTGTGGCTCAGTGCCTGATAGGTCAGTGCTGGTGATGTGGCTGCAGTTTGTGTTTGTGATGTCATTTGTGTCTCAGTGCCTGATAGGCCATGCTGCTCCTGTGGTGCAGTTTGTGTTTGTGATATCACTTGTGGCTCAGTGCCTGATAGGCCAGTGCTGGTGATGTGGCTGCAGTTTGTGGTTGTGATGTCACTTGTGGCTCAGTGCCTGATAGGCCATGCTGGTGATGTGGGTGCAGTTTGTGGTTGTGATGTCACTTGTGGCTCAGGGCCTGATAGGCCAGTGCTGGTGATGTGGCTGCAGTTTGTGTTTGTGATGTCACTTGTGGCTCAGTGCCTGATAGGCCAGTGCTCATCATGTTGGAGCAGTTTGTGGTTGTGATGTCACTTGTGGCTCAGTGCCTGATAGGCCTGTGCTGGTGATATGTGTGCAGTTTGTGGTTGTGATGTCAGTTGTGGCTGAGTGCCTGATAGGCCAGTGCTGGTCATGTGGGTGGAGCTTTTGTTTGTGATGTCTCTTGTGGATCAGTGCCTGATAGGGCAATGCTCGTGATGTGGGTGCAGTTTGTGATTGTGATGTCACTTGTGGCTCAGTGCCTGATAGGCCAGTGCTGGTCCTGTGGGTGCAATTTGTGGTTGTGATGTCACTTGTGGCTCAGTGCCTGATAGGGCAATGCTGGTAATGTGGCTACAATTTGTGGTTGTAAGGTCACTTCTGGCTGAGTGCCTGATAGGCCATGCTAGTCCTGTGGGTGCAGTTTGTGGTTGTGATGTCACTTGTGGCTCAGTGCCTCATAGGCCAGTGCTGGTCATGTGGGTTCAGTTTGAGGTTGTTATGTCAATTGTGGCTCAGTGCCTGATAGGCCAGTGCTGGTCCTGTGGCTGCAATTTGTGATTGTGAGGTCAATTGTGGCTCAGTGCCTGATAGGCCAGTGCTGGTCCTGTGGCTGCAATTTGTGATTGTGAGGTCAATTGTGGCTCAGTGCCTGATAGGCCAGTGCTGGTCATGTGGGTGCAGTTTGTGGTTGTGAGGTCCCTTGTGGCTCAGGGCCTGATAGGCCAGTGTTTGTCCTGTGGGTGCAGTTTGTGTTTGTGATGTCACTTGTGGCTCAGTGCCTCATATGCCGGTGCTGGTGATGTGGCTGCAGTTTGTGTTTGTGATATCGCTTGTGGCTCAGTGCCTGATAGGCCAGTGCTGGATATGTGTCTGCAGTTTGTGGTTGTGATGTCCCTTGTGGCTCAGTGCCTGATAGGCCAGTGCTGGTGATGTGGGTGGAGTTTTTTTGTGATGTCCCTTGTGGCTCAGTGCCTGATAGGCCAGTGCTGGTCATGTGGGTGCAGTTTGTGTTTGTGAGGTCACTTGTGGCTGAGTGCCTGATAGGCCAGTGCTGGTGATGTGGGTGCAGTTTGTGTTTGTGATGTCACTTGTGGCTCAGTGCCTGATAGGCCAGTGCTGGTCAGATGGCTGCACTTTGTGTTTGTGATGTCACATGTGTCTCAGGGCCTGATAGGCCAGTGCTGGTGATGTGGGTGCAGTTTGTGGTTGTGATGTCACTTGTGGCTCAGTGTCTGATAGGCCAGTGCTGTTCATGTGTGTGGAGTTTGTGATTGTGATGTCACTTGTGGCTGAGTGCCTGATAGGCCAGTCCTGGTGGTGTGGGTGCAGTTTGTGTTTGTGATGTCACTTGTGGCTCAGTGCCTGATAGGCCAGTGCTGGTCATGTGGCTGCAGTTTGTGTTTGTGATGTCACTTGTGGCTCAGTGCCTGATAGGCCAGTGCTGGTCATGTGGGTGGAACTTTTTTTTGTGATGTCTCTTGTGGATCAGTGCCTGATAGGGCAATGCTCGTGATGTGGGTGCAGTTTGTGATTGTGATGTCACTTGTGGCTCAGTGCCTGATAGGCCAGTGCTGGTCCTGTGGCTGCAGTTTGTGGTTGAGAGGTCTCTTGGGGCTCAGTGCCTGAGAGGCCAGTGCTGTTCATGTGGGTGCAGTCTGTGATTGTGAGGTCACTTGTGGCTGAGTGCCTGATAGGCCAGTGCTGGTGATATGTGTGCAGTTTGTGTTTGTGATGTCACTTGTGGCTCAGTGCCTGATAGGCCATGCTGGTGATGTGGGTGCAGTTTGTGGTTGTGATGTCACTTGTGGCTCAGTGCCTGATAGGCCAGTGCTGGTCATGTGGGTGCAGTTTCTGTTTGTGATGTCAATTGTGGCTCAGTGCCTGATAGGCCAGTGCTGGTCCTGTGGCTGCAATTTGTGATTCTGAGGTCAATTGTGGCTCAGTGCCTGATAGGCCAGTGCTGTTCATGTGGGTGCAGTTTGTGGTTGTGAGGTCCCTTGTGGCTCAGTGCCTGATAGGCCAGTGCTAGTTACGTGGCTGCAGTTTGTGTTTGTGATGTCACTTGTGGCTCAGTGCCTGATAGGCCAGTGCTGGTGATGTGGCTGCAGTTTGTGTTTGTGATATCACTTGTGGCTCAGTGCCTGATAGGCCAGTGCTGGATATGTGTGCAGTTTTTTTTGTGATGTCACTTGTGGCTCAGTGCCTGATAGGCCAGTGCTGTTGATGTGGGTGGAGTTTGTGTTTGTGATGTCACTTGTGGCTGAGTGCCTGATAGGCCAGTGCTGTTGATGTGGGTGGAGTTTGTGTTTGTGATGTCACTTGTGGCTCAGTGCCTGATAGGCCAGTACTGCTGATGTGGGTAGCATTTGTGTTTTTGATGTCACTTGTGGTTCAGTGCCTGATAGGCCAGTGCTGTTCATGTGGGTACAGTTTGTGTTTGTGATGTCACTTGTGGCTCAGTGCCTGATAGGCCAGTGCTGGTGATGTGGGTGGAGTTTTTTTGTGATGTCCCTTGTGGCTGAGTGCCTGATAGGCCAGTGCTGGTGATGTGTGTGAAGTTTTTGTTTGTGATGTCACTTGTGGCTGAGTGCCTGATAGGCCAGTGCTGTTGATGTGGGTGGAGTTTGTGTTTGTGATGTCACTTGTGGCTCAGTGCCTGATAGGCCAGTACTGCTGATGTGGGTACCATTTGTGTTTTTGATGTCACTTGTGGTTCAGTGCCTGATAGGCCAGTGCTGGTGATGTGGGTGCAGTTTGTGGTTGTGAGGTCTCTTGGGGCTGAGTGCCTGATAGGCCAGTGCTGGTCGTGTGTGCAGTTTGTGGTTGTGAGGTCACTTGTGGCTCAGTGCCTGATAGGCCAGTGCTGGTGATGTGGCTGCAGTTTGTGTTTGTGAGGATACTTGTGGCTCAGTGCCTGATAGGCCAGTGCTGGTGATGTGGGTGCAGTTTGTGGTTGTGATGTCACTTGTGGCTCAGTGCCTGATAGGCCAGTACTGCTGATGTGGGTACCATTTGTGTTTTTGATGTCAGTTGTGGCTCAGTGCCTGATAGGCCAGTGCTGGTCACATGTCTGCAGTTTGTGTTTGTGAGGTCACTTGTGGCTGAGTGCCTGATAGGCCAGTGCTGGTGATGTGGCTGCAGTTTGTGGTTGTGATGTCACTTGTGGCTCAGTGCCTGATAGGCTATGCTGCTCCTGTGGTGCAGTTTTTGTTTGTGATGTCACTTTTGGCTCAGTGCCTGATAGGCCAGTGCTTGTCCTGTGGGTGCAGTTTGTTTGTGATGTCACTTGTGGCTCAGTGCCTGATAGGCCAGTGCTGGTGATGTGGCTGCAGTTTGTGGTTGTGATGTCACTTGTGGCTCAGTGCCTGATAGGCCAGTGCTGTTCATGTGGGTGCAGTTTGTTTTTGTGATGTCACTTGTGGCTGAGTGCCTGATAGGCCAGTGCTGGTCGTGTGTGCAGTTTGTGTTTGTGATGTCACTTGTGGCTGAGTGCCTGATAGGCCAGTGCTGGTGATGTGGCTGCAGTTTGTGTTTGTGATGTCACTTGTGGCTCAGGGCCTGATAGGCCAGTGCTGGTGATGTGGGTGCAGTTTGTGGTTGTGATGTCACCTGTGGCTCAGTGCCTGATAGGCCAGTGCTGTTCATGTGGGTGCAGTTTGTTTTTGTGATGTCACTTGTGGCTGAGTGCCTGATAGGCCAGTGCTGGTCGTGTGTGCAGTTTGTGTTAGTGATGTCACTTGTGGCTGAGTGCCTGATAGGCCAGTGCTGGTGATGTGGGTGGAGTTTGTGTTTGTGATGTCACTTGTGGCTCAGTGCCTGATAGGCCAGTGCTGGTGATGTGGGTGGAGTTTGTGGTTGTGATGTTACTTGTGGCTGAGTGCCTGATAGGCCAGTGCTTGTCATGTGGATGGAGTTTGTGGTTGTGAGGTCACTTGTGGCTCAGTGCCTGATAGGCCAGTGCTGGTCATGTGGGTGCAGTTTGTGTTTGTGATGTCACTTGTGGCTCACTGCCTGAAAGGCCAGGGCTGGTGATGTGGGTGCAGTTTTTGGTTGTGGTGTCACTTGTTGCTCAGTGCCTGATAGGCCAGTGCTGGTCCTGTGGATTCAGTTTGTGTTTATGATGTCACTTGAGGCTCAGTGCCTGATAGGCCAGTGCTGGTCCTGTGTGTGCAGTTTGTGGTTTTGATGTCACTTGTGGCTCAGTGCCTGATAGGCCAGTGCTGGTGATGTGGGTGGAGTTTGTGTTTATGATGTCACTTGTGGCTCAGTGCCTGATAGGCTGGTGCTGGTCCTGTGGGTGCAGTTTGTGACTGTGAGGTCACTTGTGCCTGAGTGCCTGATAGGCCAGTGCTGGTCAGATGGGTGCAGTTTGTGTTTGTGATGTCACTTGTGGCTCAGTGCCTGATAGGCCAGTGCTGGTGATGTGGGTGGAGTTTGTGGTTGTGATGTCACTTGTGGCTCAGTGCCTGATAGGCCAGTGCTGGTCACGTGGCTGCGGTTTATGGTTGTGATGTCACTTGTGGCTGAGTGCCTGATAGGCCAGTGCTGGTGATGTGGGTGGAGTTTGTGGTTGTGATGTCACTTGTGGCTCAGTGCCTGATAGGCCAGTGCTGGTCACATGTCTGCAGTTTGTCGTTGTGATGTCACTTGTGGCTCAGTGCCTGATAGGCCAGTGCTGGTCACATGCCTACAGTTTGTGTTTGTCATGTCACTTGTAGCTCAGTGCCTGATAGGCCAGTGCTGGTCACATGTCTGCAGTTTGTGTTTGTGAGGTCACTTGTGGTTCAGTGCCTGATACGCCAGTGTTTGTCCTGTGGGTGCAGTTTGTGGTTGTGATGTCACTTGTGGCTCAGTGCCTGATAGGCCAGTGCTGGTGATGTGGCTGCAGTTTGTGTTTGTGAGGTCACTTGTGGCTCAGTGCCTGATAGGCCAGTGCTGGTGATGTGGGTGCAGTTTGTGTTTGTGATGTCACTTGTGGCTCAGTGCCTGACAGGCCAGTGCTGGTGATGTGGCTGCAGTTTGTGTTTGTGAGGTCACTTCTGGCTCAGTTCCTGATAGGCCAGTGCTGGTGATGTGTGTGTAGTTTTTTTTGTGATGTCACTTGTGGCTCAGTGCCTGATAGGCCAGTGCTCTTGCTGTGGGTGGAGTTTGTGTTTGTGATGTCACTTGTGGCTGAGTGCCTGATAGGCCAGTGCTGGTTACGTGGCTGCAGTTTGTGTTTGTGATGTCACTTGTGGCTCAGTGCCTGATAGGCCAGTGCTGGTCACATGGCTACAGTTTGTGGTTGTGATGTGACTTGTGGTTCAGTGCCTGATAGGCCAGTGCTGGTCATGTGGCTGCAGTTTGTGGTTGTGAGGTCAGTTGTGGCTGAGTGCCTGATAGGCCAGTGCTGGTGATGTGGGTGCAGTTTGTGGTTGTGATGTCACTTGTGGCTCAGTGCCTGATAGGCCAGTGTTTGTCCTGTGGGTGCAGTTTGTGTTTGTGAGGTCACTTGTGGCTCAGGGCCTGATAGGCCAGTGTTTGTCCTGTGGGTGCAGTTTGTGTTTGTGAGGTCACTTGTGGCTCAGTGCCTGATAGGCCAGTGCTGGTCACATGGCTGCAGTTTGTGTTTGTGATGTCACTTGTGGTTCAGTGCCTGATAGGCCAGTGCTGGTCCTGTGTGTGCAGTTTGTGGTTGTGATGTCGCTTCTGGCTCAGTGCCTGATAAGCCAGTGCTGGTCATGTGGATAGAGTTTGTGGTTGTGAAGTCACTTGTGGCTCAGTGCCTGATAGGCCAGTGCTGGTCACGTCGCTGCTTTTTGTGGTTGTGATGTCAGTTGTGGCTCAGTGCCTGATAGGCCAGTGTTTGTCCTGTGGGTGCAGTTTGTGGTTGTGAGGTCACTTGTGGCTCAGTGCCTGATAGGCCAGTGCTGGTCACATGGCTACAGTTTGTGTTTGTGATGTCATTTGTGGCTCAGTTCCTTATAGGCCAGTGCTGGTGATGTGGGTGCAGTTTGTGATTGTGAGGTCCCTTGTGGCTCAGTGCCTGATAGGCCATGCTGGTGATGTGGGTGCAGTTTGTGTTTGTGATGTCACTTGTGCCTCAGTGCCTGATAGGCCAGTGCTGGTCCTGTGGCTGCAGTTTGTGGTTGTGATGTCAGTTGTGGCTCAGTGCCTGATAGGCCAGTGCTGGTCACATGTCTGCAGTTTGTCGTTGTGATGTCACTTGTGGCTCAGTGCCTGATAGGCCAGTGCTGGTCACATGCCTACAGTTTGTGTTTGTCATGTCACTTGTAGCTCAGTGCCTGATAGGCCAGTGCTGGTCCTGTGGGTGCAGTTTGTGTTTGTGATGTCACTTGTGGCTCATTGCCTGATAGGCCAGTGCTGGTCATGTGACTGCAGTTTGTGTTTGTGATGTCACTTGTGGCTCAGTGCCTGATAGGCCAGTACTGCTGATGTGGGTGCAGTTTGTGACTCTGATGTCACTTGTGGCTGAGTGCCTGATAGGCCAGTGCTGGTCACATGGCTACAGTTTGTGTTTGTGATGTCACTTGTGGCTCAGTGCCTGATAGGCCAGTGCTGTTCCTGTGGGTGCAGTTTGTGTTTGTGATGTCACTTGTGGCTCATTGCCTGATAGGCCAGTGCTGGTGATGTGGCTGCAGTTTGTGTTTGTGATGTCACTTGTGGCTCAGTGCCTGATAGGCCAGTGCTGTTCCTGTGGGTGCAGTTTGTGTTTGTGATGTCACTTGTGGCTCATTGCCTGATAGGCCAGTGCTGGTGATGTGGCTGCAGTTTGTGTTTGTGATGTCACTTGTGGCTCAGTGCCTGATAGGCCAGTGCTGGTGATGTGGGTGCAGTTTGTGGTTGTGATGTCACTTGTGGCTCAGTGCCTGATAGGCCAGTGTTTGTCCTGTGCGTGCAGTTTGTGTTTGTGATGTCACTTGTGGCTCAGTGCCAGATAGGCCAGTGCTGGTGATGTGGCTGCAGTTTGTGGTTGTGAGGTCACTTGTGGCTCAGTGCCTGATAGGCCAGTGCTGGTGATGTGAGTGCAGTTTGTGTTTGTGGTGTCACATGTTGCTCAGTGCCTGATAGGCCAGTGCTGGTCACATGGCTACAGTTTGTGTTTGTGATGTCATTTGTGGCTCAGTTCCTGATAGGCCAGTGCTGGTCCTGTGGGTGCACTTTGTGGTTGTGATGTCACTTGTGGCTCAGTGCCTGATAGGCCAGTGCTGGTCACGTGGCTGCAGTTTGTGTTTGTGATGTCACTTGTGGCTCAATGCCTGATAGGCCAGTGCTGGTCACATGGCTACAGTTTGTGGTTGTGATGTGACTTGTGGTTCAGTGCCTGATAGGCCAGTGCTGGTCATGTGGCTGCAGTTTGTGGTTGTGAGGTCACTTGTGGCTGAGTGCCTGATAGGCCAGTGCTGGTGGTGTGGGTGCAGTTTGTGGTTGTGAAGTCACTTGTGGCTCAGTGCCTGATAGGCCAGTGCTGGTGATGTGGGTGGAGTTTGTGGTTGTGATGTCACTTGTGGCTCAGTGCCTGATAGGCCAGTGCTGGTCACGTGGCTGCGGTTTATGGTTGTGATGTCACTTGTGGCTGAGTGCCTGATAGGCCAGTGCTGGTCACATGTCTGCAGTTTGTGTTTGTGAGGTCACTTGTGGTTCAGTGCCTGATACGCCAGTGTTTGTCCTGTGGGTGCAGTTTGTGGTTGTGATGTCACTTGTGGCTCAGTGCCTGATAGGCCAGTGCTGGTGATGTGGCTGCAGTTTGTGTTTGTGAGGTCACTTGTGGCTCAGTGCCTGATAGGCCAGTGCTGGTGATGTGGGTGCAGTTTGTGTTTGTGATGTCACTTGTGGCTCAGTGCCTGACAGGCCAGTGCTGGTGATGTGGCTGCAGTTTGTGTTTGTGAGGTCACTTGTGGCTGAGTGCCTGATAGGCCAGTGTTTGTCCTGTGGGTGCAGTTTGTGTTTGTGAGGTCACTTGTGGCTCAGGGCCTGATAGGCCAGTGCTGGTCACATGGCTGCAGTTTGTGTTTGTGATGTCACTTGTGGCTCAGTGCCTGAGAGGCCAGTGCTGGTGGTGTGGGTGCAGTTTGTGGTTGTGATGTCACTTGTGGCTCAGGGCCTGATAGGCCAGTGTTTGTCCTGTGGGTACAGTTTGTGTTTGTGAGGTCACTTGTGGCTTAGTGCCTGATAGGCCAGTGCTGGTCACATGGCTGCAGTTTGTGGTTGTGATGTCACTTGTGGCTCAGTGCCTGATAGGCAAGTGCTGGTGCTGTGGGTGCAGTTTGTGTTTGTGATGTCACTTGTGGCTCAGTGCCTGATAGGCCAGTGCTGGTCACATGTCTGCTGGTTTTAACCTGTCAGGTTATTTCTGCCTTCAGCGCCACATAATGCCATGGTAGGCGCATGGCTCCTCTTTGTCGTTGTGAGGTCATTGTGCCCCTGTACCTTATAGGGCAGCAGGAAGCACATGGTGTCGATGCAGACCTGATTTCAGTTCTGCCTTTGCGTCTGATAGGCCAGTAGCAGGTACAAGGCTTTACAGCTTAGTTGGAAATCCCTTTTTCTCACTACCTGGCTGAGAGCATAAGAAGGACCTTATTGCCAGCAATAATACTTAAAAACTTAGAAATATGACTCCTGCTCCTCATTACCAGTACCCGAGAGCAAAGAAAACAGAACAGATTATCTTATTTGTTTGGCACCCCAGATAGAACACAGCGAGGTTCTCATCTGGTGAGCACTGGCACTGGTCTTGCGTGCCTGCGTTTATTGGCCGTGGGCTCCCAGAGATCTACTTCAATGGGCACAGCAAATGCCCCGGGTGTGGGATGTTAGAGAATATCAGACTGAAGCTGTCTAGAATTAATTGCTTAGCATAACTTGCTTAGCATTAGTAGCTAAATTTGCTGAAGCCTTAGGCCTCAGGCTGTGAACTTGCTGTGAACTTTTACTTAGATAAGTAAAAGGGGGCCCCAGAGCCGGTTCAAGCTGGAGAGATAAAGAAGCTACACTGACAGCAGGAGCAGCCAACCTTGAAGATAAGCAGCAGCCTGCCTAGAGACAATGAAGGGGCCCAGTGAAGAAGGGGAAGACCCCAGACCTAACTATTACTATTGGTCCAAACTATCGCTAGAGGGGTGGGGAATTTAGATTGTAAGGGTATAATTGCCCAGGGATTTCTTTGTTCGGGGTCCCTCTTCGGAGGCACCCAGCTCGAGCTGTAATTACCGCACGTATGTCATTAAATTTTATTTTTCTTCAATCTGACTCCGAACTTCTGCCTCAGCAGGAACCTAGGGTCGGACCCTGTTATGGAGGCCGGCGAGCCTGATTTTCCATAACATGGGAGGACCCGGAAAAGGCAGCTCGACTGTTTTGTACAAGAGTAGAGGGACATCCCATTTGTTAGGGGGATGTTCAAGTATTGTTTCAACAGCTATTTCAGCCAGGGGATAGAGAATGGATATTGAAAACAGGATAGGGAATTGGCAGACTGAGATGATAACCGACAGCCTTGCCCACGAGGAGATCTGAATTGGGATTATAATAATACAAATGATTGGGCAGCGTGTCAAATGGCATGCCAAAATCTGGTTTTAGCTATACGACCTGCAGGGCAAATGGGTGTTATCTCAGAAAAGGTACTATCGTTAGCAAAAGTCTGAGGAACACTCGATTTTTGGAATATTTGCTTGTGGCAAATTATGCTCTTACGCTATGGAGGGATGTCTGTGGAAAATGTTAATGAAAGGCTGGCAGTGAGCCTATTGGTCCAGCAAGCGGCACCAGCTATCCATGAGTATTTCAGAAACCATGCTCCAGGGTGGCAGGGAGAGAATTTACAGAAGATTCACTGTATTACAGCAGCTGGACCTTTACTAGAAACATTTGAGAGCTGTGACAGTATGGGCACACATATTACATGGTTGAGGGCTCACCTGTCACACAAGAGGAAGATCTCCATTTGGGTTATCTGATGGTTGCCTCTCTGGTCATCTACCAGTAATGTCTAGTCAGTGCCCACATGTACCACCAGCATGTGCTAATGTGCTTGAGGCACCACGTACAGGCAATGGCTTGTGATGTTCCTGAGCAAGAAACCTGGTCTGAAGGAGCCTCTGGAAATGAGGCAGCAGGCTGTGAGCTGGGGAGCTCTTCAGACAGCTTGAAGGCTGGTCACCTCTTCCAAAATGACCTTTGAAATTATGATTCATGACCAGGCAAACAGGACAGTGCCTGCCCTCACCTTTCCTGCCTTGTGCTCCAGACTGACTTGGGCACAAGTCCATCCTGAGCTGAAAACTCAGCAGTCCCGGGGGTGCAGCAGTGCACCCAGGCTCATCCACCTTGCTGAAGGGCTCGGCTTCTTTTCTCAAGCACGCCCCACACAAACCGAGCTGCGAGGCTCCTTAGGAGTGACTTACATCTCAGTAGCTCTGAAGTCAGGCAGAGGTTAAGGTCCTTTTCCGTCTGTGTAGCTAGGTCTGTAATTTAAGCGGAGCAGAAATTATACCCTATTATTAAGTCATCGGTTTGTCTTGGTAGGTGTGTTCTGACACTTTGTCTCGATGTACTATCTATCTGGTTGATACAGTTTTCATCAGTTTACATTTTACATCCTGTTTACATGTGTTCGTTTGCATAGATACAGAGTTATTAGTTACATAGCAGCCTATTCTACATGGCTCAATATTCTCATACAAACTTCCTTTTCACCAGCACACAGGCAGGCCAGAGGACAACACCAACTCTCATTTATGTTCCACATGTCCACGTAAGGTGGAGGCTTTTGGAGTCTCCTGGGAAGCTCCATTTACAACATTACTACACAACAGTCCAGCATATGCACAAGTTTTGTTGCTTGCCAATTCAGATGGATGGATAGGTATTGTTTTGAGTTTCCTTTTCCAGTTTCAAGGGCACTTAAGTGAAGATGAAGCACCTGAATGCTGTGCTTTCCCAAGCAACTGGATACTGTTATCACGAGGGCACCCTACCTGAACCTATTAACATTTGCTTAGCCGGAAAACAATACTGAAAACTTTTTTCTGAAGTGTTTTCGGAGTCAAGATTCACTCGGACCCAGCCTTCCCCACATTCTCACACACACAGGCTTACTCGACAGATCTGGAAGTTTGCCTAGGGGAATCAGTGCGGTGACTTTGAGATGGCTGTTTATATCCTGCGCCCAGTGTATGCAATGAGTGCAATGTAAAAGGCAATCAAGATGTGCTCACTAAAAGCATACCTTCCCACAGTCTGCCACTGCAAAGTAGAGTTGTTACATTGTTCAGCAGAGAAATCAGTTGAGCACTTCAACGCCTTAACTACAGTGTCAGCTCTTGCTTCATAAAGGCCAAAGCTTGAAAAATTACGAAGCTCAATCCCATCTTGTGTTTCAGCGACTTTAGGAAGACAACTACCTCCATTTCCATCAGCAGACTTCAGGAGGAGTACAGCCTTCACTTTCCAGGCTTCTGAGAGTTGGCCTTACAGGAAGGTGTTTAAAAGATGAAACAGGTTACTCTCCAGCTGATGATGTCTTCCTGAACACGGAAACACAAACCCTAACTGGATGCGTTTACCATCAAAGGCTTTGAAAGTGCTTAACTTGGATGCTGTTGGTAAATTCCTTCTAAAATTGAATACTGAAATTCCAGCACGTCAAGAGTTTCTGGCAGCAAAGCAGGTCCCTTTTCTCACAGAAGGCTCCAGTAGTTCAGGGCTAAGCCCCCAGGTCAGGGGTCAGTGCTGGCCCTGGAAACAGTCCTCCATTTCCTCAGGATGGGGGGAGCCATGTCGCCCTCTGATGTCCAGGAGCCAAGGTGCAAAGGTTCCACCTTATCTTTCCAAAGAGGATGAGAAGAAAATGGATTTAGGATATAACAATGAACGTAGGCCTCCTCAAAGAGTTCAAAGCCTTCAGCCCAAGTAGCAGTACCTCAGACATTGACATCTTTGAGGCTCTACCTGAAGCCTTTCTTGCCGTTCCTTCAAATGACATCATCAAATATCACGACTCATGCTGTCCTGCTATCTAAAGCCTTGCAGCTTCTCCACAAACTTTTGCTGCTTGCTTCCCCCCAGTCCATCTGCCTCCTCCCATTTCCACTTCATATCTTTAACAGTTCACTAAACTCAGTCTACTAGTCCATGGATCTGATCTATCTCCAGATAGACAAGCAGGACTTGATAGCAAAGCCTTTCATGCCTTCTTAAAAAGTTGCAAGTTATTGGATTTTGTCTCCCAGAATTGGTCGGCAATAGCTGAGGAGAAAGGGTAAAGGTGGGAGGAAGAAAAAGGTATTCTGCATTTCCAGATAATACTTAAATACCAACTAGCAAAGCTAACCTGCTGTTGTTTAGAAGAGAATGTCAATGAATAAAGCAGCAAAACATTTGAAGGTTTTGGTTTCCTTATTTGCAGTACTTTTAACCTTATTGAAAGAGAAGAACTTACAGTTCTGTTTCATCATGCTGTGAACTGAGTTTTCCTGATGACAGAGAATATATACAGCTAACTCTTAAATCTTCAGATATTGTGCCCACAAAGGGAAACACCTGGTCTTTCAAGCAAAAGATTACAATTGACTTCTAACAGATAACCCTCTCCTGCTTATACACTAATCAAGGTCACATGTACATGAAACACTCAAAGACAACAAACCCCAAAGCACCTTTTTAAACCAGGACACTTTTGGAGCATACTTTCCTTTGATCACACAAGTCACTAAGCCTTTAACTATGGCAAGGGATTCCCTCTACCTTGAATCTCCATATAGTTTGCATTTTAAAAATTCTTAAGAAATGGCTTTTTACTACTACTATAAAAGCTCAGCTCAGTGTTGGCAGAAGTTTTTCAAGCACACAAATGTATTGATGCCTCAGTTTACCTAAAGATAAATTCAACAGAACCCATGTCCTAGGTTAAAGGAAGGCAAAGAAACCCCATCCTTGCCTCTATTTATACATTTTCTGTTGGGGGGGGGGGTTCTTTCTGAATAGCCTACTGTAAAGCGCAGGGGCAGCAGAATTTTACATTAAACTATTTAGAGTTTATGCCTAACCTCTCCAAAAAAATCCAATTGCTCTTAAAGAATCAATTCTAAAAGTCCAATGGTAGAGAGCCCAGTTAAGAGCCACCGGTGCCAACAACTTACATATTACACCAACGCATTAAGTATTGCCACCATTTAGACTCTGTACAAGAGCAGGGAGGAGAATGCTTCACAGGCAGGCACTTGCTCCTCCTCTTCAGTAGATTCCTGGGCAGAATGTTGCTCATCATCATCAGCGGAGGATGGGGAATTGCTGCTGTAGACTGCGTGTTTCCACCTGCAAGCATTTCAAAGGCAATAACAAAAACAAGATTAGGTCACACTAAGTCAAAAATCAAGTGCAGTCTACCCTGGAAGGTACTGTGAATTCTGTGAAGTTTCCAGACCATTATATGTATTTGTCATGCATCTGATTTCAAACTGCATTACATGTTCTTCCTTGGGAGAGCAAAATTCCATCTTTGTTGGGAAGTTAAAAAAAAAAAAAGCAGCACATGGTACTTATATGCAGCTTGACTTTGGCATATGATAGGCCAGAGCCTTGCAAAGTAACTGTAAAGCCTTGCAAAGCAGCTGTATTTGTGAATCTATTGCCCCTGATTTCCCCTGAACTTCGTATTCACAGCTGTTACCAAAAACAGCAGGACAAGTCAAGAAGGGAGCTCCTGAGAGAGCTTCAATTAATTACGATGCATACAGGATGATAATTATGATGCATACAAGTTTTGGCTTGAACCTTTTTATAGGTTTTTATTCCCCTCGTTCAAGTCTTGCACAGGCTGCGGAATGTGGGCGAGGTACTGCCTTCACGAGGTATTGCATAATTACCCCTCTTCCTCAAGGCATGATCAGCTCAACTACTGCAACATCCTCTTCTGTCCTGAAGTACAGCCTTGCCCCACTCAGATCCATTCAGAAAGTTGCTCTAAAGGTCATCTTCTGAACTTATTCCCTTCATCACAAAGCGCATTCTCCTGAAACCCTTCAAGTGTCTTCTCTCACAGCAAACAGAGTTGCTAAGGCCTTTCATGAATTACCCTCCTTCCTACATTAGTTCCCACTGAGTGCCCAGAAAACAGCTCTGAATTCTGAGCTGGCCCTCACAGCTCCTCTCACTGACTAACCCCTCAATACAAAAATGCAGAAGCATGTTCTCTTCTCAGCTGCCACCTTCACGCTTGGGAGAAGGTTTGCATATGCACCTGGCAGTCTTCCTTACCTCCTGAAAATTCTTGCTGGGCTGCTCAAAACTCATGGAAACTGTCAGGCTACTGCTGCAGTGAGAGCAGTGCTCATCATTCAGAGTAGGACTGTGCATTTCCTTGTATTCCCACCTCTTGACAGCCATCTCTTGCCTTTTCTCTTGTGCTCGGTTATAAGCATTTGGGAAAAGGACTGGTTTTGTTTGCTGACTCTCTGTCCAGAGCTTACCGGCAGGGCCCTGGAGTCCCTGACTATGGCTTGTAAGCACTAAGGCTTCTAGTAGTTCAACTCATTTCAGCTGTTTCAGAGGAGGCTTTTGGCCAGAACACAGTAAAGAAAATTGAAAGCCAGAACTAACCTGCACTGCCATCTTGAGTGTCAGCGATTTCCTCATCAGTTCTCCTCGGGAGGACATATCCAAGTTTTCCTAATGAGAAGAAACAAGAAGGGTCAGTCACAAACACGCAGAAAATCTGACATATGCACACTTGGTGCCTACACAGTAACTTTATCAAGGCTCTGCATGGACACAAAAGATTAGCATGCAGTTCTACGATGCAGAAAGCAAGGAAGCATTGCTGGAATCCAACCATCTAGTTTTACCTATTTTCACAAGAGGCACCTTCTGGTTTAGGCCTATATCTGTCAGTCTAAGAGAGATGAGAAAATGGATGCATATTTTAAGACAAGAAGAAAACCTGTACTTTTAAATTCAGTTCATGGCCTACTTTGTCTCTCTGTTAACATGTTGATTCATGGCCCAGGACAAGTTTTTTTTAAAAAAAAAACAAAAAACCCAGACATCCACAGAGATTCCTGAAGTATATGAATTTATCTTTGCTTTTTCTCCTAGAGTTCACAGAATCACAGAATGGTTGAGGTTGGAAGGGACCTCTGGAGATCATCTAGTCCGACCCTCCTGCTCAGGAAGGGTCACTTAGCACATGTTGCCCAGGACTGTGTCCAGATGGCTTGAATATCTCCGAGGAAGGAGCCAACCACAGCAGGCATTGCCCACACCAAGGCACCTAGGACAGGAGCCTGGAAGGTCTTGAAGGTGGTGAGCTTCAAAGGGAGCTGAGCTGACAACACAAGGGGAAACAGATGACAACACGAATCAGGCAATCGGAACACCATGGTGTGCGTTCGACTGGCTGCAAGATGGCTGTTGGCATGCAAGCGTGCTTAAGGAAGGCAAAGTGTTAAGAGAAAAAGCACGAGTCAGCTTTCAAGGACAATTAGATGTACGGGGCTGCCAGTTTATGGGGGACAGTGCGGGCAGCTTCCTAACACTCACTGCTGAGCAGGAAGCCCGAACTCTGACAAACAGGCCTTTCAAATATCCTGTGAAAGTCCATGAGCACAGAAGCAAGGCAGCTGCTAGGGGTTTCATGTCGAGACTCCACACTGGACCAAATTAGGCCCCTAATTCCAGCACCTACTCAAAAATAATTACAAAACCATATATCTGCACAATAACATCAGACACGTAAAAAGAAGTACTTGTGAACTATTCTTTAAATAACAAACAGGGTTAAAAAAAAAAAACCTCTTTGGGGCAATAGTAAATGCGTACACATGACATTCTTACAAACTGCAGGATACAGAAGAAAATTGTTTGTCAGCAAACCAATTTAACCTGACCTCTCTGCAGGGCACAGTTCAGGACACCCTCACAAGTTACATACCTCCAATTTTCTAGAGAAGGTCCAGAAAAGAAACTACCTTGATAAAAACAGTGGAACGGGGCTCGTCCAGAAAAGATGTGATTTGCTTACTTGGTTTGGAAGCTCTGCCAGCATAAAACAAACAAACAAGAAAACAAACCAAAAAACCATACACACACACACCAAAGAGTTACAAAGGGATTATTTAAGAGTCTTGTCTAAACTCTACCTTAATTTAAGTAAAGGGCTCCTAAGGGTGCACAAGGAATTTATCTTCTACCGTTACTGCAAACGGCAGGACACTACAAAGGTCACCCCTAGGAGAAGGGCGTTCAGACTACGCCTAAAAGAGCCACTGGCACACTGAAGGCTCTCATTCACTTTCAACATGCATTTTCCCTTTCACGAAAACCTTACAAAGCCACTTCAGCCAGTAACTAGCCAGGAGGGTTGGTTCCCCCCCAACCCCCTTTTTTTTCTTTCTTTCCAGAGAGAGCTTGTTGTATTCTACAGCTTCCGACAGAAGCTATATTAGCATAAATGCTCCAGCTGATTTAGACCTCCTCGACCAAAAGATCTTAGACTTTCGGCTGAAATGCCCTCGCTGCTGCCCATGGGGAGAGGCACAGAGCCAGAAAACAATGCCTGGAGTCCAGGGCACTCTGCTGACAGGGGCATCTCTCCTGCTGGCACCAGAAACACAGCATCCCGTCACATTCACTCCGCACAGATTATATGTGACCTCACAACCACAAATTGCAGGCACATGACCAGCACTGGCCTATCAGGCACTGAGCCACAAGTGACCTCACAAACACAAACTTCAGCCACATCACCAGCACTGGCCTATCAGGCACTGAGCCACAAGTGACATCACAAACACAAACTGCACCCACAGGACCAGCATGGCCTATCAGGAACTGAGCCACAAGTGACATCACAAACACAAACTGCACCCACACCACCAGCACTGGCCTATCAGGCACTCAGCCACAAGTGACATCACAAACACAAACTGCAGCCACATCACCAGCACTGGCCTATCAGGCAATGAGCCACAAGTGGCATCACAACCACAAACTGCACCCACAGGACAAGCAGTGGCCTATCAGGCACTGAGCCACAAGGGACATCACAACCACAGCCTGCAGCCACATCACCAGCACTGGCCTCTCAGGCACTGAGCCACAAGTGACATCACAACCACAAACTGCAGCCACATGACCAGCACTGGCCTATCAGGCACTGAGCCACAAGTGACATCACAACCACAAACTCCACCCACAGGATCAGCACTGGCCTATCAGGCAGTAGAGGAACAAGTGACCTCTCAACTAAGAACAGCAGCCCTGGACCTAGCACTGGCCTATCAAGCACTCAGCAGAAGTCGCCTCACAGATACAAAGAAGTAGCAACGTGGCCTAGCAGGTACTGAGGCCAAATAACTGCACAAACACAAACAGCAGCAATATGCATCGAGGTGGACTCTCAGGTGCTCATGCTGAAGTGACCTCACAGGCAGCCATGAAGCCAAATAGCTGCTCCTGGCCTCTTTGCAACTGAGGCACAATTGACCTCAACAAGCACAAACAGCAGCAATGTCCATGCTGATCGCCAGTCACATACTGATGCACAACTCACCACAAAAGCACCAACAGCAGCAAAGGGTCTGCTCCCCGTTTATGAGGCACTGAGACACAAGCATCACCAAAGCTATGGGCATGCTGTTGGCCTACCAGCTTCAGAGGCACAACTCACCTCACAAGCACAAATGGCATCGACCTGCCTGCTGCTGCCCTATCTTTGACTGAGTCACAAGGGAGCTCAAAAGTGCAAACCTTCACAGAGGAGAAGCTCATCTGGGCCACTCGCACGTCCCTTGATTATGCTGTGATCACTCCATACAGAACAGTCTTCTGCAAATGGCTTTCATCTCCTGGCAAGACTCTCTCCACGTCATGCAACAGCTCCACTCTGGCACCCTGGCGACAAATCACAAAAGGAACAATTGGTCTCGCTTTTCCTTTAGTACCATCAAGTCCGAGCTGGGAGCCTTCGCACTGCAGCACCTACACAATGGCAGCAGCATGCCACTTCCATTTCTAGTGCATTTCTAGGGACAGAGATCAGCTGAGGGAGCAGCTGCACTGCAAAGGCTTTCTGACACTCTCAGATCAACTCGGCACTGCACCAGGCATCAACCTGACGCCAGACCTCTGCTCTGCCACCTACTCTACAAACACACTGCCTCTGCCCCACACAGCTGCCTCTTCTGCTACATACAACCAAGTGCCAGCAAGAAGAGATGCATGCAGGACACTCGCCACTTGCACACTCCCCAGCCACTGCTCTGCTCGCTGCCTTCCCTTGGCTTCTCAATCCAGACACTCAGGCAAGCTCTTGCGGTAACACCACAAGGTGGCCAAGGCACTCTAGGCTCACAAGGCCTGTGCAAATGAGCAGCACAAGATCAGGCACAGAGCTGCCTCCTTGGGTGATGCTGCTCTTTTCAGAGGGAAGGATCCTGCTTTCTTTGGGCACAGCAGGCTGCTGCTTTCCACCCCCATCCCCTCACGAACCTCCTGCTAGGGATGGGGACATGGGGATTTTCTGTAGTAATACAAAAGATACAGATACAACACAGAAACACTTGAGAGTCCGGAAGGCCTCCTGAGCCCAAAGGAACCTCCCTTCCTTTCCTTTAGTTACTAGGACAAGGAGCCCCGGGGAAGGGAAAAAGGGTGCAGAGCCTTTGAAATGAGGCCCAAGGAATGAGGCAGCCCCACACTGGACGGCTGCTGAAATGACAGCTCTCCTGGCTGCACAGCCTCTGCAGCACCAGTCCGCGCTCCACAGCTGGCTTCACAGAGCACGGAGGGCTGCGTGCCACGGGCAACCTGGCCCTGGGCACATCTTCACCCCTCGCAGAGCCAGCAGCCCAAGAGCTCTGAGACTTCCACAGGTCAAGCTATGGACGCTTTGGGGCACTCACACAAAGGCACTCAAGACATGCTGGCATCTATTATAAGGGTCTTGGACTCGTCCTATATGGCACCACAACCTCCTAGGAAAAGGAGGGGGCACCGTAGCATTTGTTGAGCGGGCTGGCAATAACAGCACTTGTGCGAGGCGGAATTTGCAGCACAGCAGAGGTACCAGGAGCTGAACCCACAACCCAAGTCACCCAGGGAAGACAGGCGCATTTATGGAAGCCTTCGCATCCACACGTAGCCTCTTCTCAGTCACTTGCAGCTGCTTTCACAGAGGGCTCACGACGCTGGCCAAGATGTTGACAGGTACAGGGACACAGCCTGGCATCCTGCCTCCATCCTCAGCGCCTCTAGCACTGCACTGGGAACCTCCATGAGTGGAGCGACCTAGAAAGAAAGAAAGAATCGGAGTGTTACTGGCAGTTCTGCTGGCCTTACAGAGTCGCAACAGGCAGGGGCAAATGTCTCCCCTCTGTGCTGAGCTCTATTGGTGAGAACACAGCCAGCAGGGCCACCAAGACGTTCTACCCCTCTTTTTGGCACAGGTGACACCATGTCTGTATACCAGGTCCTGTTTGGGCTCTCCAGGTCTGCACAGGCGCTAACACACTGCAGGGAGTCCAGCACAGGGACACCAAGACAGTCAGGGGCTGCAGCGTGGGGCATAAAAGGAGAGGCTGCGAGAGCTGGCTTTGTTCAGCCTAGACAAGAGAAGGCCAAGGGGCATCTTCATGCTGTGCACAGCTACCTTATGGAGGGCACAGAGAAGACGGAGCCGGATTTTCTTGGAGGTGCACACTAGTAGCATGGGAGGCAACAGGGACAAATCGGACAATGGGAAATGCTTCTGAGACATTAAGAAGAAACCTTTTTCTCCGTGACGGTGGCCAAACTGCGGCACACGGATACAGAGAGGTTCCCAGATCTCCATCCTTGGAGGTAATCAAAACTTCACTGGAAAAGGCCCCAAGATACCTCCTCTACTGGCACCTGCCTGGAGCAGGGCGTTGGAGCCCTGCTACCTCCACATGGCTCCCCCATTGCAGCCTCAAGGAATATGCTATTATGAGACTCTGGCCAAAGGCACCAGAGGCTTTGGAGATGCCGCCTCCACCGCTCAACAAGGACAGGTGTCTCAGAGCCACCCATTGCCCTCACAGGCCTGACTTCTTGTGAGGGGGCATCTCCCCTCTCTGCAAGGCTCTGCGTAGGCACAACGTGCAGAAATGCCTCTGACTGCTTTCATTAACTACCCATCTTGCTGAGGGATAGCAATGGATTAGCGTCTGAGATGGCAAGATGCAATGACGGTCCAGATTCAGCAGAAAGCCTTTAAGGAGGGAGAAGAGAACTCTCTCCAGCAGTCAGTAAAATCCCAAAGACTCACGGAAGCATCAAACCCTTCCGAAACTGCAAGCCTGAACCTCAGCTGACACAAACCACCAAACTGGGAGCAGCCCTGCCTCGCACCACGATGCTCCAAGGAGGCAACACGGTCACCAACAGTCCTCACCCACGTCTCCCAGAAGGACACCGTGATGGCAGGCTGGGCCTTGGGAGCAGAGCACTGCTCTCTCCAGACACCTCCTCCCACGCTGAGCACCAAAACACTGGTGCCACCACCCGGCTCCACCACAGGGCATCTCGCACTGTAACACGCCGTTACCTCCACACCTCACAGAGGGTTGGCAACCAACACATGCCTCTGCATCAGCGACACACAGCCCACAGCACCACACATGGCAGCACGCAGGGCACCCCAAGCACCCCACAACACACAAAGCCCAACTCTCCAGACCTTCCATTCCTTTCTAGTCCTCCAAGGCCTTGCAACAGGCTCTGCCTCTGAACAGCCACTCACAGCCCGGGGCCTGCTCACTTCCCACCTTCCCACCAGGAAGCAGACAAGAAGTACTCTCACAGTGGCTGATCAGGCCAGCTTTTCCCTCTCGCTTGTGCCTCAACTTCTCTGAACAAGAAATCTCTTTCAAAATGTGGCCCATACCCTTTTTGGGGGGTGACATTCCTTCCATCTCCTCCAACAGCCTTTGCACCCATTCTCCAATGACTGCATACGTGGACAGAAAATCAGAGACCCCTAAAGTGTTACAGTTCCAAATGTGTCATAAAAGCAGCTGGACACCTCAAAGACAGAGACAGCATGCAGACCTTGCAGGAAAATCTCACAAGCTCCCTGCTCTTTTGACAGGGGCAACTTCTAAAGCACACACACACACCCTGGCAAGAAGAGATTATTCACACCACTGCTCACACCAGCACTACATTCACTTAGCAGCCTCAAAAGTCTAGCTGCACTCCCTAGCTGACTGCGAGGACGCTGCAAGCTTCTACTTAGCAACAAGCGGAAAGGCAAACTCCATGTCCATGCTCACCACAGAACATCATCCACATTTGAAATGTTGCAGTACTAACTCATGATGATGGAGTGGAATCAAATTTGTGTCAGATGATGTGGAATATCGACTTCTGCTTGATTAATGAGTTGCATTTCTGTATTGCTGTAGAGCTCTGCAGGGGTCAATCCCTCCTCTGAGCACACGCAACAAACCCAGAAGTGACCTCACCACCAGCATCCAAGCCATGCGTCTTCTCCTGACCTGTCAGCTGCTCACATAGAGGTGTCATCACATCACAGATTCACATCATGGCCTCATAATACTCACAATGCTCTCAAACACCCATTGCCTACCAGTTACTACACCAAAAGATTAGCTTCTGCTATGCATTATCAGCACCTAGCCTATGAAATTTAAGAATTGCAGAACAGCCTGCAAGTAATTCTTGGCAACATTTTCTAACGGGAGGATTGCATGGGAGCAGCGATCATGAAACTGAAGACAGCAGGGCCTCGTGTCCCAGGCACAGGCAGAAGCCTTCCCGCAACTCAGAACTCTGGTTCCTTCCCCAGTGCTGAACAAAACCAGAAAATCCTCCACACATCCAGGACAACAAGCATTCTCCTATTTTAGGCCCTGACAACTGGAGACACGTGGAAGGACTCAGGCCAGGGCATCTCAGTTGGTGAAACCAGCAGAGACACAATTCAGCAACTCTTCACCCTGACCTAGGAGCATGGAAAGAACAACGGCAAGTGCAAGCACTGGCCGTTCATCAACTTTCAAGGCCCCTGACAAGCTGACGGGCAAGTGAAGAGTTAACAGGACTGAAGTTTGTCAATTGATATGCAGAAGAACTGATAGCACAAGAGCTGAGGTGCACAAAGCTGTTGAACAGAGGACTTAACAGGACTAAAGTCGTCTACCAACCGATATGCGCAAGGACTGATATGCGCAATGCTGCGGAATGGAAGCATTAACAAGACTGAAGAAGTCTGCCACCTGGAATCTGCACGGACCCCCGGGGAGCGAAGAAACAATACGGAGGTATTGTGGTCTTGCCTCGCTAGCAGGGTCCTCCCAAGCAGACAAACAGTCCTGTGATTGTGAAACTCGCAGAGGTCAGCAAAAGCGTTGTTTGCCCAGAGCCCCAGCCATATAAAAAGAGACTTGGGAGCTAGGAGAGTTTGAGCAGGGACGGGAACGTGACCTGACCATCCTCTCCGCCTGGACCGTGAGTATTCCCCCCCCTCCCCTTTTCCTGGGACGCTGGGTTAAGGGAACTCCTCGAGGTTGAGAGCCCTCTCACTAGGAGAGTGAACAAGAAAGCTTTCAAGTGGGGATAAGCAGTCCTTCCAATTAATAACGCAGTAATCGACGGTTTCAGGTTATCCTTTCTAAATTAGTAACTGATGGTTTTGTGTTATCCTTTCTAAATTAGTAATCGCATTATTTTAATGGATGTTACTAATCCAAGAACTTGTGTGAGGAAATAAACATCTTTTTTATTATTATTATACTACTGTCTCAGTCGTTGCTATCGAACCTTCATAGCATGACAGCATGACACAAGCAAAACAGCTCACACTTACAGAGCTCTTCTGCAAACACCCTTCACCCTGCTGCCAGGCTCACAGGTCTCGGCGCAAAGCAAGAGGCAGGGAGCAAAAACAACGGCTAAGGCACGGCATCACATGCGGGCACAGCCTCTCTCAGAGCCACTCGGAAATGCAGTTTTCACAACAAAAGACACCATTGGGAAGGGCACCTCGCGACGACACCAGCAGCCTGCTCACACTTTGCCCAGCACCTCCCAAATGCACCTCAAAGCAGCACCTGGGGCTGCGCTGGCAGCAGCAGCTCAGGGAAACGCTTTAACAGGGATCCCAGAGCCACCACAGGGCCAAAGCTTCCTGCCCCCAAACCCCACCGAGCCGCCCCGGCCCAGCTGCTCGCGGCAGGCCGCCACGTCTGCCTGCAGGGCAGCTCCCCCCTCTGGCCCACGTCGCTCTGGCCCCTGCTCACGGCCCCACCAGCCCCTGCTGCAGCTCCTGCAGCAAAGCAGCCCCGGCAAAGCCAGCACCGCTGCCCCGCCCCGGCGGGAGGGCACCCGCCGCCATTTGAACGCGCCCGCAGCCCCCACCAAACGCTCTCGCCCGCTCGCTTCTCGCCTGCTTTGCTCCCGCTCCTCTTCCACCTCTTTCTTTGACGTCTTTTTTTTTTTTTTTTTTCCCCACATGTTGGACTGCAATTGGCTGGCAGAGCCATCAGTGAAATCGATGCCCGCCCTCCTCCTCCTGACAGCCAATAGAAGGGCTGCACTGGGGCGATGCCATGGCAACGCTGGGCCCTCCTGCCCTGGCGGCCAGCTCCACCCCCTCCCCCGCGGTCGGGCGCCATGTTGTGGGCGGCAGCGTGGGGCGCGGCGGGGCCTGGGTGCAGCGCGGCGCCGTGTGGGCGGGCAGTGCGGGGTCCCGGGGTGCGGCCGCTGCCCCGGCGGTGCTGGGCTGTGGGGCAGGGGCCCCGCGGGGCTGCTGGCTGCCCTGCGCCCTGGGGGCCGTGCGGGGCGTGGGGGGGTCAGCGTTGGGGCCTGTGCTGGTGGCAGCCCTGGCGCCGGCGTGGGGGCCCTGGGGCTGGCCGTGGTGCCGGAGCCCACAGGCAGCATCCTGCTGCCCCCAGGGCAGGGCAGTGTCCTCTCGCCCCTCCTGCCCCGGGTCCCTGCCCACGGCAGCCCTAGGGCTTGGCTAGGGAGCGGTGGTGTGGGGTCGTGAGGGGGCTGGTGGAGATGGCTGTGTTGGGCTCACCCCAGCACTGCCCACCCCAGCTCAGAGAAGACATTGGCGTCAGCCAGGACCTGTTGAATGAGGATTGCACCTCTGCCTGTTTCCAATCTACTCTCTCCAATGTATGTTCTTTTGGGTGCGGAGGTTTGAGCCCAATTTGCAGGAGGACGGGGGCTGTGGCCATCTAAAGATGGCATCTCTGAGCCCAAAACATGCTGTGCCAAGCTGGAAGCATAAAAGGATCGAGGGGGAAGGAAGAGAGATTTTCCCAAACACCCAGAGGACTTGGGGTTATTAAAAGGTGAAGGTTTTATTATCATATACGGACATTTCCAGCAGGCTTTTTAGAGCCCCATGGAGCTGCAGGCCACCTCAGCGTCTGGGATGCAGGACCCCTTTCCTCTCAGAGCCAGACCCCAAAGAGGACCCACTCCCAGGAAAACCTGTCATGGATTCCCATGCCCCCCCCACCCTAAGAGGCGATGGAGCTGGCCGCACAGAAGCCTTGGGGCTCAGGACAGCCCCATCCCCAGGACCCAGCAGTCCTGGCTGCCACATTGTCCCCCGAGCCAGAGGGGACCCTCAGGCAGGGCTCTCGCAGCAGCCCCCAGCCCTGTCCAGGCACCCCCACAGCCCGGGGTCCACAGCAGTTTTGGCAGTTAACAGTCTCTGTGCGACACCTCGGGAAGGATCTCCCAAAGCCCTTACCCTCGGTGGAGAGCCGCAGGAGCGCAGGGGACAAGGAGCTGTGGTCCTGGCTGGTGGTGTCCATCCAGCAGTCCTCCGTCTCGCTTGCCCTCTTGCTCTCGTTTCACCTCTCCAGCCAGAGAAACAGGACGCTCTTCCCATCTCATTACCCAAAACTCCTTTCCAACATGCCCCTGCTCCTCCGCCTGTTGGTGAGGGGCCTCAACGTGGCCCCACTGCCTCCTGTCCCCTCTCCTTGCCATGGAGCCACTATGAAGGGCAGCCGTGGGGAGGGTGTGAGCAGTGCCCAGGAGTGCCTGGGCCTCACAGGGAAGTGAGGGTCCCCGCCCACGACACCGGGGAGACCTCCCTGTGATGTGGCACGTCCCATTGTGACCTCAGCTCATGTCATCTGGGGGCTCTGTAGGTCACTGCCATGGAGATGGCACAGCCAGGGAGAGAGCAGAGAGATTTCCCCTCACGTCCTGGAAAGCCATCACTTCCCTTCACTGCAGTTATTTTCCATAATTTTCTGATAAATCCTTCAGGAATGTCTCCAGACAGTGTCAAAGACCGTGAAATATCTCAAACGGGGCACTGAAGATGTCACTTCTGCGCCCCTGCACTGACAGGTCACTGCACTGGGCAGACCTGTGCAGGAATCTGGGGTTTGGGGGTTGGCGTTTTTACAGGATCCGAGGCATGTGGGATGAACCAGCACAAAGCATGGCCACAGGCTGAGAAATGCTTTGGTGAGCCTCAAAACTGGTTTCTGCTGTGGGCCCCTCTTTTTGTGGAAGCAGGATGCAGGACAATGTGGGACAGGACGTAGCTTTCCTCCTTTAGGCACCAAGGCAGGCTCTTTGCTTCTAAAAGTGCTCGGCAAGGTTTCTCAGTCGGCAGTGCTTGAGCTAGAGATGCTATGCCAGAGAAGAGCAAACATAGCCTTAACACACATCATCCAGAGGCCCTTATCCAGGACCCTGGAGCCTGCCAGGCTCCAAAGCCATGGGCGAGGCCAGGTAGCAAATGTGGGGAAGTTTTCCCATTTCCCATGAAGTTTGCCCATCTTTCCTTCTGGCTGAGCCTGAGGAAGCCATTTCTCATCCCTGGGCCTCATTTGGTCCTTGTGCTTTTCAGTGTCACCTTGGGGCTGTGCGAGAATTCTCCCCTGGGTACGCTCCTCAGCCCCCTGCCCTCCTCCTCCCCGCAGGCACCCTTGCTCTCCCGGGTCTGTACAGCCCCGACATCCTGGATCTCCCACATTTTATGACTCTGGGCTTCTGAGGACACGCCCACACACTGCAGTGCTGCTGTCCAGGCTCCAGTGCAGAGTCTATGAGGCAGTGCGATGCCTCAGGACGTGCATTTTGACTCGCTCCGAAGTTTGTGAGATGACCAGCTCCCAGCTCTGCAGCTGCTGAAGTTTGAGAGCATCCCTACAACCAGCCTTCCTGCTCTTGCTAGTCTCTGCACAGTTTTGGGGCAAATCTTGCAGAAGGGAGACTCCATCCCCCTTGAATACTGTGAGAGATGTGGCTTTCCAAGTCACTGCAAAAGGAAGGACTCCTTTACTTCTTTGGGTTGCTTCCTGAGCCTGTGGCACCCCCTCTGTGATGCTGGGAGCCCCAGCTCTGCAGCCTGCTGTCTTTGCCCTTTCTCTCCCGTGTCTCCTGTTTGTCTACCCAAAGTCTTCTCTCCACACCAGGGGCATGGGAAGTGCTGCTTTAGAGAGCTCATTTGAAGCTGTGACATGTTGTGAAGCTGAAGGCCTGAAGGAGGCTAGTCTGGGACATGGCTGTGCCCACAGACCCCCTCCTGTTCCCAGCCTGAGGATCCAGAAAGGTCTCCAGGGAGGGCAGTGGGCTTGGGGGTGGGTGGGATGGGTTTCCCTCAACATCCCTGGGTCCTGCATGGGTTTCTCTGAGTGCTCAGGAAAATCCCTCTTCTCTAGGGGCTTGCATCAAGACTTTTCCAGACTTTTGTACAGAAACCCAGCCTGGTCTGGGATCCCCAAGAGCAGCACGGCCCCCAGCATCGCCCGGGACCCCCAGGAGCTGTCTGGCTCTCTCTTCTGTTCCCACATTCCCCGATTAAATGGACACTTTGTAGCCTCACCTTTACAACACTCCATCTGGACACTGCAACATTGTGACTCCTCCCCTAGCTCATTCCCATAGGCAGCTGCTGATTTGCGACCTGCCTATTGGCTGGCAGGAGGAGGGGGGCGGGTCTGGATTTCACTGACGGCTCTGTCAGCCAATTGGAGTCCACCATGTGGAAGAAAAACAGACGTGAAAGAGAGAGGTGGAAGAGGAGAGGGAGCGAAGCAGGGGAGGCTTTGGGTGGAAAGCAGGACCGGGCTTGGGCAGCTTGTTTCTCACAAGACTGTGAGAAACGCTCTGCCCCCCCTGGCCAGTATAACTGCTGTGCCTGGCACTGAGGCACAGGAGGACTCAGGGTGGAGATCGGGCTCTGCAGTTAAGAGCCCCAGGGGCAGAGTTAGGAAACAAGAAAAGACCTCGAATGTGAAAAAACAGCATCTTTAAGTACACCAGAAACCAGCAGGGGCTGGAAAATGCCCCAAGCTGTCGTAAAAGTTTCTGAGCATAAAGAAAAATCAATGAAAAAAAAAAAAACCCTGTTCAAATGTGAATAATGGATGGATGTAACCGAGTAACCTTAAAAGAAATAGCTTCAGCAGTTACAGTTAAAACCAAACTATAACAACCTAATGGCCTTGGTAGGCTTTTCTTTTTGTTTGGGTTCTACAGAATGACCCTCTGAAGAGCAACAACTTGAAAAGAAGCAGCCAGAAAGAGTGGTAGAATTGTTAGGCTAAGTAATGTGTTTTTTAAAAGTATCTAAATAATAGAATGAATCTAGGAGCCAGGAGAGAAGTAACATCAAAGGAAGATGGCAGACCTAAGAATGAGGGGATACACATACCAGGCTGATAACGAAACTCAACAGCTGTATTCTAGTGTTTGTAAAAATTGATGATCCTAAGGAAGGGGCTAACACCTTCCCTTGATGAAAGGAAAGGAAAGAAAGAGAAAAAGATGGTAAAATTAAGCATAAATGTAACAGCTGTTGATCTGAAGTTAAAGTTGTCTGTTTCCTATAGAGAAGACAGGGAAATACGGAAAAAGAATAATAAAAAAAAGGTGACCAACTCTATTTGAAGCTCCTCTAAAGGGAACTATTCCAGCTTGGGGAACAAACTGATCTTTCGGTGCAGGAAAGAAATGCCTGCAATTAAAGGAAATAAGATTTCTGTGTTAAGATATGGAGCTGGAACAACACTCGGATTCACCGAATTTGGGTCAATAGGCCAGACCAATCATGTTGCTATTAGGATTAAGACTGTTATTTTTAACAGTTGTTTACGTGTTACTGCAAATGGGCATGCTTTGCTTTTGGCGTCTATTAATAGCAGTGCGCATTTCCCCAGTATACTGTGCTTACCCAAAAGCCGCCCACTGCACACCAAGGGGAATTAGCTGACTTCTGAAATAAATGCGTGTGTCTGGCGGTGTCAAGGGGTGGAGTGACAGGCGCCACACAGGCAAGCGTGGGACTCTGGATGGTGCAGCCCACAGAAGAGGGGTTTGCTCTGGGGTGCTCCCAGGAGTTAAGGAACCCCGGGTGCATCACGGCTGGAGCCACCACACTGTGGGGTTGCTGCAGCCTGGGGGCAACCGTCTAACGACCCCACGACTGACAATTCCAGACAGAGGAGAAGCGACACCACAGACTCACCCCATAAACATCTAGGTGCTGTGGAACCATTCCCCACAGAACGACCTGTTAGTGGGCAAATTGTTACTAACTGAACAGTGCTGTGGGCTGAGCACTAGGTTACCTGTTGATGTGCACGCTGTTATTGACTGAGGCCATACAGCTTTTGTGTAACTGCGGTCGGGCGTTGTTTTGACTCGCTATAGAAAAGAGTAAGCCACAGAAGTTGGTGTGGACCCTGACCGACCATCAGCTGGCCTGTGGATGTCAATGGCGTGATGAGGAGAATCCAGGCAAAGTACCAGGTTTGTTATAACCTCTTATCTCTAATAAATTCTCATACTTGACAAATGATGATCTCTTGGAGATCAGTGCAAATAACCCCCGAATTCAAAAGAATCACAGACACCCCTCTATTGGCGTGTCACAGGTAACACTCACAAGGGGCATCAAATCTCTTGAACGGGATGGTTGGTTACTGTCCAGATGGTGGTGGCAGTCTCCTTTGCCAGGGTCCTTCCAACAGTGGCTTCCACTGGATCAGATGAGACTCCCCGAACTGTTCTTCTGGGGAATTTTTATAGTCCATCTGGTTTGTGGTCCTGTGTGACCTCTCCAGCATATGCATGAGCCATTGCTACTGATTACCTTAAATTGCATATCAAAGCATCTCCTAACTCTCCTAAGAATGCACAAAAGACTGTCCTACATAGCCGCTTCTTCATTTGCAGGAGCAGTTTGTACTGTCGATTTTCAAGGGCCTTAAGTATTTACAGTTTAATCAGTTCTGCAGCAGGAGCTGCTGCAGAGATTCTGAAACAGCCAGATACTCCACCTGAGATGGTACTCACCACATTTAAGCACAGGAATTGGTCCAGGCACAGCAGGATCTGCCCCTGGAAATCTCTAGAACTGTCCGAAATACCCACTTGGAGAGGTTCTGCACCAGTCAGTCCAACACTTAATTTGGAAAGTGGTAGGAGTTCAGTCAATCTCCTAGTTTCAAGTCCATCCCCTGTTTCAGACCTGCCCATCAGCTCACCTGTGTGGATTACTAGATGGGGGAGTTCCTGGGCCACCCAGGGGATTAATGACTTGAGTGCTCTGAGTGCGCATACAGGCACAGGCCTGATAGCCTGGTGCCTACCCACACCACAATTCTAACTGTAAGAGAAACCTGAATTTCATACCTGGAACTTGATTTCCAGAGCTTTTGCCACAAGTACTGGCTCTTAGCTAGCACTCTGGCCTACCTCTGCAAGCAAGTGAGGCAGGAGAGTTGTTTCCTGTGTCTAAAGACAGGTGGGATGAATCAACCTTTATTTCATGGCATTGGATATAAACAAAGAGAAAATGAGAATCCCTTGTGCAGTTCTGGTCTCCCACCTCAAGAAAGAAAAGTAGGACTAGGAAAAGGGAAGGGAAAGTTGATGAAGGCAGCAAGGCGAATTTCACCAGACATGACATTAGTTACTCTTGTCCCACCTTCAACTGACTGGCTTCTGAAATGGATCCTCCCAACCATACCATAGCGGGAAAATTCTTCCTCAAGGCCTTTTCAGTCACTCATGAAATGCAAATCCTCTTCTTCACACTGCCGTGGGTGATTTATCTGCTCACTGCCATGGGGCATATGGTCATGATAGCCATCATTTGACTCAACCACCAGTTCCGCCCCTAGAGTATCTCTTTCCCAGCAGCTTCTCCTTCCTAGATATTTGGTTCCCTTTGCCCCTAAAAGGTTTGTCAGCCTCATCTTGGAGATTAAGACCATCCCACAGCTGCTTGCCAGTTCCAGACCGTGCTTTCCATCTTCCTGGGCACCGCTGAGTTCAGCCTGCTTGTTGTGCTGTCTTTTGATTGCTGTGGGGCCATTTGCAATCCATCGCACTGCACCATCTTTATGAAGCCCTGGTTGGGCTCCACGCTCATCTTTATCCATTGCAGAGTATTCTAAAGTGGTTGTGAACTAGCTCATGCCATGCCTGGGAAATTCCCTGTTCACTTAGACCTATTGCAAACATCCATCACATCTCTGTTTCAAAAGCCAACCTAATCTCCCAGCAAAAGTACTTACTATTATCTGCAGATGCCAGTCCATCCATTTAGATAAGTATTTGGAAAGTTATTCCTTCTATTTTTCGGTGCTTGCCTTTTTTGACTTGGAACTTCTGTGAGGCTGTTGCTTTCAAAACAAGCCAGTACTGAGCATCTCTTCTGTAATCCCCTGCTTTCTTCTACATCTTCTTCCTCTCTGTTTCTCCAGAACATTGAGGAAACATTGTTATTAAATATCCTGACCTAAATGCCTTGCTTTCCCTTTAGGGGAGGGGGGAAATCTTCTCATCTTAAAGAACTTAAAGGCTGTCCTTTTGATTATTTGACATAGGAAGCATCTGGAACAAAATAATACTAAGCAGGGTGATGTTTTAGATGTCTAAAAGTCAGGCACTTCAGTTTGAGCAAGTTAGCTTCCTCCCATCTTGTCAGTGCAGAGAGGGAGAAGAGTGTCTGGAAGAGACTGGTAACACTTCTTTCACATGCCAGTTATAGTCTGGGAGGACCCAGCCTCTCTCTAGAGCTCTCTCTTTGCCTCCATTAACAAAATAGGGACCAAGGGAAAACAAGTGCAGACACCAGCTGCGCACAGGCACCTCTAATGAAGCTGATGAAACTCACTACTTCTGTCTCAAACCTCTTAATTTACTAAGTAGCTAATTTCTTTTTCAAACCAAAGAACACGTCTAACAGCAGGAAGTCCAAGGAAAACATAGGCAATAAATACTGACATTTTTCCCTCCACCTTTGCATTTGGTTTTAGACATATAAAGGAAAGGAGCAGATGACTCCACAAATAGGATGCTTCAAAAATGCAGGGGCAGAGGGGAGAAGGAGATGATGGGTTTCAAGGAGTGAACCAGAGGTCTCCACAGACTGTGTTCTTAGTCTGCTGGATGTCAGCTAAAATCATGCTTCTCCTCAATGTACTTTCTTAGAGGAACCTGCAAAGCTGCTGAGAGCTTACAGCAAAGCAGCTTCTCTGCTCACCATGGAGGTAACCATCTTGAACCCTTTCATCAGGCTTTGGTTGGTTCAAAGGATTTGCTGTATTCAGGCCCCTCGTAGCCAAAAATGGAGCTACCATATGCAGTAGTGGCGATGGCAGTGTCACCGGCTATGCTGGTGAAGAAGGCTTCATATGGCTTTCCCAGAGGGTATTCTCAGGATAGTGCATCTAGTGCAGGCATAAGACACAGGGGTCAATGTGAAGGAGCTCAGCAACACAGCAGAGGAGAGAGCAAAGCTCATGTTTGAAGGTAGCTGGTGCCCATGCAGGCTGCTCTCATCAAAGGGATGAGGCCACAGAAGAAAGAGTCTCTTTACGGGGGACACAGGGTACCTTGGTATATAAGATGGTGGGGCTGAGCAAGGACAGAGATGCCGTCACCCAATGGGTAAAGATGAGCATGGAGCCCAACCAGGGCTTCATAAAGATGGTGCAGTGCGATGGATTGCAAATGGCCCCACAGCAATCAAAAGACAGCACAACAAGCAGGCTGAACTCAGCGGTGCCCAGGAAGATGGAAAGCACGGTCTGGAACTGGCAAGCAGCTGTGGGATGGTCTTAATCTCCAAGATGAGGCTGACAAACCTTTTAGGGGCAAAGGGAACCAAATATCTAGGAAGGAGAAGCTGCTGGGAAAGAGATACTCTAGGGGCGGAACTGGTGGTTGAGTCAAATGATGGCTATCATGACCATATGCCCCATGGCAGTGAGCAGATAAATCACCCACGGCAGTGTGAAGAAGAGGATTTGCATTTCATGAGTGACTGAAAAGGCCTTGAGGAAGAATTTTCCCGCTATGGTATGGTTGGGAGGATCCATTTCAGAAGCCAGTCAGTTGAAGGTGGGACAAGAGTAACTAATGTCATGTCTGGTGAAATTCGCCTTGCTGCCTTCATCAACTTTCCCTTCCCTTTTCCTAGTCCTACTTTTCTTTCTTGAGGTGGGAGACCAGAACTGCACAAGGGATTCTCATTTTCTCTTTGTTTATATCCAATGCCATGAAATAAAGGTTGATTCATCCCACCTGTCTTTAGACACAGGAAACAACTCTCCTGCCTCACTTGCTTGCAGAGGTAGGCCAGAGTGCTAGCTAAGAGCCAGTACTTGTGGCAAAAGCTCTGGAAATCAAGTTCCAGGTATGAAATTCAGGTTTCTCTTACAGTTAGAATTGTGGTGTGGGTAGGCACCAGGCTATCAGGCCTGTGCCTGTGTGCACACTCAGAGCACTCAAGTCATTAATCCCTGGGTGGCCCAGGAACTCCCCCATCTAGTAATCCACACAGGTGAGCTGATGGGCAGGTTTGAGACAGGCAGTTTTAGACTTGAAACTAGGAGACTGACAGAACTCCTACCACTTTCCAAATTAAGTGTTGGACTGACTGGTGCAGAACCTCTCCAAGTGAGTATTTCAGACAGTTCTAGAGATTTCTAGAGGCAGATCCTGCTGTGCCTGGACCAATTCCTGTGCTTAAATGTGGTGAGTACCATCTCAGGTGGAGTATCTGGCTGTTTCAGAATCTCTGCAGCAGCTCCTGCTGCAGAACTGATTAAACTGTAAATACTTAAGGCCCTTGAAAATCGACAGTACAAACTGCTCCTGCAAATGAAGAAGCGGCTATGTAGGACAGTCTTTTGTGCATTCTTAGGAGAGTTAGGAGATGCTTTGATATGCAATTTAAGGTAATCAGTAGCAATGGATCATGCATATGCTGGAGAGGTCACACAGGACCACAAGCCAGATGGACTATAAAAATTCCCCAGAAGAACAGTTCGGGGAGTCTCATCTGATCCAGTGGAAGCCACTGTTGGAAGGACCCTGGCAAAGGAGACTGCCACCACCATCTGGACAGTAACCAACCATCCCGTTCAAGAGATTTGATGCCCCTTGTGAGTGTTACCTGTGACACGCCAATAGAGGGGTGTCTGTGATTCTTTTGAATTCGGGGGTTATTTGCACTGATCTCCAAGAGATCATCATTTGTCAAGTATGAGAATTTATTAGAGATAAGAGGTTATAACAAACCTGGTAGTTTGCCTGGATTCTCCTCATCACGCCATTGACATCCACAGGCCAGCTGATGGTCGGTCAGAGTCCACACCAACTTCTGTGGCTTACTCTTTTCTATAGCGAGTCAAAACAACGCCCGACCGCAGTTACACAAAAGCTGTATGGCCTCAGTCAATAACAGCATGCACATCAACAGGTAACCTAGTGCTCAGCCCACAGCACTGTTCAGTTAGTAACAATTTGCCCACTAACAGGTCGTTCTGTGGGGAATGGTTCCACAGCACCTAGATGTTTATGGGGTGAGTCTGTGGTGTCGCTTCTCCTCTGTCTGGAATTGTCAGTCGTGGGGTCGTTAGACGGTTGCCCCCAGGCTGCAGCAACCCCACAGTGTGGTGGCTCCAGCCGTGATGCACCCGGGGTTCCTTAACTCCTGGGAGCACCCCAGAGCAAACCCCTCTTCTGTGGGCTGCACCATCCAGAGTCCCACGCTTGCCTGTGTGGCGCCTGTCACTCCACCCCTTGACACCGCCAGACACACGCATTTATTTCAGAAGTCAGCTAATTCCCCTTGGTGTGCAGTGGGCGGCTTTTGGGTAAGCACAGTATACTGGGGAAATGCGCACTGCTATTAATAGACGCCAAAAGCAAAGCATGCCCATTTGCAGTAACACGTAAACAACTGTTAAAAATAACAGTCTTAATCCTAATAGCAACATGATTGGTCTGGCCTATTGACCCAAATTCGGTGAATCCGAGTGTTGTTCCAGCTCCATATCTTAACACAGAAATCTTATTTCCTTTAATTGCAGGCATTTCTTTCCTGCACCGAAAGATCAGTTTGTTCCCCAAGCTGGAATAGTTCCCTTTAGAGGAGCTTCAAATAGAGTTGGTCACCTTTTTTTTATTATTCTTTTTCCGTATTTCCCTGTCTTCTCTATAGGAAACAGACAACTTTAACTTCAGATCAACAGCTGTTACATTTATGCTTAATTTTACCATCTTTTTCTCTTTCTTTCCTTTCCTTTCATCAAGGGAAGGTGTTAGCCCCTTCCTTAGGATCATCAATTTTTACAAACACTAGAATACAGCTGTTGAGTTTCGTTATCAGCCTGGTATGTGTATCCCCTCATTCTTAGGTCTGCCATCTTCCTTTGATGTTACTTCTCTCCTGGCTCCTAGATTCATTCTATTATTTAGATACTTTTAAAAAACACATTACTTAGCCTAACAATTCTACCACTCTTTCTGGCTGCTTCTTTTCAAGTTGTTGCTCTTCAGAGGGTCATTCTGTAGAACCCAAACAAAAAGAAAAGCCTACCAAGGCCATTAGGTTGTTATAGTTTGGTTTTAACTGTAACTGCTGAAGCTATTTCTTTTAAGGTTACTCGGTTACATCCATCTATTATTCACATTTGAACAGGGTTTTTTTTTTTTTCATTGATTTTTCTTTATGCTCAGAAACTTTTACGACAGCTTGGGGCATTTTCCAGCCCCTGCTGGTTTCTGGTGTACTTAAAGATGCTGTTTTTTCGCATTCGAGGTCTTTTCTTGTTTCCTAACTCTGCCCCTGGGGCTCTTAACTGCAGAGCCCGATCTCCACCCTGAGTCCTCCTGTGCCTCAGTGCCAGGCACAGCAGTTATACTGGCCAGGGGGGGCAGAGCGTTTCTCACAGTCTTGTGAGAAACAAGCTGCCCAAGCCCGGTCCTGCTTTCCACCCAAAGCCTCCCCTGCTTCGCTCCCTCTCCTCTTCCACCTCTCTCTTTCACGTCTGTTTTTCTTCCACATGGTGGACTCCAATTGGCTGACAGAGCCGTCAGTGAAATCCAGACCCGCCCCCCTCCTCCTGCCAGCCAATAGGCAGGTCGCAAATCAGCAGCTGCCTATGGGAATGAGCTAGGGGAGGAGTCACAATGTTGCAGTGTCCAGATGGAGTGTTGTAAAGGTGAGGCTACAAAGTGTCCATTTAATCGGGGAATGTGGGAACAGAAGAGAGAGCCAGACAGCTCCTGGGGGTCCCGGGCGATGCTGGGGGCCGTGCTGCTCTTGGGGATCCCAGACCAGGCTGGGTTTCTGTACAAAAGTCTGGAAAAGTCTTGATGCAAGCCCCTAGAGAAGAGGGATTTTCCTGAGCACTCAGAGAAACCCATGCAGGACCCAGGGATGTTGAGGGAAACCCATCCCACCCACCCCCAAGCCCACTGCCCTCCCTGGAGACCTTTCTGGATCCTCAGGCTGGGAACAGGAGGGGGTCTGTGGGCACAGCCATGTCCCAGACTAGCCTCCTTCAGGCCTTCAGCTTCACAACATGTCACAGCTTCAAATGAGCTCTCTAAAGCAGCACTTCCCATGCCCCTGGTGTGGAGAGAAGACTTTGGGTAGACAAACAGGAGACACGGGAGAGAAAGGGCAAAGACAGCAGGCTGCAGAGCTGGGGCTCCCAGCATCACAGAGGGGGTGCCACAGGCTCAGGAAGCAACCCAAAGAAGTAAAGGAGTCCTTCCTTTTGCAGTGACTTGGAAAGCCACATCTCTCACAGTATTCAAGGGGGATGGAGTCTCCCTTCTGCAAGATTTGCCCCAAAACTGTGCAGAGACTAGCAAGAGCAGGAAGGCTGGTTGTAGGGATGCTCTCAAACTTCAGCAGCTGCAGAGCTGGGAGCTGGTCATCTCACAAACTTCGGAGCGAGTCAAAATGCACGTCCTGAGGCATCGCACTGCCTCATAGACTCTGCACTGGAGCCTGGACAGCAGCACTGCAGTGTGTGGGCGTGTCCTCAGAAGCCCAGAGTCATAAAATGTGGGAGATCCAGGATGTCGGGGCTGTACAGACCCGGGAGAGCAAGGGTGCCTGCGGGGAGGAGGAGGGCAGGGGGCTGAGGAGCGTACCCAGGGGAGAATTCTCGCACAGCCCCAAGGTGACACTGAAAAGCACAAGGACCAAATGAGGCCCAGGGATGAGAAATGGCTTCCTCAGCCTCAGCCAGAAGGAAAGATGGGCAAACTTCATGGGAAATGGGAAAACTTCCCCACATTTGCTACCTGGCCTCGCCCATGGCTTTGGAGCCTGGCAGGCTCCAGGGTCCTGGATAAGGGCCTCTGGATGATGTGTGTTAAGGCTATGTTTGCTCTTCTCTGGCATAGCATCTCTAGCTCAAGCACTGCCGACTGAGAAACCTTGCCGAGCACTTTTAGAAGCAAAGAGCCTGCCTTGGTGCCTAAAGGAGGAAAGCTACGTCCTGTCCCACATTGTCCTGCATCCTGCTTCCACAAAAAGAGGGGCCCACAGCAGAAACCAGTTTTGACGCTCACCAAAGCATTTCTCAGCCTGTGGCCATGCTTTGTGCTGGTTCATCCCACATGCCTCGGATCCTGTAAAAACGCCAGCCCCCAAACCCCAGATTCCTGCACAGGTCTGCCCAGTGCAGTGACCTGTCGGTGCAGGGGCGCAGAAGTGACATCTTCAGTGCCCCGTTTGAGATATTTCACAGTCTTTGACACTGTCTGGAGACATTCCTGAAGGATTTATCAGAAAATTATGGAAAATAACTGCAGTGAAGGCAGGTGGCTGCTTTCCAGCACATGAGGGGAAATCTCTCTGCTCTCTCCCTGGCTGTGCCATCTCCATGGCAGTGACCTACAGAGCCCCCAGATGACATGAGCTGAGGTCACAATGGGACGTGCCACATCACAGGGAGGTCTCCCCGGTGTCGTGGGTGGGGACCCTCACTTCCCTGTGAGGCCCAGGCACTCCTGGGCACTGCTCACACCCTCCCCACGGCTGCCCTTCCTAGTGGCTCCATGGCAAGGAGAGGGGACAGGAGGCAGTGGGACCACGTTGGGGCCCCTCACCAACAGGCGGAGGAGCAGGGGCATGTTGGAAAGGAGTTTTGGGTAATGAGATGGGAAGAGCGTCCCGTTTCTCTGGCTGGAGAGGTGAAACGAGAGCAAGAGGGCAAGCGAGACGGAGGACTGCTGGATGGACCATCAGCCAGGACCACAGCTCCTTGTCCCCTGCGCTCCTGCGGCTCTCCACCGAGGGTAAGGGCTTTGGGAGATCCTTCCCGAGGTGTCGCACAGAGACTGTTAACTGCCAAAACTGCTGTGGACCCCGGGCTGTGGGGGTGCCTGGACAGGGCTGGGGGCTGCTGCAAGAGCCCTGCCTGAGGGTCCCCTCTGGCTCGGGGGACAATGTGGCAGCCAGGACTGCTGGGTCCTGGGGATGGGGCTGTCCTGAGCCCCAAGGCTTCTGTGCGGCCAGCTCCATCGCCTCTTAGGGTGGGGGGGGCATGGGAATCCATGACAGGTTTTCCTGGGAGTGGGTCCCCCTTTGGGGTCTGGCTCTGAGAGGAAAGGGGTCCTGCATCCCAGATGCTGAGGTGGCCTGCAGCTCCATGGGGCTCTCAAGACCCTGCTGGAAATGTCCGTATATGATAATAAAACCTTCACCTTTTAATAACCCCAAGTCCACTGGGTGTTTGGGAAAATCTCTCTTCCTTCCCCCTTTATCCTTCCAACTTGGCGCAGCATGTTTTGGGCTCAGAGATGCCATCTTTAGATGGCCACTGCCCCTGTCCTCCTGCAAACTAGGCTCAAATCACCGCACCCAAAAGAACATACATTGGAGAGAGCAGCCTGGAAACAGGTGGAGGTGCAATCCTCATTCAACAGGTCCTGGCTGACGCCAAGGTTTTTTCTCTGAGCTGTGGTGGGCAGTGCTGGGGTGAGCCCAACACAGCCATCTCCACCAGCCCCCTCACGACCCCACACCACCGCTCCCTAGCCAAGCCCTAGGGCTGCCGTGGGCAGGGACCCGGGGCAGGAGGGGCGAGAGGACACTGCCCTGCCCTGGGGGCAGCAGGATGCTGCCTGTGGGCTCCGGCGCCACGGCCAGCCCCAGGGCCCCCACGCCGGCGCCAGGGCTGCCACCAGCACAGGCCCCAATGCTGACCCCCCCACGCCCCGCACGGCCCCCAGGGCGCAGGGCAGCCAGCAGCCCCGCGGGGCCCCTGCCCCACAGCCCAGCACCGCCGGGGCAGCGGCCGCACCCCGGGACCCCGCACTGCCCGCCCACACGGCGCCGCGCTGCCCCCAGGCCCCGCCGCGCCCCGCGCTGCCGCCCACAACATGGCGCCCGACCGCGGGGGAGGGGGTGGAGCTGGCCGCCAGGGCAGGAGGGCCCAGCGTTGCCATGGCATCGCCCCAGTGCAGCCCTTCTATTGGCTGTCAGGAGGAGGAGGGCGGGCATCGATTTCACTGATGGCTCTGCCAGCCAATTGCAGTCCAACATGTGGGGAAAAAAAAAAAAAAAAAAAGACGTCAAAGAAAGAGGTGGAAGAGGAGCGGGAGCAAAGCAGGCGAGAAGCGAGCGGGCGAGAGCGTTTGGTGGGGGCTGCGGGCGCGTTCAAATGGCGGCGGGTGCCCTCCCGCCGGGGCGGGGCAGCGGTGCTGGCTTTGCCGGGGCTGCTTTGCTGCAGGAGCTGCAGCAGGGGCTGGTGGGGCCGTGAGCAGGGGCCAGAGCGACGTGGGCCAGAGGGGGGAGCTGCCCTGCAGGCAGACGTGGCGGCCTGCCGCGAGCAGCTGGGCCGGGGCGGCTCGGTGGGGTTTGGGGGCAGGAAGCTTTGGCCCTGTGGTGGCTCTGGGATCCCTGTTAAAGCGTTTCCCTGAGCTGCTGCTGCCAGCGCAGCCCCAGGTGCTGCTTTGAGGTGCATTTGGGAGGTGCTGGGCAAAGTGTGAGCAGGCTGCTGGTGTCGTCGCGAGGTGCCCTTCCCAATGGTGTCTTTTGTTGTGAAAACTGCATTTCCGAGTGGCTCTGAGAGAGGCTGTGCCCGCATGTGATGCCGTGCCTTAGCCGTTGTTTTTGCTCCCTGCCTCTTGCTTTGTGCCGTGACCTGTGAGCCTGGCAGCAGGGTGAAGGGTGTTTGCAGAAGAGCTCTGTAAGTGTGAGCTGTTTTGCTTGTGTCATGCTGTCATGCTATGAAGGTTCGATAGCAACGACTGAGACAGTAGTATAATAATAATAAAAAAGATGTTTATTTCCTCACACAAGTTCTTGGATTAGTAACATCCATTAAAATAATGCGATTACTAATTTAGAAAGGATAACACAAAACCATCAGTTACTAATTTAGAAAGGATAACCTGAAACCGTCGATTACTGCGTTATTAATTGGAAGGACTGCTTATCCCTACTTGAAAGCTTTCTTGTTCACTCTCCTAGTGAGAGGGCTCTCAACCTCGAGGAGTTCCCTTAACCCAGCGTCCCAGGAAAAGGGGAGGGGGGGGAATACTCACGGTCCAGGCGGAGAGGATGGTCAGGTCACGTTCCCGTCCCTGCTCAAACTCTCCTAGCTCCCAAGTCTCTTTTTATATGGCTGGGGCTCTGGGCAAACAACGCTTTTGCTGACCTCTGCGAGTTTCACAATCACAGGACTGTTTGTCTGCTTGGGAGGACCCTGCTAGTGAGGCAAGACCACAATACCTCCGTATTGTTTCTTCGCTCCCCGGGGGTCCATGCAGATTCCAGGTGGCAGACTTCTTCAGTCTTGTTAATGCTTCCATTCCGCAGCCTTGCGCATATCAGTCCTTGCGCATATCGGTTGGTAGACGACTTTAGTCCTGTTAAGTCCTCTGTTCAACAGCTTTGTGCACCTCAGCTCTTGTGCTATCAGTTCTTCTGCATATCAGTTGACAAACTTCAGTCCTGTTAACTCTTCACTTGCCCGTCAGCTTGTCAGGGGCCTTGAAAGTTGATGAACGGCCAGTGCTTGCACTTGCCGTTGTTCTTTCCATGCTCCTAGGTCAGGGTGAAGAGTTGCTGAATTGTGTCTCTGCTGGTTTCACCAACTGAGATGCCCTGGCCTGAGTCCTTCCACGTGTCTCCAGTTGTCAGGGCCTAAAATAGGAGAATGCTTGTTGTCCTGGATGTGTGGAGGATTTTCTGGTTTTGTTCAGCACTGGGGAAGGAACCAGAGTTCTGAGTTGCGGGAAGGCTTCTCCCTGTGCCTGGGACATGAGGCCCTGCTGTCTTCAGTTTCATGATCGCTGCTCCCATGCAATCCTCCCGTTAGAAAATGTTGCCAAGAATCACTTGCAGGCTGTTCTCCAATTCTTAAATTTCATAGGCTAGGTGCTGATAATGCATAGCAGAAGCTAATCTTTTGGTGTAGTAACTGGTAGGCAATGGGTGTTTGAGAGCATTGTGAGTATTATGAGGCCATGATGTGAATCTGTGATGTGATGACACCTCTATGTGAGCAGCTGACAGGTCAGGAGAAGATGCATGGCCTGGATGCTGGTGGTGAGGTCACTTCTGGGTTTGTTGCGTGTGCTCAGAGGAGGGATTGACCCCTGCAGAGCTCTACAGCAATACAGAAATGCAACTCATTAATCAAGCAGAAGTTGATATTCCACATCATCTGACACAAATTTGATTCCACTCCATCATCATGAGTTAGTACTGCAACATTTCAAATGTGGATGATGTTCTGTGGTGAGCATGGACATGGAGTTTGCCTTTCCGCTTGTTGCTAAGTAGAAGCTTGCAGCGTCCTCGCAGTCAGCTAGGGAGTGCAGCTAGACTTTTGAGGCTGCTAAGTGAATGTAGTGCTGGTGTGAGCAGTGGTGTGAATAATCTCTTCTTGCCAGGGTGTGTGTGTGTGCTTTAGAAGTTGCCCCTGTCAAAAGAGCAGGGAGCTTGTGAGATTTTCCTGCAAGGTCTGCATGCTGTCTCTGTCTTTGAGGTGTCCAGCTGCTTTTATGACACATTTGGAACTGTAACACTTTAGGGGTCTCTGATTTTCTGTCCACGTATGCAGTCATTGGAGAATGGGTGCAAAGGCTGTTGGAGGAGATGGAAGGAATGTCACCCCCCAAAAAGGGTATGGGCCACATTTTGAAAGAGATTTCTTGTTCAGAGAAGTTGAGGCACAAGCGAGAGGGAAAAGCTGGCCTGAACAGCCACTGTGAGAGTACTTCTTGTCTGCTTCCTGGTGGGAAGGTGGGAAGTGAGCAGGCCCCGGGCTGTGAGTGGCTGTTCAGAGGCAGAGCGTGTTGCAAGGCCTTGGAGGACTAGAAAGGAATGGAAGGTCTGGAGAGTTGGGCTTTGTGTGTTGTGGGGTGCTTGGGGTGCCCTGCGTGCTGCCATGTGTGGTGCTGTGGGCTGTGTGTCGCTGATGCAGAGGCATGTGTTGGTTGCCAACCCTCTGTGAGGTGTGGAGGTAACGGCGTGTTACAGTGCGAGATGCCCTGTGGTGGAGCCGGGTGGTGGCGCCAGTGTTTTGGTGCTCAGCGTGGGAGGAGGTGTCTGGAGAGAGCAGTGCTCTGCTCCCAAGGCCCAGCCTGCCATCACGGTGTCCTTCTGGGAGACGTGGGTGAGGACTGTTGGTGACCGTGTTGCCTCCTTGGAGCATCGTGGTGCGAGGCAGGGCTGCTCCCAGTTTGGTGGTTTGTGTCAGCTGAGGTTCAGGCTTGCAGTTTCGGAAGGGTTTGATGCTTCCGTGAGTCTTTGGGATTTTACTGACTGCTGGAGAGAGTTCTCTTCTCCCTCCTTAAAGGCTTTCTGCTGAATCTGGACCGTCATTGCATCTTCCCATCTCAGACGCTAATCCATTCCAGTCCCTCAGCGAGATGGGTAGTTAATGAAAGCAGTCAGAGGCATTTCTGCACGTTGTGCCTACGCAGAGCCTTGCAGAGAGGGGAGATGCCCCCTCACAAGAAGTCAGGCCTGTGAGGGCGATGGGTGGCTCTGAGACACCTGTCCTTGTTGAGCGGTGGAGGCGGCATCTGCAAAGCCTCTGGTGCCTTTGGCCAGAGTCTCATAATAGCATATTCCTTGAGGCTGCAATGGGGGAGCCATGTGGAGGTAGCAGGGCTCCAACGCCCTGCTCCAGGCAGGTGCCAGTAGAGGAGGTATCTTGGGGCCTTTTCCAGTGAAGTTTTGATTACCTCCAAGGATGGAGATCTGGGAACCTCTCTGGATCCCTGTGCCACAGTTTGGCCACCGTCACGGAGAAAAAGGTTTCTTCTTAATGTCTCAGAAGCATTTCCCATTGTCCGATTTGTCCCTGTTGCCTCCCATGCTACTAGTGTGCACCTCCAAGAAAATCCGGCTCCGTCTTCTCTGTGCCCTCCATAAGGTAGCTGTGCACAGCATGACGATCCCCGCTGGCCTTCTCTTGTCTAGGCTGAACAAAGCCAGCTCTCGCAGCCTCTCCTTTTATGCCCCACGCTGCAGCCCCTGACCGTCTTGGTGTCCCTGTGCTTGACTCCCTGCAGTGTGTTAGCGCCTGTGCAGACCTGGAGAGCCCAAACAGGACCTGGTATACAGACATGGTGTCACCTGTGCCAAAAAGAGGGGTAGAACGTCTTGGTGGCCCTGCTGGCTGTGTTCTCACCAATAGAGCTCAGCACAGAGGGGAGACATTTGCCCCTGCCTGTTGCAACTCTGTAAGGCCAGCAGAACTGCCAGTAACACTCCGATTCTTTCTTTCTTTCTAGGTTGCTCCACTCATGGAGGTTCCCAGTGCAGTGCTAGAGGCGCTGAGGATGGAGGCAGGATGCCAGGCTGTGTCCCTGTACCTGTCAACATCTTGGCCAGCGTCGTGAGCCCTCTGTGAAAGCAGCTGCAAGTGACTGAGAAGAGGCTACGTGTGGATGCGAAGGCTTCCATAAATGCGCCTGTCTTCCCTGGGTGACTTGGGTTGTGGGTTCAGCTCCTGGTACCTCTGCTGTGCTGCAAATTCCGCCTCCCACAAGTGCTGTTATTGCCAGCCCGCTCAACAAATGCTACGGTGCCCCCTCCTTTTCCTAGGAGGTTGTGGTGCCATATAGGACGAGTCCAAGACCCTTATAATAGATGCCAGCATGTCTGGAGTGCCTTTGTGTGAGTGCCCCAAAGCGTCCATAGCTTGACCTGTGGAAGTCTCAGAGCTCTTGGGCTGCCGGCTCTGCGAGGGGTGAAGATGTGCCCAGGACCAGGTTGCCCGTGGCACCCAGCCCTCCGTGCTCTGTGAAGCCAGCTGTGGAGCGCGGACTGGTGCTGCAGAGGCTGCGCAGCCAGGAGAGCTGTCATTTCAGCAGCCGTCCAGTGTGGGGCTGTCTCATTGCTTGGGCCTCATTTCAAAGGCTCTGCACCCTTTTTCCCTTCCCCGTCCAAGCTCCTTGTCCAAGTAACTAAAGGAAAGGAAGGGAGGTTCCTTTGGGCTCAGGAGGCCTTCCGGACTCTCAAGTGTTTCTGTGTTGTATCTGTAACTTTTGTATTACTACAGAAAATCCCCATGTCCCCATCCCTAGCAGGAGGTTCGTGAGGGGATGGGGGTGGAAAGCAGCAGCCTGCTGTGCCCAAAGAAAGCAGGATCCTTCCCTCTGAAAAGAGCAGCATCACCCAAGGAGGCAGCTCTGTGCCTGATCTTGTGCTGCTCATTTGCACAGGCCTTGTGAGCCTAGAGTGCCTTGGCCACCTTGTGGTGTTACCGCAAGAGCTTGCCTGAGTGTCTGGATTGAGAAGCCAAGGGAAGGCAGCGAGCAGAGCAGTGGCTGGGGAGTGTGCAAGTGGCGAGTGTCCTGCATGCATCTCTTCTTGCTGGCACTTGGTTGTATGTAGCAGAAGAGGCAGCTGTGTGGGGCAGAGGCAGTGTGTTTGTAGAGTAGGTGGCAGAGCAGAGGTCTGGTGTCAGGTTGATGCCTGGTGCAGTGCCGAGTTGATCTGAGAGTGTCAGAAAGCCTTTGCAGTGCAGCTGCTCCCTCAGCTGATCTCTGTCCCTAGAAATGCACTAGAAATGGAAGTGGCATGCTGCTGCCATTGTGTAGGTGCTGCAGTGCGAAGGCTCCCAGCTCGGACTTGATGGTACTAAAGGAAAAGCGAGACCAATTGTTCCTTTTGTGATTTGTCGCCAGGGTGCCAGAGTGGAGCTGTTGCATGATCTGGAGAGAGTCTTGTCAGGAGATGAAGGCCTTTTGCAGAAGACTGTTCTGTGTGGAGTGATCACAGCGTAATCAAGGGACGTGCGAGTGGCCCAGGTGAGCTTCTCCTCTGTGAAGGTTTGCACTTTTGAGCTCCCTTGTGACTCAGTCAAAGATAGGGCAGCAGCAGGCAGGTCGATGCCATTTGTGCTTGTGAGGTGAGTTGTGCCTCTGAAGCTGGTAGGCCAACAGCATGCCCATAGCTTTGGTGATGCTTGTGTCTCAGTGCCTCATAAACGGGGAGCAGACCCTTTGCTGCTGTTGGTGCTTTTGTGGTGAGTTGTGCATCAGTATGTGACTGGCGATCAGCATGGACATTGCTGCTGTTTGTGCTTGTTGAGGTCAATTGTGCCTCAGTTGCAAAGAGGCCAGGAGCAGCTATTTGGCTTCATGGCTGCCTGTGAGGTCACTTCAGCATGAGCACCTGAGAGTCCACCTCGATGCATATTGCTGCTGTTTGTGTTTGTGCAGTTATTTGGCCTCAGTACCTGCTAGGCCACCAGCAGCCACGTTGCTACTTCTTTGTATCTGTGAGGCGACTTCTGCTGAGTGCTTGATAGGCCAGTGCTAGGTCCAGGGCTGCTGTTTTTGGTTGAGAGGTCACTTGTTCCTCTACTGCCTGATAGGCCAGTGCTGATCCTGTGGGTGGAGTTTGTGGTTGTGAGGTCACTTGTGGCTCAGTGCCTGATAGGCCAGTGCTGGTGATGTGGCTGCAGTTTGTGTTTGTGATGTCACTTGTGGCTCAGTGCCTGATAGGCCATGCTGGTCCTGTGGGTGCAGTTTGTGTTTGTGATGTCACTTGTGGCTCAGTGCCTGATAGGCCAGTGCTGGTCACATGTCTGCATTTTGTGTTTGTGGTGTCACTTGTGGCTGAGTGCCTGATAGGCCAGTGCTGGTGATGTGGCTGCAGTTTGTGTTTGTGATGTCACTTGTGGCTGAGTGCCTGCTAGGCCAGTGCTGGTGATGTGGCTGCAGTTTGTGTTTGTGATGTCACTTGTGGCTCAGTGCCTGATAGGCCATGCTGGTCCTGTGGGTGCAGTTTGTGTTTGTGATGTCACTTGTGGCTCAGTGCCTGATAGGCCAGTGCTGGTCACATGGCTGCAGTTTGTGGTTGTGATGTCACTTGTGGCTCAGTGCCTGATAGGCCAGTGCTGGTCACGTGTGTGCAGCTTGTGGTTGTGATTTCACTTGTGGCTCAGTGCCTGATAGGCCATTGCTGGTCCTGTGGCTGCAGTTTGTGGTTGTGATGTCACTTGTGGCTCAGTTCCTGATAGGCCATGCTGGTCCTGTGTGTGCAGTTTGTGTTTGTGATGTCACTTGTGGCTCAGTGCCTGATAGGCCAGTGCTGGTCATGTGGATAGAGTTTGTGTTTGTGAGGTCACTTGTGGCTCAGTGCCTGATAGGCCAGTGCTGGTCATGTGGATAGAGTTTGTGTTTGTGAGGTCACTTGTGGCTGAGTGCCTGATAGGCCAGTGCTGGTGATGTGGCTGCAGTTTGTGGTTGTGATGTCACTTGTGGCTCAGTGCCTGATAGGCCAGTGCTGGTCCTGTGGGTGGAGTTTGTGGTTGTGATGTCACTTGTGGCTCAGTGCCTGATAGGCCAGTGCTTGTCCTGTGGGTGCAGTTGGTGGTTTTGAGGTCACTTGGGGCTCAGTGCCTGATAGGCCAGTGCTGTTCACGTGTGTGCAGTTTGTGTTTGTGATGTTCACTTGTGGCTGAGTGCGTTATAGGCCAGTGCTGGTGATGTGGCTGCAGTTTGTAGTTGTGAGGTCACATATAATCTGTGCGGAGTGAATGTGACGGGATGCTGTGTTTCTGGTGCCAGCAGGAGAGATGCCCCTGTCAGCAGAGTGCCCTGGACTCCAGGCATTGTTTTCTGGCTCTGTGCCTCTCCCCATGGGCAGCAGCGAGGGCATTTCAGCCGAAAGTCTAAGATCTTTTGGTCGAGGAGGTCTAAATCAGCTGGAGCATTTATGCTAATATAGCTTCTGTCGGAAGCTGTAGAATACAACAAGCTCTCTCTGGAAAGAAAGAAAAAAAAGGGGGTTGGGGGGGAACCAACCCTCCTGGCTAGTTACTGGCTGAAGTGGCTTTGTAAGGTTTTCGTGAAAGGGAAAATGCATGTTGAAAGTGAATGAGAGCCTTCAGTGTGTCAGTGGCTCTTTTAGGCGTAGTCTGAACGCCCTTCTCCTAGGGGTGACCTTTGTAGTGTCCTGCTGTTTGCAGTAACGGTGGAAGATAAATTCCTTGTGCACCCTTAGGAGCCCTTTACTTAAATTAAGGTAGAGTTTAGACAAGACTCTTAAATAATCCCTTTGTAACTCTTTGGTGTGTGTGTGTATGGTTTTTTGGTTTGTTTTCTTGTTTGTTTGTTTTATGCTGGCAGAGCTTCCAAACCAAGTAAGCAAATCACATCTTTTCTGGACGAGCCCCGTTCCACTGTTTTTATCAAGGTAGTTTCTTTTCTGGACCTTCTCTAGAAAATTGGAGGTATGTAACTTGTGAGGGTGTCCTGAACTGTGCCCTGCAGAGAGGTCAGGTTAAATTGGTTTGCTGACAAACAATTTTCTTCTGTATCCTGCAGTTTGTAAGAATGTCATGTGTACGCATTTACTATTGCCCCAAAGAGGTTTTTTTTTTTTAACCCTGTTTGTTATTTAAAGAATAGTTCACAAGTACTTCTTTTTACGTGTCTGATGTTATTGTGCAGATATATGGTTTTGTAATTATTTTTGAGTAGGTGCTGGAATTAGGGGCCTAATTTGGTCCAGTGTGGAGTCTCGACATGAAACCCCTAGCAGCTGCCTTGTTTCTGTGCTCATGGACTTTCACAGGATATTTGAAAGGCCTGTTTGTCAGAGTTCGGGCTTCCTGCTCAGCAGTGAGTGTTAGGAAGCTGCCCGCACTGTCCCCCATAAACTGGCAGCCCCGTACATCTAATTGTCCTTGAAAGCTGACTCGTGCTTTTTCTCTTAACACTTTGCCTTCCTTAAGCACGCTTGCATGCCAACAGCCATCTTGCAGCCAGTCGAACGCACACCATGGTGTTCCGATTGCCTGATTCGTGTTGTCATCTGTTTCCCCTTGTGTTGTCAGCTCAGCTCCCTTTGAAGCTCACCACCTTCAAGACCTTCCAGGCTCCTGTCCTAGGTGCCTTGGTGTGGGCAATGCCTGCTGTGGTTGGCTCCTTCCTCGGAGATATTCAAGCCATCTGGACACAGTCCTGGGCAACATGTGCTAAGTGACCCTTCCTGAGCAGGAGGGTCGGACTAGATGATCTCCAGAGGTCCCTTCCAACCTCAACCATTCTGTGATTCTGTGAACTCTAGGATAAAAAGCAAAGATAAATTCATTTACTTCAGGAATCTCTGTGGATATCTGGGTTTTTTGTTTTTTTTTTAAAAAAAACTTGTCCTGGGCCATGAATCAACATGTTAACAGAGAGACAAAGTAGGCCATGAACTGAATTTAAAAGTACAGGTTTTCTTCTTGTCTTAAAATATGCATCCATTTTCTCATCTCTCTTAGACTGACAGATATAGGCCTAAACCAGAAGGTGCCTCTTGTGAAAATAGGTAAAACTAGATGGTTGGATTCCAGCAATGCTTCCTTGCTTTCTGCATCGTAGAACTGCATGCTCATCTTTTGTGTCCATGCAGAGCCTTGATAAAGTTACTGTGTAGGCACCAAGTGTGCATACGTCAGATTTTCTGCGTGTTTGTGACTGACCCTTCTTGTTTCTTGTCATTAGGAAAACTTGGATATGTCCTCCCGAGGAGAACTGATGAGGAAATCGCTGACACTCAAGATGGCAGTGCAGGTTAGTTCTGGCTTTCAATTTTCTTTACTGTGTTCTGGCCAAAAGCCTCCTCTGAAACAGCTGAAATGAGTTGAACTACTAGAAGCCTTAGTGCTTACAAGCCATAGTCAGGGACTCCAGGGCCCTGCCGGTAAGCTCTGGACAGAGAGTCAGCAAACAAAACCAGTCCTTTTCCCAAATGCTTATAACCGAGCACAAGAGAAAAGGCAAGAGATGGCTGTCAAGAGGTGGGAATACAAGGAAATGCACAGTCCTACTCTGAATGATGAGCACTGCTCTCACTGCAGCAGTAGCCTGACAGTTTCCATGAGTTTTGAGCAGCCCAGCAAGAATTTTCAGGAGGTAAGGAAGACTGCCAGGTGCATATGCAAACCTTCTCCCAAGCGTGAAGGTGGCAGCTGAGAAGAGAACATGCTTCTGCATTTTTGTATTGAGGGGTTAGTCAGTGAGAGGAGCTGTGAGGGCCAGCTCAGAATTCAGAGCTGTTTTCTGGGCACTCAGTGGGAACTAATGTAGGAAGGAGGGTAATTCATGAAAGGCCTTAGCAACTCTGTTTGCTGTGAGAGAAGACACTTGAAGGGTTTCAGGAGAATGCGCTTTGTGATGAAGGGAATAAGTTCAGAAGATGACCTTTAGAGCAACTTTCTGAATGGATCTGAGTGGGGCAAGGCTGTACTTCAGGACAGAAGAGGATGTTGCAGTAGTTGAGCTGATCATGCCTTGAGGAAGAGGGGTAATTATGCAATACCTCGTGAAGGCAGTACCTCGCCCACATTCCGCAGCCTGTGCAAGACTTGAACGAGGGGAATAAAAACCTATAAAAAGGTTCAAGCCAAAACTTGTATGCATCATAATTATCATCCTGTATGCATCGTAATTAATTGAAGCTCTCTCAGGAGCTCCCTTCTTGACTTGTCCTGCTGTTTTTGGTAACAGCTGTGAATACGAAGTTCAGGGGAAATCAGGGGCAATAGATTCACAAATACAGCTGCTTTGCAAGGCTTTACAGTTACTTTGCAAGGCTCTGGCCTATCATATGCCAAAGTCAAGCTGCATATAAGTACCATGTGCTGCTTTTTTTTTTTTTTAACTTCCCAACAAAGATGGAATTTTGCTCTCCCAAGGAAGAACATGTAATGCAGTTTGAAATCAGATGCATGACAAATACATATAATGGTCTGGAAATTTCACAGAATTCACAGTACCTTCCAGGGTAGACTGCACTTGATTTTTGACTTAGTGTGACCTAATCTTGTTTTTGTTATTGCCTTTGAAATGCTTGCAGGTGGAAACACGCAGTCTACAGCAGCAATTCCCCATCCTCCGCTGATGATGATGAGCAACATTCTGCCCAGGAATCTACTGAAGAGGAGGAGCAAGTGCCTGCCTGTGAAGCATTCTCCTCCCTGCTCTTGTACAGAGTCTAAATGGTGGCAATACTTAATGCGTTGGTGTAATATGTAAGTTGTTGGCACCGGTGGCTCTTAACTGGGCTCTCTACCATTGGACTTTTAGAATTGATTCTTTAAGAGCAATTGGATTTTTTTGGAGAGGTTAGGCATAAACTCTAAATAGTTTAATGTAAAATTCTGCTGCCCCTGCGCTTTACAGTAGGCTATTCAGAAAGAACCCCCCCCCCCAACAGAAAATGTATAAATAGAGGCAAGGATGGGGTTTCTTTGCCTTCCTTTAACCTAGGACATGGGTTCTGTTGAATTTATCTTTAGGTAAACTGAGGCATCAATACATTTGTGTGCTTGAAAAACTTCTGCCAACACTGAGCTGAGCTTTTATAGTAGTAGTAAAAAGCCATTTCTTAAGAATTTTTAAAATGCAAACTATATGGAGATTCAAGGTAGAGGGAATCCCTTGCCATAGTTAAAGGCTTAGTGACTTGTGTGATCAAAGGAAAGTATGCTCCAAAAGTGTCCTGGTTTAAAAAGGTGCTTTGGGGTTTGTTGTCTTTGAGTGTTTCATGTACATGTGACCTTGATTAGTGTATAAGCAGGAGAGGGTTATCTGTTAGAAGTCAATTGTAATCTTTTGCTTGAAAGACCAGGTGTTTCCCTTTGTGGGCACAATATCTGAAGATTTAAGAGTTAGCTGTATATATTCTCTGTCATCAGGAAAACTCAGTTCACAGCATGATGAAACAGAACTGTAAGTTCTTCTCTTTCAATAAGGTTAAAAGTACTGCAAATAAGGAAACCAAAACCTTCAAATGTTTTGCTGCTTTATTCATTGACATTCTCTTCTAAACAACAGCAGGTTAGCTTTGCTAGTTGGTATTTAAGTATTATCTGGAAATGCAGAATACCTTTTTCTTCCTCCCACCTTTACCCTTTCTCCTCAGCTATTGCCGACCAATTCTGGGAGACAAAATCCAATAACTTCCAACTTTTTAAGAAGGCATGAAAGGCTTTGCTATCAAGTCCTGCTTGTCTATCTGGAGATAGATCAGATCCATGGACTAGTAGACTGAGTTTAGTGAACTGTTAAAGATATGAAGTGGAAATGGGAGGAGGCAGATGGACTGGGGGGAAGCAAGCAGCAAAAGTTTGTGGAGAAGCTGCAAGGCTTTAGATAGCAGGACAGCATGAGTCGTGATATTTGATGATGTCATTTGAAGGAACGGCAAGAAAGGCTTCAGGTAGAGCCTCAAAGATGTCAATGTCTGAGGTACTGCTACTTGGGCTGAAGGCTTTGAACTCTTTGAGGAGGCCTACGTTCATTGTTATATCCTAAATCCATTTTCTTCTCATCCTCTTTGGAAAGATAAGGTGGAACCTTTGCACCTTGGCTCCTGGACATCAGAGGGCGACATGGCTCCCCCCATCCTGAGGAAATGGAGGACTGTTTCCAGGGCCAGCACTGACCCCTGACCTGGGGGCTTAGCCCTGAACTACTGGAGCCTTCTGTGAGAAAAGGGACCTGCTTTGCTGCCAGAAACTCTTGACGTGCTGGAATTTCAGTATTCAATTTTAGAAGGAATTTACCAACAGCATCCAAGTTAAGCACTTTCAAAGCCTTTGATGGTAAACGCATCCAGTTAGGGTTTGTGTTTCCGTGTTCAGGAAGACATCATCAGCTGGAGAGTAACCTGTTTCATCTTTTAAACACCTTCCTGTAAGGCCAACTCTCAGAAGCCTGGAAAGTGAAGGCTGTACTCCTCCTGAAGTCTGCTGATGGAAATGGAGGTAGTTGTCTTCCTAAAGTCGCTGAAACACAAGATGGGATTGAGCTTCGTAATTTTTCAAGCTTTGGCCTTTATGAAGCAAGAGCTGACACTGTAGTTAAGGCGTTGAAGTGCTCAACTGATTTCTCTGCTGAACAATGTAACAACTCTACTTTGCAGTGGCAGACTGTGGGAAGGTATGCTTTTAGTGAGCACATCTTGATTGCCTTTTACATTGCACTCATTGCATACACTGGGCGCAGGATATAAACAGCCATCTCAAAGTCACCGCACTGATTCCCCTAGGCAAACTTCCAGATCTGTCGAGTAAGCCTGTGTGTGTGAGAATGTGGGGAAGGCTGGGTCCGAGTGAATCTTGACTCCGAAAACACTTCAGAAAAAAGTTTTCAGTATTGTTTTCCGGCTAAGCAAATGTTAATAGGTTCAGGTAGGGTGCCCTCGTGATAACAGTATCCAGTTGCTTGGGAAAGCACAGCATTCAGGTGCTTCATCTTCACTTAAGTGCCCTTGAAACTGGAAAAGGAAACTCAAAACAATACCTATCCATCCATCTGAATTGGCAAGCAACAAAACTTGTGCATATGCTGGACTGTTGTGTAGTAATGTTGTAAATGGAGCTTCCCAGGAGACTCCAAAAGCCTCCACCTTACGTGGACATGTGGAACATAAATGAGAGTTGGTGTTGTCCTCTGGCCTGCCTGTGTGCTGGTGAAAAGGAAGTTTGTATGAGAATATTGAGCCATGTAGAATAGGCTGCTATGTAACTAATAACTCTGTATCTATGCAAACGAACACATGTAAACAGGATGTAAAATGTAAACTGATGAAAACTGTATCAACCAGATAGATAGTACATCGAGACAAAGTGTCAGAACACACCTACCAAGACAAACCGATGACTTAATAATAGGGTATAATTTCTGCTCCGCTTAAATTACAGACCTAGCTACACAGACGGAAAAGGACCTTAACCTCTGCCTGACTTCAGAGCTACTGAGATGTAAGTCACTCCTAAGGAGCCTCGCAGCTCGGTTTGTGTGGGGCGTGCTTGAGAAAAGAAGCCGAGCCCTTCAGCAAGGTGGATGAGCCTGGGTGCACTGCTGCACCCCCGGGACTGCTGAGTTTTCAGCTCAGGATGGACTTGTGCCCAAGTCAGTCTGGAGCACAAGGCAGGAAAGGTGAGGGCAGGCACTGTCCTGTTTGCCTGGTCATGAATCATAATTTCAAAGGTCATTTTGGAAGAGGTGACCAGCCTTCAAGCTGTCTGAAGAGCTCCCCAGCTCACAGCCTGCTGCCTCATTTCCAGAGGCTCCTTCAGACCAGGTTTCTTGCTCAGGAACATCACAAGCCATTGCCTGTACGTGGTGCCTCAAGCACATTAGCACATGCTGGTGGTACATGTGGGCACTGACTAGACATTACTGGTAGATGACCAGAGAGGCAACCATCAGATAACCCAAATGGAGATCTTCCTCTTGTGTGACAGGTGAGCCCTCAACCATGTAATATGTGTGCCCATACTGTCACAGCTCTCAAATGTTTCTAGTAAAGGTCCAGCTGCTGTAATACAGTGAATCTTCTGTAAATTCTCTCCCTGCCACCCTGGAGCATGGTTTCTGAAATACTCATGGATAGCTGGTGCCGCTTGCTGGACCAATAGGCTCACTGCCAGCCTTTCATTAACATTTTCCACAGACATCCCTCCATAGCGTAAGAGCATAATTTGCCACAAGCAAATATTCCAAAAATCAAGTGTTCCTCAGACTTTTGCTAACGATAGTACCTTTTCTGAGATAACACCCATTTGCCCTGCAGGTCGTATAGCTAAAACCAGATTTTGGCATGCCATTTGACACGCTGCCCAATCATTTGTATTATTATAATCCCAATTCAGATCTCCTCGTGGGCAAGGCTGTCGGTTATCATCTCAGTCTGCCAATTCCCTATCCTGTTTTCAATATCCATTCTCTATCCCCTGGCTGAAATAGCTGTTGAAACAATACTTGAACATCCCCCTAACAAATGGGATGTCCCTCTACTCTTGTACAAAACAGTCGAGCTGCCTTTTCCGGGTCCTCCCATGTTATGGAAAATCAGGCTCGCCGGCCTCCATAACAGGGTCCGACCCTAGGTTCCTGCTGAGGCAGAAGTTCGGAGTCAGATTGAAGAAAAATAAAATTTAATGACATACGTGCGGTAATTACAGCTCGAGCTGGGTGCCTCCGAAGAGGGACCCCGAACAAAGAAATCCCTGGGCAATTATACCCTTACAATCTAAATTCCCCACCCCTCTAGCGATAGTTTGGACCAATAGTAATAGTTAGGTCTGGGGTCTTCCCCTTCTTCACTGGGCCCCTTCATTGTCTCTAGGCAGGCTGCTGCTTATCTTCAAGGTTGGCTGCTCCTGCTGTCAGTGTAGCTTCTTTATCTCTCCAGCTTGAACCGGCTCTGGGGCCCCCTTTTACTTATCTAAGTAAAAGTTCACAGCAAGTTCACAGCCTGAGGCCTAAGGCTTCAGCAAATTTAGCTACTAATGCTAAGCAAGTTATGCTAAGCAATTAATTCTAGACAGCTTCAGTCTGATATTCTCTAACATCCCACACCCGGGGCATTTGCTGTGCCCATTGAAGTAGATCTCTGGGAGCCCACGGCCAATAAACGCAGGCACGCAAGACCAGTGCCAGTGCTCACCAGATGAGAACCTCGCTGTGTTCTATCTGGGGTGCCAAACAAATAAGATAATCTGTTCTGTTTTCTTTGCTCTCGGGTACTGGTAATGAGGAGCAGGAGTCATATTTCTAAGTTTTTAAGTATTATTGCTGGCAATAAGGTCCTTCTTATGCTCTCAGCCAGGTAGTGAGAAAAAGGGATTTCCAACTAAGCTGTAAAGCCTTGTACCTGCTACTGGCCTATCAGACGCAAAGGCAGAACTGAAATCAGGTCTGCATCGACACCATGTGCTTCCTGCTGCCCTATAAGGTACAGGGGCACAATGACCTCACAACGACAAAGAGGAGCCATGCGCCTACCATGGCATTATGTGGCGCTGAAGGCAGAAATAACCTGACAGGTTAAAACCAGCAGACATGTGACCAGCACTGGCCTATCAGGCACTGAGCCACAAGTGACATCACAAACACAAACTGCACCCACAGCACCAGCACTTGCCTATCAGGCACTGAGCCACAAGTGACATCACAACCACAAACTGCAGCCATGTGACCAGCACTGGCCTATCAGGCACTAAGCCACAAGTGACCTCACAAACACAAACTGTACCCACAGGACAAACACTGGCCTATCAGGCCCTGAGCCACAAGTGACATCACAACCACAAACTGCACCCACACCACCAGCACTGGCCTCTCAGGCACTGAGCCACAAGTGACATCACAAACACAAACTGCAGCCATGTGACCAGCACTGGCCTATCAGGCCCTGAGCCACAAGTGACCTCACAAACACAAACTGCACCCACAGGACAAACACTGGCCTATCAGGCACTGAGCCACAAGTGACCTCACAAACACAAACTGCAGCCACATCACCAGCACTGGCCTGTCAGGCACTGAGCCACAAGTGACATCACAAACACAAACTGCACCCACATCACCAGCACTGGCCTATCAGGCACTGAGCCACAAGTGACCTCACAAACACAAACTGCAGCCACATCACCAGCACTGGCCTATCAGGCACTGAGCCACAAGTGACATCACAACCACAAACTGCACCCACAGGACAAACACTGGCGTATCAGGCACTGAACCACAAGTGACCTCACAAACACAAACTGCAGACATGTGACCAGCACTGGCCTATCAGGCACTCAGCCACAAGTGACCTCACAAACACAAACTGCAGACATGTGACCAGCACTGGCCTATCAGGCACTGAGCCACAAGTGACATCACAACCACAAACTCCACCCACATCACCAGCACTGGCCTATCAGGCACTCAGCCACAAGTGACATCACAACCATAAACCGCAGCCACGTGACCAGCACTGGCCTATCAGGCACTGAGCCACAAGTGACATCACAACCACAAACTCCACCCACATCACCAGCACTGGCCTATCAGGCACTGAGCCACAAGTGACATCACAAACACAAACTGCACCCATCTGACCAGCACTGGCCTATCAGGCACTCAGGCACAAGTGACCTCACAGTCACAAACTGCACCCACAGGACCAGCACCAGCCTATCAGGCACTGAGCCACAAGTGACATCATAAACACAAACTCCACCCACATCACCAGCACTGGCCTATCAGGCACTGAGCCACAAGTGACATCAAAACCACAAACTGCACACACAGGACCAGCACTGGCCTATCAGGCACTGAGCCTCAAGTGACATCATAAACACAAACTGAATCCACAGGACCAGCACTGGCCTATCAGGCACTGAGCAACAAGTGACATCACAACCAAAAACTGCACCCACATCACCAGCCCTGGCCTTTCAGGCAGTGAGCCACAAGTGACATCACAAACACAAACTGCACCCACATCACCAGCACTGGCCTATCAGGCACTCAGCCACCAGTGACCTCACAACCACAAACTGCACACATATCACCAGCACTGGCCTATCAGGCACTGAGCCACAAGTGACATCACAAACACAAACTGCAGCCACATCACCAGCACTGGCCTATCAGGCACTGAGCCACAAGTGACATCACAAACACAAACTCCACCCACATCACCAGCACTGGCCTATCAGGCACTGAGCGACAAATGGTATCACAAACACAAACTGCACCCACATCACCAGCACTGGCCTATCAGGCACTGAGCAACAAGTGACATCACAAACACAAACTCCACCCACATCACCAGCACTGGCCTATCAGGCACTGAGCCACAAGTGACATCACAACCACAAACTGCACCCACATCACCAGCATGGCCTATCAGGCACTGAGCCACAAGTGACCTCACAACCACAAACTGCACTCGCATCACCAGCACTGGCCTATCAGGCACTGAGCCACAAGTGACATCACAAACACAAACTGCACACACAGGACAAACACTGGCCTATCAGGCACTCAGCCACAAGAGACCTCACAACCACAAACTGCACCCACAGGACAAGCACTGGCCTATCAGGCACTGAGCCACAAGTGACATCACAACCACAAACTGCAGCCACGTGACCAGCACTGGCCTATCAGGCACTGAGCCACAAGTTACCCCAGAACCGCAGACTGCAGCCACATGACTACCACTGGCCTATCAGGCATTGAGGCACATGTGACCTCACAAGCACAAAAATAGCAATGTGCTTGATGCTGTCTAATCAGGTGGTGAAGCAAAAGTCACCTCACAAATGCAGAAAAGGATCAATGTGGCCGCTTGTGGCCTAGCAGATACTGAGGCCAAATGACTCCACAAACACAAGCAGCAGCAATATGCAGCAAGCTGGACTGTTGGCTGCTCAGGCTGAAGTGACCTCACAGGCAGCCATGAAGCCAAATAGCTGCTCCTGGCCTCTTTGCAACTGAGGCACAATTGACCTCAACAAGCACAAACAGCAGCAATGTCCATGCTGATCGCCAGTCACATACTGATGCACAACTCACCACAAAAGCACCAACAGCAGCAATGGCCCTGCTCACCCTTTAGGAGGCAGTGAGACACAAGGGACCTCACCAGCATCACCAAAGCTATGGGCATGCTGTTGGCCTACCAGCTTCAGAGGCACAACTCACCTCACAAGCACAAATGGCATCGACCTGCCTGCTGCTGCCCTATCTTTGGCTGAGTCACAAGGGAGCTCAAAAGTGCAAACCTTCACAGAGGAGAAGCTCATCTGGGCCACTCGCACGTCCCTTGATTATGCTGTGATCACTCCATACAGAACAGTCTTCTGCAAATGGCTTTCATCTCCTGGCAAGACTCTCTCCACGTCATGCAACAGCTCCACTCTGGCACCCTGGCGACAAATCACAAAAGGAACAATTGGTCTCGCTTTTCCTTTAGTACCATCAAGTCCGAGCTGGGAGCCTTCGCACTGCAGCACCTACACAATGGCAGCAGGATGCCACTTCCATTTCTAGTGCATTTCTAGGGACAGAGATCAGCTGAGGGAGCAGCTGCACTGCAAAGGCTTTCTGACACTCTCAGATCAACTCGGCACTGCACCAGGCATCAACCTGACGCCAGACCTCTGCTCTGCCACCTACTCTACAAACACACTGCCTCTGCCCCACACAGCTGCCTCTTCTGCTACATACAACCAAGTGCCAGCAAGAAGAGATGCATGCAGGACACTCGCCACTTGCACACTCCCCAGCCACTGCTCTGCTCGCTGCCTTCCCTTGGCTTCTCAATCCAGACACTCAGGCAAGCTCTTGCGGTAACACCACAAGGTGGCCAAGGCACTCTAGGCTCACAAGGCCTGTGCAAATGAGCAGCACAAGATCAGGCACAGAGCTGCCTCCTTGGGTGATGCTGCTCTTTTCAGAGGGAAGGATCCTGCTTTCTTTGGGCACAGCAGGCTGCTGCTTTCCACCCCCATCCCCTCACGAACCTCCTGCTAGGGATGGGGACATGGGGATTTTCTGTAGTAATACAAAAGATACAGATACAACACAGAAACACTTGAGAGTCCGGAAGGCCTCCTGAGCCCAAAGGAACCTCCCTTCCTTTCCTTTAGTTACTAGGACAAGGAGCCCCGGGGAAGGGAAAAAGGGTGCAGAGCCTTTGAAATGAGGCCCAAGGAATGAGGCAGCCCCACACTGGACGGCTGCTGAAATGACAGCTCTCCTGGCTGCACAGCCTCTGCAGCACCAGTCCGCGCTCCACAGCTGGCTTCACAGAGCACGGAGGGCTGCGTGCCACGGGCAACCTGGCCCTGGGCACATCTTCACCCCTCGCAGAGCCGGCAGCCCAAGAGCTCTGAGACTTCCACAGGTCAAGCTATGGATGCTTTGGGGCACTCACACAAAGGCACTCAAGACATGCTGGCATCTATTATAAGGGTCTTGGACTCGTCCTATATGGCACCACAACCTCCTAGGAAAAGGAGGGGGCACCGTAGCATTTGTTGAGCGGGCTGGCAATAACAGCACTTGTGGGAGGCGGAATTTGCAGCACAGCAGAGGTACCAGGAGCTGAACCCACAACCCAAGTCACCCAGGGAAGACAGGCGCATTTATGGAAGCCTTCGCATCCATACGTAGCCTCTTCTCAGTCACTTGCAGCTGCTTTCACAGAGGGCTCACGACGCTGGCCAAGATGTTGACAGGTACAGGGACACAGCCTGGCATCCTGCCTCCATCCTCAGCGCCTCTAGCACTGCACTGGTGTCGCGTGAAAGGGAGGGACGGAAGGCCCTTCCTTATCTTTATAATTTACGTTTGCCTGCCAGAGCCCCCCTGTTTGAGGACTTTCCCTGGGTCAGTTTCGCAAAGTAAAAAGAATAAGATTTTATTAAAGCGACAGATACAACAGGTTCGGAATTGCCGTTGATAAATGCACTTGCTGCTACAAATGTTCTTTCTATGAGCTCAAACTAACAATTAAGCGCTTTCAATAATAATATATTTTCCCGGGTAACGTCCAACGTTTGTCGGAGGCGCAAGTCTTACCAAAGAGGCGTCCCTGTTTGGGGGAGGGAGAAGGAGGCTCGCTCGTCAGCAATCTCCAGTGAACAGGTCAGCGGTTCAATTTTCTTCCCTTCCAAAAAACTTTAGTGAGCTATCCTCTGTTTTATAGTTGCTGAAGGTGGGATGTGGAAGTGCGGCAGACATACTTCATTGGCTAGATTGCCATTTGCGCGGTTGTTGGGGGTATGCCCCCCTTATTTACATATCATTATGCAGCAAAGGGCGTGATTTTTAATATGGTAAGCAGGGATAATGAGGCTGGGGGTACTATAGGTCAACAGTTAGTCTGTGAGCAGCAATTATTTTTTGGGATGCAACCCTTTGTGGTCAGGGGCGGACCGTGATACCTCCGTATCGCTCCCTCCTCTGCCGTGCAGCTGGAACAAACTGTCTGGCCTTCACCAGCTAGTTCGTTACTCATGTTGCAAAAGGGTGATGTGCTTTGGCTGCCACGTACTGTTTTTCCCGTGTGCCCCCTTATCTTTCTCCCTGAATTCTCTCTTGTTCCCACATCAACTGGGAACCTCCATGAGTGGAGCAACCTAGAAAGAAAGAAAGAATCGGAGTGTTACTGGCAGTTCTGCTGGCCTTACAGAGTTGCAACAGGCAGGGGCAAATGTCTCCCCTCTGTGCTGAGCTCTATTGGTGAGAACACAGCCAGCAGGGCCACCAAGACGTTCTACCCCTCTTTTTGGCACAGGTGACACCATGTCTGTATACCAGGTCCTGTTTGGGCTCTCCAGGTCTGCACAGGCGCTAACACACTGCAGGGAGTCAAGCACAGGGACACCAAGACGGTCAGGGGCTGCAGCGTGGCGCATAAAAGGAGAGGCTGTGAGAGCTGGCTTTGTTCAGCCTAGACAAGAGAAGGCCAACGGGGATCTTCATGCTGTGCACAGCTACCTTATGGAGGGCACAGAGAAGACGGAGCCGGATTTTCTTGGAGGTGCACACTAGTAGCATGGGAGGCAACAGGGACAAATCGGACAATGGGAAATGCTTCTGAGACATTAAGAAGAAACCTTTTTCTCCGTGACGGTGGCCAAACTGTGGCACAGGGATCCAGAGAGGTTCCCAGATCTCCATCCTTGGAGGTAATCAAAACTTCACTGGAAAAGGCCCCAAGATACCTCCTCTACTGGCACCTGCCTGGAGCAGGGCGTTGGAGCCCTGCTACCTCCACATGGCTCCCCCATTGCAGCCTCAAGGAATATGCTATTATGAGACTCTGGCCAAAGGCACCAGAGGCTTTGCAGATGCCGCCTCCACCGCTCAACAAGGACAGGTGTCTCAGAGCCACCCATCGCCCTCACAGGCCTGACTTCTTGTGAGGGGGCATCTCCCCTCTCTGCAAGGCTCTGCGTAGGCACAACGTGCAGAAATGCCTCTGACTGCTTTCATTAACTACCCATCTCGCTGAGGGACTGGAATGGATTAGCGTCTGAGATGGGAAGATGCAATGACGGTCCAGATTCAGCAGAAAGCCTTTAAGGAGGGAGAAGAGAACTCTCTCCAGCAGTCAGTAAAATCCCAAAGACTCACGGAAGCATCAAACCCTTCCGAAACTGCAAGCCTGAACCTCAGCTGACACAAACCACCAAACTGGGAGCAGCCCTGCCTCGCACCACGATGCTCCAAGGAGGCAACACGGTCACCAACAGTCCTCACCCACGTCTCCCAGAAGGACACCGTGATGGCAGGCTGGGCCTTGGGAGCAGAGCACTGCTCTCTCCAGACACCTCCTCCCACGCTGAGCACCAAAACACTGGCGCCACCACCCGGCTCCACCACAGGGCATCTCGCACTGTAACACGCTGTTACCTCCACACCTCACAGAGGGTTGGCAACCAACACACGCCTCTGCATCAGCGACACACAGCCCACAGCACCACACATGGCAGCACGCAGGGCACCCCAAGCACCCCACAACACACAAAGCCCAACTCTCCAGACCTTCCATTCCTTTCTAGTCCTCCAAGGCCTTGCAACAGGCTCTGCCTCTGAACAGCCACTCACAGCCCGGGGCCTGCTCACTTCCCACCTTCCCACCAGCAAGCAGAGAAGAAGTGCTCTCACAGGGGCTGATCAGGCCAGCTTTTCCCTCTCGCTTGTGCCTCAACTTCTCTGAACAAGAAATCTCTTTCAAAATGTGGCCCATACCCTTTTTGGGGGGTGACATTCCTTCTGTCTCCTCCAACAGCCTTTGCACCCATTCTCCAGTGACTGCATACATGGACAGAAAATCAGAGACCCCTAAAGTGTTACAGTTCTAAACGTGTCACCAAAGCAGCTGGACACCTCAAAGACAGAGACAGCATGCAGACCTTGCAATAAAATCTCACAGGCTCCCTGCTCTTTTGACAGGGGCAACTTCTAAAGCACACACACCCTGGCAAGAAGAGATTATTCACACCACTGCTCACACCAGCACTACATTCACTTAGCAGCCTCAAAAGTCTAGCTGGACTCCCTAGCTGACTGCGAGGACGCTGCAAGCTTCTACTTAGCAACAAGTGGAAAGGCCAACTCCACGTCCATGCTCACCACAGAACATCATCCGCATTTGAAATGTAGCAGTACTAACTCATGATGATGGAGTGGAATAAAATTTGTGTCAGATGATGTGGAATATCGACTTCTGCTTGATTAATGAGTTGCATTTCTGTATTGCTGTAGAGCTCTGCAGGGGTCAATCCCTCCTCTGAGCACACGCAACAAACCCAGAAGTGACCTCACCACCAGCATCCAGGCCATGCATCTTCTCCTGACCTGTCAGCTGCTCACATAGAGGTGTCATCACATCACAGATTCACATCATGGCCTCATAATACTCACAATGCTCTCAAACACCCATTGCCTACCAGTTACTACACCAAAAGATTAGCTTCTGCTATGCATTATCAACACCTAGCCTATGAAATTTAAGAATTGCAGAACAGCCTGCAAGTAATTCTTGGCAACATTTTCTAACGGGAGGATTGCATGGGAGCAGCGATCATGAAACTGAAGACAGCAGGGCCTCATGTCCCAGGCACAGGGAGAAGCCTTCCCGCAACTCAGAACTCTGGTTCCTTCCCCAGTGCTGAACAAAACCAGAAAATCCTCCACACATCCAGGACAACAAGCATTCTCCTATTTTAGGCCCTGACAACTGGAGACACGTGGAAGGACTCAGGCCAGGGCATCTCAGTTGGTGAAACCAGCAGAGACACAATTCAGCAACTCTTCACCCTGACCTAGGAGCATGGAAAGAACAATGGCAAGTGCAAGCAATGGCCGTTCATCAACTTTCAGGGCCCTGACAAGCAAAACAGCTCACACTTACAGAGCTCTTCTGCAAACACCCTTCACCCTGCTGCCAGGCTCACAGGTCGCGGCACAAAGCAAGAGGCAGGGAGCAAAAACAACGGCTAAGGCACGGCATCACATGCAGGCACAGCCTCTCTCAGAGCCACTCAGAAATGCAGTTTTCACAACAGAAGACACCATTGGGAAGGGCACCTCGCGACGACACCAGCAGCCTGCTCACACTTTGCCCAGCACCTCCCAAACGCACCTCAAAGCAGCACCTGGGGCTGCGCTGGCAGCAGCAGCTCAGGGAAACGCTTTAACAGGGATCCCAGAGCCACCACAGGGCCAAAGCTTCCTGCCCCCAAACCCCACCGAGCCGCCCCGGCCCAGCTGCTCGCGGCAGGCCGCCACGTCTGCCTGCAGGGCAGCTCCCCCCTCTGGCCCACGTCGCTCTGGCCCCTGCTCACGGCCCCACCAGCCCCTGCTGCAGCTCCTGCAGCAAAGCAGCCTCGTCGCCAGCACCGCTGCCCCGCCCCGGCGGGAGGGCACCCGCCGCCATTTGAACGCGCCCGCAGCCCCCACCAAACGCTCTCGCCCGCTCGCTTCTCGCCTGCTTTGCTCCCGCTCCTCTTCCACCTCTTTGACGTCTTTTTTTTCCCCACATGCTGGACTGCAATTGGCTGACAGAGCCATCAGTGAAATCGATGCCCGCCCTCCTCCTCCTGACAGCCAATAGGAGGGCTGCACTGGGGCGATGCCATGGCAACATTGGGCCCTCCTGCCCTGGCGGCCAGCTCCGCCCCCTCCCCCGCGGTCGGGCGCCATGTTGTGGGCGGCAGCGCGGGGCGCGGCGGGGCCTGGGGGCAGCGTGGTGCTGTGTGGGCGGGCAGTGTGGGGTCCCGGGGTGCGGCCGCTGCCCCGGCGGTGCTGGGCTGTGGGGCAGGGGCCCCGCGGGGCTGCTGGCTGCCCTGCGCCCTGGGGGCCGTGCGGGGTGTGGGGGGGCAGCACTGGGGCCTGTGCTGGTGGCATCCGTGGTGCCGCTGTGGGGGCCCTGGGGCTGGCCGTGGCGCCGGAGCCCACAGGCAGCATCCTGCTGCCCCCAGGGCAGGGCAGGGCAGGGCAGGGCAGTGTCCTCTCGCCCCTCCTGCCCCGGGTCCCTGCCCACGGCAGCCCTAGGGCTTGGCTAGGGAGCGGTGGTGTGGGGTCGTGAGGGGGCTGGTGGAGATGGCTGTGTTGGGCTCACCCCAGCACTGCCCACCACAGCTCAGAGAAAAAACCTTGGCGTCAGCCAGGACCTGTTGAATGAGGATTGCACCTCCACCTGTTTCCAGGCTGCTCTCTCCAATGTATGTTCTTTTGGGTGCGGTGATTTGAGCCTAGTTTGCAGGAGGACAGGGGCAGTGGCCATCTAAAGATGGCATCTCTGAGCCCAAAACATGCTGCGCCAAGTTGGAAGGATAAAGGGGGAAGGAAGAGAGATTTTCCCAAACACCCAGTGGACTTGGGGTTATTAAAAGGTGAAGGTTTTATTATCATATACGGACATTTCCAGCAGGGTCTTGAGAGCCCCATGGAGCTGCAGGCCACCTCAGCATCTGGGATGCAGGACCCCTTTCCTCTCAGAGCCAGACCCCAAAGGGGGACCCACTCCCAGGAAAACCTGTCATGGATTCCCATGCCCCCCCCACCCTAAGAGGCGATGGAGCTGGCCGCACAGAAGCCTTGGGGCTCAGGACAGCCCCATCCCCAGGACCCAGGAGTCCTGGCTGCCACATTGTCCCCCGAGCCAGAGTGGACCCTCAGGCAGGGCTCTCGCAGCAGCCCCCAGCCCTGTCCAGGCACCCCCACAGCCCGGGATCCACAGCAGTTTTGGCAGTTAACAGTCTCTGTGCGACACCTCGGGAAGGATCTCCCAAAGCCCTTACCCTCGGTGGAGAGCCGCAGGAGCGCAGGGGACAAGGAGCTGTGGTCCTGGCTGATGGTCCATCCAGCAGTCCTCCGTCTCGCTTGCCCTCTTGCTCTCGTTTCACCTCTCCAGCCAGAGAAACGGGACGCTCTTCCCATCTCATTACCCAAAACTCCTTTCCAACATGCCCCTGCTCCTCCGCCTGTTGGTGAGGGGCCCCAACGTGGTCCCACTGCCTCCTGTCCCCTCTCCTTGCCATGGAGCCACTAGGAAGGGCAGCCGTGGGGAGGGTGTGAGCAGTGTCCAGGAGTGCCTGGGCCTCACAGGGAAGTGAGGGTCCCCACCCACGACACCGGGGAGACCTCCCTGTGATGTGGCACGTCCCATTGTGACCTCAGCTCATGTCATCTGGGGGCTCTGTAGGTCACTGCCATGGAGATGGCACAGCCAGGGAGAGAGCAGAGAGATTTCCCCTCATGTGCTGGAAAGCAGCCACCTGCCTTCACTGCAGTTATTTTCCATAATTTTCTGATAAATCCTTCAGGAATGTCTCCAGACAGTGTCAAAGACTGTGAAATATCTCAAACGGGGCACTGAAGATGTCACTTCTGCGCCCCTGCACCGACAGGTCACTGCACTGGGCAGACCTGTGCAGGAATCTGGGGTTTGGGGGCTGGCGTTTTTACAGGATCCGAGGCATGTGGGATGAACCAGCACAAAGCATGGCCACAGGCTGAGAAATGCTTTGGTGAGCCTCAAAACTGGTTTCTGCTGTGGGCCCCTCTTTTTGTGGAAGCAGGATGCAGGACAATGTGGGACAGGACGTAGCTTTCCTCCTTTAGGCACCAAGGCAGGATCTCTGCTTTTAAAAGTGCTCAGCAAGGTTTCTCAGTCGGCAGTGCTTGAGCTAGAGATGCTATGCCAGAGAAGAGCAAACATAGCCTTAACACACGTCATCCAGAGGCCCTTATCCAGGACCCTGGAGCCTGCCAGGCTCCAAAGCCATGGGCGAGGCCAGGTAGCAAATGTGGGGAAGTTTTCCCATTTCCCATGAAGTTTGCCCATCTTTCCTTCTGGCTGAGGCTGAGGAAGCCATTTCTCATCCCTGGGCCTCATTTGGTCCTTGTGCTTTTCAGTGTCACCTTGGGGCTGTGCGAGAATTCTCCCCTGGGTACGCTCCTCAGCCCCCTGCCCTCCTCCTCCCCGCAGGCACCCTTGCTCTCCCGGGTCTGTACAGCCCCAACATCCTGGATCTCCCACTTTTTATGACTCTGGGCTTCTGAGGACACGCCCACACACTGCAGTGCTGCTGTCCAGGCTCCAGTGCAGAGTCTATGAGGCAGTGCGATGCCTCAGGACATGCATTTTGACTCGCTCCGAAGTTTGTGAGATGACCAGCTCCCAGCTCTGCAGCTGCTGAAGTTTGAGAGCATCCCTACAACCAGCCTTCCTGCTCTTCCTAATCTCTGCACAGTTTTGGGGCAAATCTTGCAGAAGGGAGACTCCATCCCCCTTGAATACTGTGAGAGATGTGGCTTTCCAAGTCACTGCAAAAGGAAGGACTCCTTTACTTCTTTGGGTTGCTTCTTGAGCCTGTGGCACCCCCTCTGTGATGCTGGGAGCCCCAGCTCTGCAGCCTGCTGTCTTTGCCCTTTCTCTCCCGTGTCTCCTGTTTGTCTACCCAAAGTCTTCTCTCCACACCAGGGGCATGGGAAGTGCTGCTTTAGAGAGCTCATTTGAAGCTGTGACATGTTGTGAAGCTGAAGGCCTGAAGGAGGCTAGTCTGGGACATGGCTGTGCCCACAGACCCCCTCCTGTTCCCAGCGTGAGGATCCAGGAAGGTCTCCAGGGAGAGCAGTGGGCTTGGGGGTGGGTGGGATGGGTTTCCCTCAACATCCCTGGGTCCTGCATGGGTTTCTCTGAGTGCTCAGGAAAATCCCTCTTCTCTAGGGGCTTGCATCAAGGCTTTTCCAGACTTTTGTACAGAAACCCAGCCTGGTCTGGGATCCCCAAGAGCAGCACGGCCCCCAGCATCGCCCGGGACCCCCAGGAGCTGTCTGGCTCTCTCTTCTGTTCCCACATTCCCCGATTAAATGGACACTTTGTAACCTCACCTTTACAACACTCCGTCTGGACACTGCAACATTGTGACTCCTCCCCTAGCTCATTCCCATAGGCAGCTGCTGATTTGCGACCTGCCTATTGGCTGGCAGGAGGAGGGGGGCGGGTCTGGATTTCACTGACGGCTCTGTCAGCCAATCGGAGTCCACCATGTGGAAGAAAAACAGACGTGAAAGAGAGAGGTGGAAGAGGAGAGGGAGCGAAGCAGGGGAGGCTTTGGGTGGAAAGCAGGACCGGGCTTGGGCAGCTTGTTTCTCACAAGACTGTGAGAAACGCTCTGCCCCCCCTGGCCAGTATAACTGCTGTGCCTGGCACTGAGGCACAGGAGGACTCAGGGTGGAGATCGGGCTCTGCAGTTAAGAGCCCCAGGGGCAGAGTTAGGAAACAAGAAAAGACCTCGAATGTGAAAAAACAGCATCTTTAAGTACACCAGAAACCAGCAGGGGCTGGAAAATGCCCCAAGCTGTCGTAAAAGTTTCTGAGCATAAAGAAAAATCAATGAAAAAAAAAAAAACCCTGTTCAAATGTGAATAATAGATGGATGTAACCGAGTAACCTTAAAAGAAATAGCTTCAGCAGTTACAGTTAAAACCAAACTATAACAACCTAATGGCCTTGGTAGGCTTTTCTTTTTGTTTGGGTTCTACAGAATGACCCTCTGAAGAGCAACAACTTGAAAAGAAGCAGCCAGAAAGAGTGGTAGAATTGTTAGGCTAAGTAATGTGTTTTTTAAAAGTATCTAAATAATAGAATGAATCTAGGAGCCAGGAGAGAAGTAACATCAAAGGAAGATGGCAGACCTAAGAATGAGGGGATACACATACCAGGCTGATAACGAAACTCAACAGCTGTATTCTAGTGTTTGTAAAAATTGATGATCCTAAGGAAGGGGCTAACACCTTCCCTTGATGAAAGGAAAGGAAAGAAAGAGAAAAAGATGGTAAAATTAAGCATAAATGTAACAGCTGTTGATCTGAAGTTAAAGTTGTCTGTTTCCTATAGAGAAGACAGGGAAATACGGAAAAAGAATAATAAAAAAAAGGTGACCAACTCTATTTGAAGCTCCTCTAAAGGGAACTATTCCAGCTTGGGGAACAAACTGATCTTTCGGTGCAGGAAAGAAATGCCTGCAATTAAAGGAAATAAGATTTCTGTGTTAAGATATGGAGCTGGAACAACACTCGGATTCACCGAATTTGGGTCAATAGGCCAGACCAATCATGTTGCTATTAGGATTAAGACTGTTATTTTTAACAGTTGTTTACGTGTTACTGCAAATGGGCATGCTTTGCTTTTGGCGTCTATTAATAGCAGTGCGCATTTCCCCAGTATACTGTGCTTACCCAAAAGCCGCCCACTGCACACCAAGGGGAATTAGCTGACTTCTGAAATAAATGCGTGTGTCTGGCGGTGTCAAGGGGTGGAGTGACAGGCGCCACACAGGCAAGCGTGGGACTCTGGATGGTGCAGCCCACAGAAGAGGGGTTTGCTCTGGGGTGCTCCCAGGAGTTAAGGAACCCCGGGTGCATCACGGCTGGAGCCACCACACTGTGGGGTTGCTGCAGCCTGGGGGCAACCCTCTAACGACCCCACGACTGACAATTCCAGACAGAGGAGAAGCGACACCACAGACTCACCCCATAAACATCTAGGTGCTGTGGAACCATTCCCCACAGAACGACCTGTTAGTGGGCAAATTGTTACTAACTGAACAGTGCTGTGGGCTGAGCACTAGGTTACCTGTTGATGTGCATGCTGTTATTGACTGAGGCCATACAGCTTTTGTGTAACTGCGGTCGGGCGTTGTTTTGACTCGCTATAGAAAAGAGTAAGCCACAGAGGTTGGTGTGGACTCTGACCGACCATCAGCTGGCCTGTGGATGTCAATGGCGTGATGAGGAGAATCCAGGCAAACTACCAGGTTTGTTATAACCTCTTATCTCTAATAAATTCTCATACTTGACAAATGATGATCTCTTGGAGATCAGTGCAAATAACCCCCGAATTCAAAAGAATCACAGACACCCCTCTATTGGCGTGTCACAGGTAACACTCACAAGGGGCATCAAATCTCTTGAACGGGATGGTTGGTTACTGTCCAGATGGTGGTGGCAGTCTCCTTTGCCAGGGTCCTTCCAACAGTGGCTTCCACTGGATCAGATGAGACTCCCCGAACTGTTCTTCTGGGGAATTTTTATAGTCCATCTGGCTTGTGGTCCTGTGTGACCTCTCCAGCATATGCATGAGCCATTGCTACTGATTACCTTAAATTGCATATCAAAGCATCTCCTAACTCTCCTAAGAATGCACAAAAGACTGTCCTACATAGCCGCTTCTTCATTTGCAGGAGCAGTTTGTACTGTCGATTTTCAAGGGCCTTAAGTATTTACAGTTTAATCAGTTCTGCAGCAGGAGCTGCTGCAGAGATTCTGAAACAGCCAGATACTCCACCTGAGATGGTACTCACCACATTTAAGCACAGGAATTGGTCCAGGCACAGCAGGATCTGCCTCTAGAAATCTCTAGAACTGTCTGAAATACCCACTTGGAGAGGTTCTGCACCAGTCAGTCCAACACTTAATTTGGAAAGTGGTAGGAGTTCTGTCAGTCTCCTAGTTTCAAGTCTAAAACTGCCTGTCTCAAACCTGCCCATCAGCTCACCTGTGTGGATTACTAGATGGGGGAGTTCCTGGGCCACCCAGGGGATTAATGACTTGAGTGCTCTGAGTGTGCACACAGGCACAGGCCTTATAGCCTGGTGCCTACCCACACCACAATTCTAACTGTAAGAGAAACCTGAATTTCATACCTGGAACTTGATTTCCAGAGCTTTTGCCACAAGTACTGGCTCTTAGCTAGCACTCTGGCCTACCTCTGCAAGCAAGTGAGGCAGGAGAGTTGTTTCCTGTGTCTAAAGACAGGTGGGATGAATCAACCTTTATTTCATGGCATTGGATATAAACAAAGAGAAAATGAGAATCCCTTGTGCAGTTCTGGTCTCCCACCTCAAGAAAGAAAAGTAGGACTAGGAAAAGGGAAGGGAAAGTTGATGAAGGCAGCAAGGCGAATTTCACCACACATGACATTAGTTACTCTTGTCCCACCTTCAACTGACTGGCTTCTGAAATGGATCCTCCCAACCATACCATAGCGGGAAAATTCTTCCTCAAGGCCTTTTCAGTCACTCATGAAATGCAAATCCTCTTCTTCACACTGCCGTGGGTGATTTATCTGCTCACTGCCATGGGGCATATGGTCATGATAGCCATCATTTGACTCAACCACCAGTTCCACCCCTAGAGTATCTCTTCCCCAGCAGCTTCCCCTTCCTAGATATTTGGTTCCCTTTGCCCCTAAAAGGTTTGTCAGCCTCATCTTGGAGATTAAGACCATCCCACAGCTGCTTGCCAGTTCCAGACCGTGCTTTCCATCTTCCTGGGCACCGCTGAGTTCAGCCTGCTTGTTGTGCTGTCTTTTGATTGCTGTGGGGCCATTTGCAATCCATCGCACTGTACCATCTTTATGAAGCCCTGGTTGGACTCCACACTCATCTTTATCCATTGGCTGATGGCATCTCTATCCTTGCTCAGCCCCACCATCTTATATACCAAGGTACCCTGTGTCCCCAGTAAAGAGACTCTTTCTTCTGTGGCCTCATCCCTTTGATGAGAGCAGCCTGCATGGGCACCAGCTACCTTCAAACATGAGCTTTGCTCTCTTCTCTGCTGTGTTGCTGAGCTCCTTCACATTGACCCCTGTGTCTTATGCCTGCACTAGATGCACTATCCTGAGAATACCCTCTGGGAAAGCCATATGAAGCCTTCTTCACCAGCATAGCTGGTGACACTGCCATCGTCACTACTGCATATGGTAGCTCCATTTTTGGCTACGAGGGGCCTGAATACAGCAAATCCTTTGAACCAACCAAAGCCAGATAAAAGGCTTCAACAGAGGGTTACCCCCATTGTGAGCAGAGAAGCTGCTTTGCTGTAAGCTCTCAGCAGCTTTGCAGGTTCCTCTAAGAAAGTACATTGAGGAGAAGCATGATTTTAGCTGACATCCAGCAGACTAAGAAGACACAACATTTTGAGTGCTGGAACTTACCCAGCAAATGGGAAGCTGGGACTGTCACCTCTGACTCACTGAGGCTACAGTGATATTGCTGTAGGTGACTTGGCTTGAGCTTTTGCTCAAGTAATTACAGCCAGTGGTTCAATTTCAGCATATCTTCCAGATGAACCTAGTCCAGAGATTCCCTTATGACAGACTAGAAGCAGAGAGTAAGACAGAGCATCTGGGATCTAGGACTAACCTGAGCCCCAAGTTAAAATGCCAGTGCGAACATGGGGTATTGCCCACTACTGAGCTTCCCATTTTGCTCTCTGTGTAAGTCACCCATTACACTCTGAGACAGGGTCTGCGGGACAACAGAGTCTGTGCAGAACCTCTGGTTCACTCCTTGAAATCCATCATCTCCTTCTCCCCTCCACCCTTGTATTTTTGAGGCATCCTATTTGTGGAGTCTTCTGCTCCTTTCCTTTATATGTCTAAAACCAAATGCAAAGGTGGAGGGAAAAATGTCAGTATTTATTGCCTATGTTTTCCTTGGACTTCCTTCTGTTAGACGTGTTCTTTGGTTTGAAAAAGAAATTAGCTACTTAGTAAATTAAGAGGTTTGAGACAGAAGTAGTGAGTTTCATCAGCTTCATTAGAGGTGCCTGTGCGCAGCTGGTGTCTGCACTTGTTTTCCCTTGGTCCCTATTTTGTTAATGGAGGCAAAGAGAGAGCTCTAGAGAGAGGCTGGGTCCTCCCAGACTATAACTGGCATGTGAAAGAAGTGTTACCAGTCTCTTCCAGACACTCTTCTCTCTCTGCACTGACAAGATGGGAGGGAGCTAACTTGCTCAAACTGAAGTGCCTGACTTTTAGACATCTGAAACATCACCCTGCTTAGTATTTTCTTTGTTCCAGACCCTTCCTATTTCAAATAATCAAAAGGACAGCCTTTAAGTTCTTTAAGATGAGAAGATTCCCCCCCTCCCCTAAAGGGAAAGCAAGGCATTTAGGTCAGGACATTTAGTAACAATGGAATTTGGCAATGCTTTGGCAAGAACTCTATTTCAGTGCACAATGATATCAGATGAGACTGTCTGACACAGACATTTCCAATGACTGAATGGAACCCTCCTGAATTTCACTATTTAGAGTATTAAAGAAGGCAAGGTATACTTGTTCTCTATGTCTCCGCCTTTTCTGGAGAAAGAGAGAGGAAGAAGCTGTGGAAGAAAGCAGGGGATTACAGAAGAGATGCTCAGTACTGGCTTGTTTTGAAACCAGCAGCCTCACAGATGTTCCAAGTCAAAAAAGGCAAGCACCAAAAAGTAGAAGGAATAACTTTCCAAATACTTATCTAAATGGATGGACTGGCATCTGCAGATAATAGTAAGTACTTTTGCTGGGAGATTAGGTTGGCTTTTGAAGCACAGATGTGATGGATGTTTGCAATAGGTCTAAGTGAACAGGGAATTTCCCAAGGCTCTGCCTTAGAGTTGAGATAACTGAACAGGGCATGAGAAACTAGTGGCTATGAGAAATCTTTGGACACTGCAGGGAACAGAATGAGACCCTGCCAAGTTCCAGACAGCACGGTGACGGATGGCTGGATTTCAGCGGTGCTTAAGGGAGAGTTATATGAGAAAAGGCCAAGCGTCACACACAACTGTCATATTGGGGATCCTTCGGGGAGTAGACTCTTGCAGCACCAGCAGTACCGAGGTAATGATATCAGAAGCACCACATGAGCCAGGGGTTACCTAGCTAACAGTACCAGAAATATTAAACTTGAGTACATAGGCAGTAAAGCTGGCACCAATGAAGAAAAAAATACTTAGAGATGGGCTGTTTATTTCAAAGGGGATAAAGCTGGAGAAAGGGAGGGATCGAGCTGCATCATGGAAGAAGCAGCATGGGAAAATGGAGGCAAAGGGAATAAAAGGGACCAGTCATGTGTAAGCAAGCTGCTGGCAAGGACACTTGTCTGGCCAGGCTGTGTACCTGCTCTCTGCAGTGTAGCCTATCATTGTATTAAATCCTATTCCTAGCTCTTTTCTGGGTGAGCGTGCTTGCTGTTCTGCATGAGCGCATGTGTGGAAGGCTTGCAGACGTCAAGGCAGCCAGCTACCAGAGACACCCCGTGCGAGGGTGCGTGTGAGGTCTCCTGCAAGCTTTGAGTCTGATTAGCTGGTGAGCAAGAACAGGACCAGGCCGTTTGTATTGTTCATGTTTATGAGTGCTGCTCACGTCTCTGTGGTGCCTGTAAAGGTACTGTGCCCCTGCCGGAGTTGATTCTTTGGTGGTCGACCATGTCCGTACAGAGTGTATGTATGCCTCTTGGAAGTACATGCCCTGTCTCGCTGCTGGCAGGACCAGGGAACAGAGAAGTGCAGTAGTTTCCCTTCCAGTGGACCAGGAAGGAGGAATCCTTTATTCAAAAATCCATTGGATCCAGCATCCTTTAACAGTGCAGGCCTTGGAGGTGCTGCAGCCACTTGGTCTTGATGTCGAGGTCCCGCTTCTCTGTCACCTTGTGGTTCCCAAAGGGCACAGAGGCTTTGGGGCTGCAGCATGAAGGACCAGCTTTAGCACACATCGTTCTAGTTCCCCACTATTGATTTAAGCAATACAAATACCAAGATCTTATAAGTGTTTGGGTCAGTGATCCCCTAGAGTCAAAGGGAGTTTTGTTTTGTTTTTTTTCTGATCAGACTTTCCATCTGCCAGCCTTTATCATAAAAGTGGCTGGGGTTGGACAGGCAGTGCCATATGATCTACCCTCCATTTCTAAACCATCCACAGAAAGTAGCACTATTTAGTCAGTCTAAATAGCAGGGGCAATGGCCACTGTTTTGTTGGTGGTCCATAAACAGGACAGTTGTGCTAAGCAAAACTCTGTTGTCTAAGGATCTGATACACATTACTAAACACATCTTCATCATGTCCAAGGGTAAAAAAAAAAGCTGGGCTTTGCACAAACATCTCCATAGCTGCATTATTGCCATTTCTGCCTGCTGTGAGACTGCAGACAACACGGGCACAAGAATAAGGTGCCTTAACTGCAAGCTGTTGTGTAGATCTGGGGCAGCACAAGGCCCTGGCTATTAGTCTTTAAATGGTTTGTCCAGTATTTTGTGAGAGAGGTGCCCAGGCTACATGGAAAAGCACCACAAATGTAAAAGCTGGGAATGCTTTTTGCACCGTGAAAAGATCTTGAACATCAGCCAGCACCAGTGTTTCACACCTGTGGTCGAACCCCAGAAATAGGGAAGGGCTGTATTTGCTGTGATGTGTAACATGTGCAGGAAACTGGAACCAATCACATTTCTCTCCTGGAGGTAGCACTGGAAGTAGCGTGGGATGAAGAAGGGGTGGAAAGGAAAGCTCGGTGAGAACGGGAGTTCAGGAGGGTCACGAGTCTCGGGGACTTTCTGGGGTTGGCTCCGCCCGTGCCGGCTCAATGGTCTCCATGGCGAGGGACAGTCTGTGACACACCATGCTGCATCTCTATGGTCACCTGGAGGGGGGGGGGGCACCCTCCCTACCATCTCTATGGTCAGGTGGCTCCTCTGGGCTGGCCTCCAGCGCTTCTCTATGCTCTCCTGGCAGAGGGACACTCTGGGATCCCCTCTCCAGCCCCTTTCTTGGGCTGCTGATGGAGACAAAATTTCAGGGCCACCCGCTCATGGCAGATAATGCCAAAGGCTGCGATGGCCCCTGGGTTGTTCGCCCACTTCTGAAAAAAAGGCTGCGGCCTCCCGGGGCTCCCATCACGTGCACGTGCGTCCCCTTGCAGAGACTCGCCCAGGCCCCGGGGCAGAGCGGGGCCCTGTGGCAGCAGCGCCCCAGCAGCAGCATTTCCCCACCAACACTCCCCTGCAGCACAACTCCCGCAGCCCAGGGCCAGCCCAGCGCCGCTCCCCCTCGCTCCCTGCCCTCCAGCTGGCAGCAGCCGCCGCAGGCTCCGCACACACGAGCACACGCCGGGCCGCAGCATCGCTCCGGGCTCCCTGCGCAGCAGCCGCCAACACCCGCCGCTGCTGCAGCTGCTTCTCCGCGGCCTCGAGAGCGGCGCCGTGCCGGGGCCCAGTGGGGGCGGGGCCGGCGGCACCAGGGCCGGTGGCCATGGACACACGGGCCCCGCCCCCCACAGGGCCGGAAGTGCCGCCTCCTGCGGAGCATGCGCACTGGCGCAGAGGAGCGTAGCGAGGGGCGGGGGCGGGGCTGCCCGGGCCCTGCGGGGAGGGAGGGGCCGAGAGGCGGCTGGTGCCGCGCGGGGCAGCGTCTCCCGGCGCGGGGCCGCCCGGAGCCTCGAGCCGCAGCGCCGGGAGCTGCCGCGCCGGGGCCGCGGGCCGAGGGCTGCGGGCTGGGCAGAGCGAGCGGCTGTGCACACGGGGGCAGCTGGAGCCGCCGCGGCCCGGTGCGTGCGAGCAGCTGCTGGGGAAGGCCCGGCCTGGCCTGGGCCACCTCCGGCCCCGCGGGAGCCCCCGGCTCTTGCGCCCTTGTGCTGGCGGCCCCGCGGCTCAGTGCCGGCTGCGGTGGCCGTCTGTCAGCGCCATCCCGGCCGCGAGGGGAGGGCGTGGGTGCATCTGGGCTTGTGGTGGCTCCAGGCTGGAGGTGACAGCAGGCGTGGTGGAGCCAGCAGAGGTGCTGCTGGTGCTGCCTGTGGGCAGAGTGGTGTGAAGGCGCTTTCTGAGCTTCCTCGCAGACCTGCTGGTGTCTCCGTGGGCTTCAGAGTCTCGGGCTCCTTTCCCTTCCCCCCACTGCAGCAGCAGGGATCTGGAAGCAGAGGCTCAGGGAAGCTCCTTGCCTTTGGTGTCGTCCCTGCCTGGAGCTTCCTGCTGAGAAGCCCCTGGGGAAGTGTGGGGGCGAGCGGGAGCTGTGAGCAGCCCTGCCCCATGCAGCCCCTCTGCATGGGCAATGAGCCTGCCCTGCCGGGGCCGCTCCTTCCCCCGGAGCTTCCGCAGCCCATGTTCACCCTGTTTGTAGTTACCCCTGGATGTTGCCGGGAGAAGGCTGGGTTGTGCTTTGTGTCTGCTGGGAGACTGATGCTGGCGAGTTGTGACTGAAGGATCAGCATGAAATGTGCCTCTGGCTAAAAGCTGGACTGGAGCACACAGGCATTTTTTGTCACCTTGGGTTTTCCCTTCTGAAGTACCAGCATGTGCTGACCGAGAATGGATTTTGATAGGAAGGGATTTGCACTTAAAATCGACGCCCTGATTTTTTTGTAAGTCAAATTCGGTAGCATATTGACAGCCGATGCTCTCTGTATGACAGGAAAGGTGCAGTTAAGGATATCGGCTTTGTTCTGCGGACGCTTTGTACATCTGATACCCTCGACGCTTGGGCCGCTGGCCAGCAGAGCACTGGCACAAGAGCACCGTGATGCAATGCTGCCGCTTCACCGTGGAGCGTGAGAGAGTCAGTGCAAGAGGGATGGGGACTTCAGCCAGTGCCTGTGGGGTGGCCTTGGCCCTGGCACAGTGATGCACCCAACGTGCTGCCAGCAGCAGCAGCTGTGCAGATCTGAGCATGCACTGGTGCAAGAAGAAGAAATATGTCCTGAGGAGTCATGTTTTAACTCTGCATTTTGGACACCATAATTCATATTGCTGTCATGTACCCTGATAGCAGTTTTTTCATGACTATCCCTTCCCTCATGTGTGTTGCTTCTATGTGAAAGTGCACAAGTGATAATTTCTGCTGTTTTACTGTCCCTGTAGGTCACACCCTGTAAAGCCTGATTGGAAACCTGTTGTTAAAAGTGAGGGCTGGCTAAGATAAGAAGTGGAGCACAGTGAAGACACCTGCCTTGCTCTGCCCTGGTCCTGGAAGTGGTCTGCTGCAGGCTAGGCTGCCTCTTGGAAGGCTTTGTCATCTCAAAAGTGATCATTACAGCAGTGTGTCCCTGGCAACTCTAGGCGCTAAATTCCACAAGGATGCAGAATTGGTTCACTTTTTAGGTCATTTTCAGTGTACAGGTTTTGGAAGGAAATGATTTCTTCTGTGTGTCTGAGAGGGCTTGCAAGCATTTCCATACATAATGTTCTTTTGTCTTCCCTCTGCTGTTCATTCTTGTTATCTCTTTTTTGTTCTCTCCCTCCCCACTTACGCTTTCTTGCTCTTAGCATGCTGCTGAAGCAAAGGAAAGGAACTAGGGGGTGTGTGGGGGGAGGCGGGGGGGAGAGAGGGTGCTTAAAAGGTGCAGAAGGCAGGTATGTAAAACTAGGGAGCCCTTTTAAAAGATATGGATTTTCTGCTCTCCTGTTATGGGGAAAATCAGGAAATTGAGGGGAAGAACAGAAAAGATTATTAATTAACAGATTAACAGAAAAGAAATATTAATTGCAATTAATTAATGGTATTAACTCCATTCCCCCACCCTTCAATCTCAAGGGCTTAATTTCATTCTGGCTGTCCCAGGGGCACGATGGGAAAGGGCAGAGTCAAGAGGCTGCGGCCTGGCTCTTCAGTGCAGCCACAGGGCAGAGGGCTCGAGGGTAGTAAATGAGCGTGGGGAGAAACAAGCCCATCTTCTGAACCTCAGCACCCAAGTTCAGCTTTTTTTTCCCTCTTTTTATGGTAGCAGGTTGGGGGTTGATGTCACATCGAGCTGGGGGGGGGGTGTAAAACCATGCTGCAGCAGCACACGGTCCATCGCCTACAGTCCTGCTCTCAGCCCATATCAGTCCTTGCAGTTTTGTGATGAGAGGGATTTCTGTCTGAAAACAAGCCCCATGAGTAGGAAGAGGATCACAGGAGAGGGGAGCACCTGCTTTGCGGGCTGGCCTGGGGTTACAGCAGCTGGAGGAGGTGCTGAAGCTGAGCCCGCAGTGAGGGAGTGAAGCTGCAGGTTGTCACGCTTCATTTGGAAGGAGACTGTTCCCATCTGCCAACCTGATGGTCAACCAGGTGGCCAAGCTGGTGAAGAGAGCCTTAAAGTGGGAGTGAGTGGGAGGAGAGGGTGACTCAAAGAAGAGTGAGGATGTAATGGCGTGGGATGGCAATGAAAAGGTGCAGGGTGATGTGGGGAAGAGAAATGCCGAGAGAGCAGTGGGAATGCAGGGAGCTCTGCCTAGGGACGGACAGTGAGGCATTCGAGAGTGTATGGGTGAGGATTAGGGGGCAGACCAACAGGGGTGGCCTTGTAGTGGATTTCTGAAATGGATTGTCTGAAGAAGGGCAGCCTCTGCAAGGCCCAAGGAGCGCTGAGCTGGGGAGAGGAAAATTTGTCCTGCTCTGCAGATCCCAGCTCCCAGGCGGGCTCAGAGCTGGAACAAGAGGCTTGGAGGCAATGACGTGGTGATGGATGTCCCCACGGTGACCGCCAAGGCATTGAGATGGGGATCCCCACAGTGACCACCAAGGCATTGTGATGGGGGGGTCCCCATGGTCACCACCAAGGCATTGTGATGGGAGTCCCCACGGTGACCACCAGGGCTTTGTTGATGGGGGGTCCCCATGGGCACCACGAAGGCATTAAGATGGGGGTCCCCATGGGCACCACCAAGGCATTGTGATGGGGGTCCCCACGGCGACCACCAGGGCTTTTTGATGGAGGTCCCCACGGCGACCACCAGGGCTTTGTGATGGGAGTGGCGTCGTGCCCACAAGGCCATTGTGATGGGGCAGTCCCTGTGGTGACCGTGTCCTTGCTGGGGCCAGAGCCCTGAGGTCCTCACTCCGAGGAGAGCGGCTCGATCAGGAGGAAGCAGCTCCCCTTGGTGCCAGAGTGGCAGGTCTCTGGAAGAGGATCCTGGAGATGGGCAAGGAGCGGCAGGCAAACGTCTGCTCCCAGCCCATGGATGGGCTTCCAGGCACACAGGAGCACAGGAGAGAGGTGAGTGATGGGGCTGGAGGGAGAGGCAGGCAGCAGGGATGGGACCCGCACAGAGAGCACAAGGACGGTGGGGAAGAGGAGCTGGGGCATGAGCTCCTCCAGCAAGGGGGTATTTATTCCTAGCCTGGGGATTTTCTCGGAGACAAAGCACACCAAGCTGGATGCTCCAGGGCCCACACAGACCCCGTGAGCTCTGCGCTGAGAGGCAGAGAGCAGCTCTGGGCCAAGCTCAGCCGGGCCATACTCAGCCATGATCTTCCATTCAACACGGGGCTGAGGTTCCCTGTGCTTCAGGGGCCCTCGTACCAATGCAATCACCCCCATCATGTGCCTCCTTCTCCCCATAGGTGGGCCAGCAGGAGCTGCACTCAGCAAGGCAGCACATCTGGACGCCAGCTTCGTCCCACCGAAGGGACAGGCCGCCTTCGCTCCCCAGCCCACAGGTTTCACCGGCCTCTGAACACGGCATTGCAAAGGTACAGAGCTGAGCAGTGGTGGTGGCAAAGCCCCTGCCTGATTCCCCATAGCTGCTGAGAAGCAGGCGGGAAGAGCTGGGAGAGACCAGGAGGTCTCTGCCCCCCGACAGGCTGACTGCCTGCTCTGCACGGCAGTCTGCAAGGACATGCCGCAGGGTCTCCAAGGGAGCTGCCTTTGCCTGTCTCTTGCCCCACAGTGACAAACCTTCTCCCCACCCAGCCTCTGGGAGCAGGGCAGCAGCCGCCTGCGTGGGAGAGTGCTTCTGTTGTCGAGGGCATCAGGAGCCACAGGAAGCTTCCACCTGGGAAGGATGGAGGGCGGGGGAAAAGGACAGCAGTAACTTGGCCTTTCTCGTGGGCTTTGATTGCAGATGGTGGAGGACACTGCAAGGGAGGTTCCCGTTGCGGTGCAAGCTCTGCATCCCTCCATCGGCCTTGTAAGGAAGGCTCCTTTGGGACACAGGGAGACACTGCCTGGCAGGACTTGTGCAAGAGCAGAGACACCACATCTGCCTGACTTACCACCTCTGCCAACCAAGGCAGCTAGGCAGGCACATGGAGGCCTGGAGGCCTCCGCAGGTAAAACATCAGGATCTACAAGTCGAACCAAGCTGCCTGCTCTGGAAACATCCTGCAGATCTTCTGCCAGAGGCAAGGTCAGTGCCATGGCTACTGAAGGTGTGGTGGCCAGGAGAATCCTGGAGAGAGTGACCGAGGGATTAGAGAGGCTGGCTGCAAATTCCAGCCAAGCTGCTGCCAGGGAACACTTCCTGCCTATTAGTGGTGCTGGGATGGCTCTGGACTCAGGCAAGAGACGGGAAGAGGAAGAACTAAAGCCATCCCATCTTTCCTTGCCTCCCCTTCAAAAACCCAAGCAGGAAACGGTGACAGTGTGCTCCCCCCTACCCCAGCCAGACCTCTGCATAACCCCGCTCAGGCGATAAACATCAGCAACAGTTGTGATGGCTGCACCCCGTTCAAATCGAAATTTGGGGAGACAGATAACAGCATGATAGCCAAGGGCTAATTGAGCATGCACCAACCCAAATACAGTTGGCATGCAAATATGACTACAAGTCAATCATCTTACCCCGTAAATAGGAGGCAGCCCAGAGCCCGTTGAGCTCTACTGCATGGCAGCGGGCTGCACGGCAGGATCTCCTCTTGAACAGGGACACCTCTCAAGGTCACTCCTCGAGGTTGGGAGATCCCTTACCTGCAGCAGATCCTCCCTAAGTGACTAATAGTGCACTGAAACTTTGCTAAGTTGCATCTTTGATTGATTGTGCACATAATCCTTTAGACATAAACCGTTGACCAAATCTGGGACTAAGATTGGATCCAGTCACACCCAGACTCCTCTGAGAAGGAGTTTGGAAAGCAAGGGGGTCCACTCTGAACCTCGTGACTCAACGGGAGGGCCTCCTTGACAATTTGGTTTGAACCTTATATGTAGTTATTGTTTTACCCTCCATGCAGTAAATAACCGAGTGTACCTTGCCATCAAACCTTGTTAAATCACTGTCTTATCTCAATAAAACATATTGCTGCTTCTCTCTTACGAGTGAAGTGCATCACTCATCCGCAACAAATTGGTGTAGTCGGCAGGATGGCAAGTAGTATCACCAATTATTTTGGGAGGCATGGAGTGAACCCGAGTCCCAACTTCTCAGAAGAATGGGCTCGTGACAATTGGCATAATTGGGAAGCTGTTGAAGAATACCTAAAAGTGACCAGGGGCCATAGAAAGGATGGAAAAGGGAAAGGAATTAACTGCAAGATGCGAGGTACCTGTTTAGAAGCTGCATATCAAGAAAGGAAGAATAAAAATAAAGAGGAGCAGGACCTAAAGGAAGAAATAGAAGAGCGAAAGGCAGCTGAGTTGTTACTGTCTTTGAAAATTGAGCAGCTGCAGAAAGAGTTATAGGAGGAAAAGGAGAAAAGACAGAAGTTGGGAGAAAAGGTTGAGCTGATGCTTATGGGGGCTCCCTGCCCCCCTGACATTGTACAGATTAGGAAACTAATAGTATGCCCTGAAGATTGGGATGGAGACATGTGGGGTGATCCCGATGATAGCGAGCCAGGAGAAGATGATCCTTTGTCCCCCTCAAATCCCCCTGAATATGAAGCTAGACCCACTGTTAAAAGGGAATGAACTGAGGGACCTTGGGGTGGTGCTCCACGATATACTATGCGAATCACTCCCTGGGATCCGTGACAATTGACAATTTGGCAAGAGAGATATCACAGAATCACAGAATGGTTGAGGTTGGAAGCAGAAAATATAAGCAGAAAACCATGTGAAATTGAAACAGAATACTTGTGGTGAGTCTGCCTAAGTGGTGGTAACCGAATAATGCTGAGTGAGGACAAAGCAAACAGCTACTGCGGTGTTAAAGAAGTTACTTGACCCTAAGTTTCCCGAAGCAGAGTCTTAGACACAGAGTATCACAAACTGATTTACTAGAAGTGGTACAGCAGCAAACAACAGCTCGAGCAAATAAAGCTTGGAGTTGGCTGCACCTCACACTGTGACCTGGGGCTGATCATATTTCCCATGTCTGCAAAAGAGGACCAAACAACTCTTTTATCCCATGTAGTGCAGTGCATTCATACATCTACAAGGTAGAAATCTGCAAGGGGAAGGCAAGAAGGGAATGGGAAGGGTCTTCATTTCACTCATTAGGATAGCAGGCCTTTCCCCAGAGCATGGTTACTCCCTGCAATGGCTTCACAATGGAGCTATAACACCAATCCCATGCTGAGGGCTATAGTCAGTGATCGACAAGTGATGGCTTCTCTAGCCTTTCCAGTCTCCTCCTGAATGACTCTCTGCTTTGCTCCTTCACAGCGAGACATGTCCTTCCACAAGCGCACCGACTGGAGAGGCCAGCTTAGACTGAGGGCATGTGGTGGATGCCAAGACCCACAGGAGTCATGCTGTGGCAGAGACGTTTCTTCTGGGAGCATCCGAGAGAGGAACACCGTGGAGGAAGCGGAAGAGGAGCAGCATGCTCGCTTTTCCCCCTCCCACCCGGCTGCCGAGGAATTTGCCAGCTTCATGGACTTCCTCGCTGACAGGGAGGTGTTTAACAGCCTCCAGACAGTCATAGAAGAAACCACCCAGAAAATAGAGGATGTCATGGCGGCATATGGAGAGCCCAGCTGCAGCCCAGAGACTGAGTGTCAAAGGTGTTCCTGTCGGACCGAGAGGGGCCATTTCTACTCCTGCCACTACCCTGCCACCTCCAGCTTAGGAGGGCACTGGGAGAAGCAATGCATGACCAGAGCTGGGCAGGACCTGGAGTGGAGAATACTGGACCCGTCTGCTGCCAAAATTGCATGCAGGAAGGACAGGAAGCGGGTGGAGGAAGCGGTGAGGGCTTTTCACCCAACTGTCTCTCTCTTCTAAATCGTGGGGCCCTGGGCCTTTTCCCAGAGTGCAAAGCCACAAAGACTGTGATCTGATTTGATTGGAAACTGAATGTATAGTGTTGTATAGAGATACATGCAGCAAAATCTCAGCCTTAGCCCCTTCCTGTGTTGCATTATTTGCATACACGACCAGCTCTGTGTAATGCCCTTCTCTGCACCCAGCAGTGTGAATTTGGGGTGTAAGGGATTGAGAAAGGAAGGCGGTGGAGACTTTCTCTTCTTGACTTTCATCACTTGAAAGCCGAACGCCAGTGTGAGCAGGAGGCACTTTTCTTAAAGGCACGTGCCTCCTACAGGCTGCTTATAGTACTGGGCCATTCCTCCTCTTTGGGCTACAGGGAGGCCCTGAGGGGGATCTGGCAAAGGCTCCGTCTCCACAGAAAAACCCTCATTCCACAGAGCCTTGAGTATAAGCTTCAGATTCATGCACGTCAGCACATGGCCAGAGAACAATCTTGGTGGTATAAGCGGGACAAATGCATGGGACAAGATCCTGGAAGAAGAGCAAGTACATGCTGTTTTGCTCTAAACTAGAGTCATGGCGTTTAGTTATCTAAAGCCCCCCATAAGCCAGACAGTAAAAGTCTACAAGTTTTTAAAATAAGGACAGAGGCAGAGAGATTTTGTATGTTCTGCTACCTTCTGAGCTGTTCAGAGTAGACTTGGATGAAGCTTTCAAGGTTTTTTCCCACAGCTATGAAAGCTACAACTATCCCAGAACAGAAGCTCTTAGAATCCATAGTCTGCTCATTTCTGGAGGGTGGGGCTTGAAGCAAATCCCCTGGGAAAATCACACTCAAATTGCAAGAACTGGCAGCCCTGAATGTGTGGCTGAATGAAAGCTGCAATCTGGCTCTGACACTCATGATCCTGCCCTCAAGCCTGGGGAGGCACAAGTGCCACCTATGTCATGAGCTCAGCTGTGCTCACAGCACTGCCCAGCTCTCTGCAAGCGTTGGCAGAGCATGTGCTCAGCAGCATCCCATGGTGTCCAAACCATGACATTGGGCTGCCTGACCTGGTGTCCACCTTGGGGGCAAGATCTGAACTTGCCCAGTCAAAAACTTGGATTCCACTAGACCTGTCATTAAAACTCACTGAGGCTTGGACCTCAGACTGGGCTTTGGCCCCTCTTCAAACTAGAGATGGGATTTGCCTAGTTTAGCCTTCCCTCACTGAGTCTCTGTGCTTCACGGGCTTACTCTGGTAAGATTTTCATCCTCTTCCCTCTTCTTGCAGACTGTTCATGAAAAGGCAGCTGAATTTCTGTCTCACAGGACCAAGATGAGATCTGCACCAGGGGCTAGCAAAGAACGTGAAAAAGAAATCACAGCTGTCCTGAAAAAAGCAAGCCCCCCGAAGCTTCTCAGGACCATCATGGCCAGTTTCCCTCCGGCACTCCTCATTTCTTCAAAGAAAAGACAGCATTATTCTCAGCCCTCCAAGATCTCACCAAGGACATTGTTGTCCAAGTATTCAGTGCAGTAATGGAAGAAGGATCCCACCTCCCTGACAAGTCCTGGGGACATGGGGAGAGCAAACCAAAACCATCTGCGGAGGAACCTCAGCCCAAGCCTACATCTGTGCCACCTCCACTGGCTAAAATTGCTCCAAGACCACCCCTGGAGAAACCTCCACCTAGGCTAAACAACAAGCCACCTCCACTGTGGAAGCAGAAACTTAAAGCCAAGAAATTGGAGAGGATCGAAGAAAACCCTCCACTTTCCCAGGTAACTTTCTATTTTTCCAGCTCAAGCAAAATGACATCCTGGGATCAGACGCATGTTGCAGGTGTTTTTTCTTGGTATCCCATCCAACTCTGCATGATATCTGCATGATTTGTAGCTACAATGTCTGCCTAAGAATCACATCTTGCTCCTTTACATTGCACTAGAACAATGTAGTCTTCAAATTCAGGTATTCTTAGGGTTGTCCCTGAAACACTGCTTTTGGAGTAGTCGCACGATAGCCAGTGTGCTTTATGGGCACAGTGGAGACACGTGTGCATGATGTCACTGCAGCTCTTGCTTTTACAGTAGGTGGTGCGTGTCTTGTGCTGTCTATCTTGAAGGCAGATTCACTTCTGGCATAGGTAGCAATGTAAGATGAGCTCTACAGGGAAATGGGATACAAAAATCGTCTCCAGCAAGACAGTCCAGGTAGACAGGCCTGAGGACTTCAGTGAGGCTGTCTCGGGGCTCAGGCAGCTGCAGGAGTCACGTTTCTTATAGCCATAGCGCTTCCATAAGCCTTCACATGAACCCCTGAGCCAACAACCATACACAGTCCCAAGGTGAGGCAAGAACAGCCTTCCTGTACTGGGGGATGATAACTTCAGTGCTCACTGAGACTGACTTTTAATCCCTTTTCTACTTCCATCCTTCAGAGGGCAATTTTTTCTCTGCTGCATTTCTTCCAGTGTCTCTCATGTGGACTGAAAACACATTAAGTCATAGCTGAGGCTGAGCTGAGCTGTAGCATCCATGACTGGTGACAGATTGAAAGGCAAAGATGCTACTTTTGGTTACAGATGTCTCTGATGCCTCACACTGCTGAGGTCCGCTCAATATCCAAAGCTGCTGGTCATGAGAGAGTTGGGGCAGGGAGCCCTTTGACAAGCCAAAATGATGGTTCTCAAAAAGCGACTGTTTAACTGTGTGGATTTAGTCTAGACTCCCACATCCCATCAGCTGGTTTGTCACACCAAAACTCTGTCACATCTTCAGCATAAGAGGCCATTTGCTCTTTTCCACTCCCACCTTGCTCCCTTGGCTTCAGTGGGCATGGCCCAAACAAGAGCAGAGTTTAGCCTGGTTCTGGTTTTGACCAAAGTTAATCAGAAGCCACTACTACCAATAAAAAAGACACCGCAAAGGGGTCTTCATGTTTAGAAAATATTTGCTATCTTTCACATTCCAAATTGTAACGAAATATATAAAAAAAATTTTTCATGCTGATTCTCTCTTGGCAACTGGACATATGGATAGGCGGGACCTCATCTCCCCCCAAGGAGCCAGCTTGCTAAAAGGGTGGTGAAGAAGAATCAGCTCGGAGGAGGCAAGCGTTTCCGAAACGAAGAGCAGATTATCAAGCCTCTTGTGGAAAAGGCGGTCAGGCACATACTACGCAAGTATAAGAATGAACGATCACTTTCAGAGAAACTTGGATTTAGCTCTGTTCTGGTAACAAAGGTGCTCCTTGAGATGGTGTTGGGCTTTAAAAAGCTGAAGGGCAGTGGCATACAGTTAACGTCGCAGATTGACTGGGCTGAGGTGTATAAGCAAGGAAATCTGAAGAGTTCTTCTCAAGCTCGAAAGCCGACAGCAGAAGGGATGGGCAAGAAGATTTCTCCTCAACGAGAAATGATTCTCAGCAAAGCAGAATTGCCCAAGAAACACATTAGGCAGCATGCCACTCCTCTGCCAGCACCCACAGAAACAGCACCTCCAAAATTCCCTCAGGTGCTAACACAAAAGGCAGAGGACTCACCACAGCTGGCCGCTGTGCAATTTCTCGGGCAAACATCATCTTCTACAAAACCAAGGATTGCAAATGAGAGCCAGAGAAAACGACCTGTTTTACCAAACACTCAAGTCAACACCTCTGCAAGGCCGCCCATACCTCCTCCAAAGCCTGGTAGCCAAAAGCCACTCTCCTTCTTCCCAGACATCGCAGGAAATCGGACGGAGCCTTCAAAGCCCTGTGCCCACTCTGAAAGAGCTAGTGCTACCCCTGAGAGCCTCGGGACCCTGTTTACCACCTTATTATTACACAGAAGAGTTAATTCCACAGCTCCCTGGCAGCAATTAGCATCTTCTCCAAAACCAGGTACCTCCAATATCTCAGATGATTTAGCAGACACAACAGCCCACTCCCCTCGAGCTCGAAGAGAGAGCCCATCCTCTTCCAGGACTGACACCAATGGCGAGAGCAGCCCAAACTCTCTGACTCTTTTACTGGCCACAGACCGCCACGACTCTCTAGGAGTGCTGAGGCACTCCTCTCTTTCCCAAAGACCACAAGGAGGGCACAGGCACCAAAAGCCCTCTGCTGTTCTCCCCCCGATTTGAAATTCTCTCTGTTTAAACATGAATATCATTGTACAGATTTTTGCCCAGTGTGTTCTTTGTCTTTACCAGTTCTACTTATTCTTACAGTCTTCTGAGATGGATTCAGTGTGAACAAGTGAAACATCAGTTTTTGGCGCTCTCATCCTTCAACAAATGTGCCAAGTGATGAGATGCTGAGCACTGCCACAGGTTCTTTGCAAACCATTGGGTTTTTTGTGGCTTCCGTCTCTCCTTGGGAAACAGCCCTGCTGTTATTAACACTGTTGGTCATTTGTATCATGGCCATGCTTTGGGGTCACAGGGAAGAAAACTCTGCTCTTAGCCGTGGGAACGGATAGCAATGTTTGATGTAGGGTGAGGTTATGACCATCAGTTCATCAGGGTGGGGGAAAGAAGGACACAGAAGGAAAGAAGCAAAAGAAGGCACAGACTGTTTGCAGGCTTGATTCTCCACAGTATGTGTTCATGCACTGTCTTTCCAACCCCACCTTCTCCTGGCTACTCTCTGAACAACTTCAAAAAAACACCTTCTTTCCCACAAGAGTCTTCACTGATTTCCCAGCTTCTCATATATTGTTACTGGGTAATTCTAAGAGCTAGGGCATATTGAACTGGATTGGCTCCTGTGGTGTTAGCCAGGCATCCAAATGGTTTTGTTAGTGATGATTTATATTTATCTATTTCGACAGGAATCCAGAACCTTTGCAGGTGAACACCATTCATCAGCATTTACCTTTTAGTATTTCTTTGAGTGACCTCTCTGTGTTAACCCAATGTAGTATATTTAGCATACAGGTTCAGAGTGGCCTAAAGGAAGGACTGCCTCGTTTAGAAAAACCTCCTGGCCAAGAGATCCCACAAGTACTCTGGCATCCTGTTCCAGTGTTTGACTACTGTCACGGTGAAAAATTACTCCTACTGTCTAACTGGAGTTCCCCTTGCTCCAGCTTCTGCCCATTCCTGTCTCTGTGCACCTCCAAAACAGTCTGGCTCTCTCCTCCCTGCGGCCTCCCACGAGACAGCCGCAGATCGCAACAAGATCACCCCTCAGCCTTCCCTTCTCCAGGCTGCTCCAGAGCTCTGATATGTGTATTCTGTTTTTAGTTCTGTTCTATTGTCTCCTGAGATTTCTGTCAGCCTGTTTCTCCAGACTGTCAGTGTCCATCTGAACAGCAGCCCATCACACATTTCAGAGAGCTTTGGGAACCTTTGTGTAAACAACTGGACTGAGCCCTTGATGTCTATTTTTTAGATGGCTACGTCACAACAGTGATGCTACATTTAGTGAGCTACATCACAACAGTGGTTGGAAACACCCTCATCACCCTCTTGTGGTGGCTGTTCAGCACCCTCACAAGGGAATCTGTCTTTCCTGGGTGTCTGCAGTATTTCCACTATCTTATCCAGGACATTGTTGAGCTTTCTGACTGGGAAAGATCTATTTCCATTATTGGCTGCTTCATGCAAATTTCTTGCTCTTGTTTTCTGGCAACAGCAGTGTGTTAAACTTTTAGTTTTAATGTCACCTGATCCCTATACAGCCATATGCAGAGCATTGCACTATGAAACCCTGATGAATGGGAGGATCTGCCTCCCACTAGCAGGTGGATCTGGGACGGGAGGATTATTTGCAAGCGCAATAACAGCACTTTTTAGTCACAATTGACTTTTTGTGGTCACAATGAAATCAATCGCTTCTCCTGCAACTTCACCCCAATGGTTAAGCAGTCCTATAGTGATATCAGCCTGATTCCGATGGTCCACCCCTTCATTTACAGCCTGAGGAACAAAAAGATACAGCAGGAGGTCTTGGGTCTCAGACAGGATTAGCTGGCTCTACAATTAGAATTGAGTTCCTTGAAACCCATTCTCTGTTCTCTGAGGAGCGTGAGTGTGAATGAGAATGTGAAACATCAAGATCCAGATTATTATTAATGAAGGTGCCACATTAAAGTGAGTGCTTGAGAAGCTGTTAGCCCCTGTTGTCCTGTGGAGAGACAAAGGCATGTCCCCTGGAGTAAGTAACATCTTTAAATTTAGGGCAGTCATTCACATACGTTGGCAAAAGGTGAGACTACTTTACCTAAACATGGGTGTCAGGTACCCGCTGAGATACCCTCAGGTATCTGAGACACCCACAGAAGGCTGGTAGATAGGACATAAATGTACTTTTCCACAGCCAAATTTAGATTGCTATGTCTGCATTTGAGCTAGCGTCTAAATTCAAAGGACTGTGATCAGTGATACAAAGTCCAACTGGTGGCCAGTTAACACTGGTATTCCTCAGAGGGGCAATGTGGAAAAGAGAGGGAGAGCAGATCTGCTGGAATGGCCTTAAACACAGGGCTCTGCTGTATGGTTAATCCTCCCTGAAGGGATATGTCAAAATTACTTGGTCCTGGAAAACAGGAAACAAAGAGGTAGACGCTGACCGACTCTCGACATGAGAGCAGTACTGCCTTGTGACTACCATGTTTCCTGGGGATGGAGGGGCATTGCCTATGTTTATGCAGTAGATTAAACACCACTGTCTGGGCTGGTAATCTCTGGGGTCCCTGCTGTTCCCTCCAGAGACTGTCATGGACCTCTGCTGAGACTTTAACCAGCACCAGGAGGCCAACTGCAAGGGCAGTACCATTCAATTGCGTCTGGAGCCCCTGTGCCGTGACTGAAAGGCTGAGAGCTTCAGCTGTTTGCGTAACAGGCAACTTAGGGCTCTTCAGCAGGGCCTCAACTGGCTTCTGAATACATTGTAAAGGGGCCCAGAGTGTAAGAATTTGCCTTCAGTTTCAGTTCTGCGGGAGACACCATCTTGCCCAAAGCCACACAGGGCACAAGCGACTTGCTCTGTGGGTAGAGCCCAACACCCTACAAAGCATAAAAGAACTTGGGAACTGGTTCTGATGATGACTAGGCTGTATGTGATAACTGTGCTCGGGTTGAAATCATGTCTGCCAGTTTTAGATAGCTACATTTGATCTCATTATGTAGGCTTCTAATATGTCTTTGAAAAGGCATAGGCATCCCTTTTGAGATGATTCATCTGTCCTACAGTAGATGAAAAACAGGTTCCTATAGGCACTGTTGATTTCTCCTGGTGACTCTAAAGGCTTGTTCTTAGTGAACATCACAATTTACATAGGTAAGAGACCAACCACTTCTCTAAAGGTAGGGAAGGGCATCCTAGAAAATCAGAGACAGCCACACTGGGCTGTGACATATGACTCAAGACCTCCAGGAGACCAAAGCTTTCTTTGAACATCAACTGGAGGCCAGGCAGGCTCTCCTGGGACATATTAGGTAACTGGATCCCAAAGTGTGGGATTCACATTACCCATCCTTAGGGATGAAAGTTCAGTTCTGTATTTAAACACCTAAAAATGGCTTTTGATAACGCAGATGTCTACATGCGAGTTAGGTACTTTCAGTTCCTGCTTTAATGAAATCATTGGACAGTTGGTGAATACAGTCAGTTGGGTCTATAGAGTTATTCAGTAGCAAGACTCATTTGCCCAGCTGTAGGCATGTAGCTCCAGTACAGAGCTGGAAAATATGTTATGGGACTTCCATAACACCTGCACTCTTGTGGAATGGTGAGTAGAGGCCAGAAGGGATTAACGACAGATGCAAGGAGTTTCATACATGATGCAGAGATGTCTGAGGCAGTGCCTCTCACGTTGCCCTTGCTTTCAGTGAAGAGGAGGTGGTGTTCTGCCTGGGTTTACATGGTAACATATAGCACAGGATGATTCACGCCCCAGGAACATCTCCTGCTCTCTGCTGCTCAGAAATGAGGCCGGAGATACCCAGCTTGTCTGGCAATGGCAAAACCTGGGGGGAGCAATTTCTGCTGAAAACTCCTTTTCTGGTCAATAGAGAGACTGACTGACCTCATGTACTTTGGAGAGCAGGTGCAGGCGAGGAGGGATCCCGCTCAGGAAGTGGGTCTCTCTCCCCCACAACAGTGAGATTTCCTTGTTCACGATGGTTTCCAGCATCATTTGAGTTGCCGTAGGCTGTACTGCCTAGCTTCCCACTCTCAGAGTGTGAGGATCTCCCTCAGACCCTGCCAACCCCACAGAGACATCTGGGGCTCTGTACAGTCCTGCACGCCCTCGATGCTCCTGGGCACCCTGACTCTCCCAGTGGGGCTGTACAGCCCCTGGTCTGTGTAAGCCCTGCAGCTCAATCCATCACCAGGCACAGGTCAGTCACTCTCCCTGGGAACAGGCACCAGTGCTCTTTATTTTGCATTTGTAGGTGGATGTTCACATTTTGAAAGCACTCCATCCCCTTTACTGACAGCTCCATTGCTATAAAAGGGAAAACAGGTAGAGTGTCAGCAGGAGCTCCCACAGGAACACGTCTTTGCTCTGCCCTGGAGGTGCCATCCCCTGGGGCTGGCCAAGCTTTAGGGCCAAGCACACTCCAGAGTAATCGCTCAGGACCTGCCTTTGAGCTTGCTCATGTTGCTCTTCTCTCTTTTGCATAGCTGCCTTTCCTAGGACGCGCTCCTAGTCCTTCCTGTCCCATCTCAGCATCTTCTCCTAGTGCTAGGGAGTTAAAAAGAAAGCTGTAGAGTTGTATGTATAGGGAGAAGGCAGAGAAATACTGGAGGCCTAATTTAGGCTGTATATTATGGGATCTGCTTCTGAAGAAGTGGCAAGGTCTCTGTGATGCGGTCCATGGGCCCTTGGTGCCCATGACAGGGTCCCATGTGCAGCTAGTCAGCGAGGGGCTGAGTCAGGTGGGCTGAGACCTTGGCCTGAACAGGGATTGACCCTCAGGGCAAGGGGTCTCAGTGTCAGTGCTCTGTGATGGAAGGACAGACCAACTGGTTTGGAAAAGGCAGAGCCAAATGTCAGAGGGATCCTTTTGTCTTCAGCCAGAACTCACATGTGCCATATTGAAAGCCTATTCAATGCTATTCAATTCTATTTCAAGTGCCCAAGAACTTCCTCTTGGATGTCAGGGACATTCAGTTCAAGGCCAGACTCAAAGAAGACCTGCTTCTGTCTCAGGAGGGCTGTCAGAGAAAGATCTCCTTTCTCTCTTGGTGCTGCCATCTCAGGTTTTCTACCTGTGCCCAAATAACTGAATTCCACCACTGCCTCTAGGAAGGTCCATCCCATCTACATTCAAGCAGCTGCATAATTGGGAGGCACATCACACCAAGGCCTCCGCTGTAGTTTCTGCACTCTCAAACCCTTCAAGCTCTCCCACCCCTGAACCTCTTCTCATCCCAATGATATGAACAGGGACTGTGCTAATGATGTCCACAGGATGGCTGGATCACAGGCTGTTCAGGCCCAGGGACTTCTTCAGTGGCACCTTGTCCTTCCTGGAGATCGGTTGACCTCTTTCACAGGCCCTGTGGTGCTGCAAAGCCAGCTCAGGCAGCAAAGCCCTTTCCTGCCATTTCTGCACAGCCCAGCTCTGTTTTCCTCCAGCCTCAGGTACTGCAGGGTTTGCTCCCTTAGTGGGAACCTCCTTTCACCATTACATTGACACCTGCTATCTATGCCAGCATGTCCCTGCACTGAAGTGGGCCATTGCACATACAGTGTCCTTGACTCTTGGTAACATGGTTCACCATGAGCAATCTGTGCTCTGTGGCACAGCTGAGGCTCTGCAACCCAAATATATGCAAGCGAATGCAGCCTGGGGCACAGACAAGAGCAGATGGAGATGCACAAGTTGTCACAGGACTACAGCATTGCCAGAATAACTGAGATGTGGTGGGATCACTCACGTGACTGGAGGGCTGTGATAGCACAGTACAAGCTCTTCAGGAGAAACTGTTGGGGAAGATGAGGAGGGGTAATGCCCTTTCTGTGAAGGGGCAGCTCAGATGTATGGAGCTCTTCCCTGGGATGGACAAGGAGCTGCATGAGAGCTTGTGGGTAAGCATGAGAAGAAGGATGACATTGTGATGGGAGCTACCAACCATGTGATCTGGGTGAGGAGGTGGACGCAATCTCCTTTAAGCAACCTGAGGAAATCTGTGGCTCACGGGCTCTGGTTCTTATGGGGAGACCATAATCTCCCTGACGTTCACTGGAAGGACAAACAGCAGAGTGCAAGGAGTCCAGGAGGTTTTGGGAAGACGTCAGGGAAAACTTCTTAGCACAGCTGCCAGATGGGCCAATAAAGGTGATGCTTTCCTGGATGTGGAAATTGCAAACAAGGAGGAACTGCTCAGGCATGGGATAGTCAGTGTCAGCCTCGCCTACAGTGACCATGAAAAAGTGGAGTCCCAGATCCTGAAGGGAGCGAAGAAGGACAGCAGCAGAGTACAGACGCTGGGCTTCAGAGGAGCAGACTTGGGCCTGTCCTCGGGACTGGTGGGGGAGCCCATGAGAGGCAGCTCTGGAAAACTGGCAGGGCTTTAAGGACAGCACCCACCAAGCACAAGAATGGTCCATCCTGATGCACAGTAAAACCAGTAGCCATGTCAGGGGACCAGCTTGGCTAAAGAGGGAACTCGCACCTGAGCTCCAGGGCGATAAGGTAGCATATGGGAAGGGGGAGGAGAGAGAGGCTGCAAAGGAGGAATTTAGAAATATTGTCTGGCAGGGTAGGCATGGTGTTCGGGAAGACAAAGCTCCCCTAGGATTGACACTTGCAGAGGATGTCAAGAGCATGAGGATGAGCTGCTACTGCTCCAGTAAGAATAAAAAGGAAAAGGCGGGCTCACTGCTGAATGGGGCAGGGAATCTAGTAACAGCAGATGCAGATAGATCTGAAGAAACCAATGCCTTGTTAGCTTTCATTTTCACAAAAAAGGTCTCTCAGGCTGTTGTGCCTTACCTCAGGACTCCTGAGGAGAAGAAGAACCAACAGGGGGATGAGGTTAGTGAGGGATTACTTGTGAGACCTCAAACTATGCAAGTTAATGGGGTTGGATGGGCTGCATATGAGGATGCTGTGAGAGCTGCCTGCTGTCATAGCAAGGCCACTTGCTATCATAATTGAAAGACTGGGGAGACTGGGCAAGGTCCCAATGACTGGAAAAAGGCAAATGTTACATCCATCTTCAAAACAGGCCAACAGGACTACCTGGGGAGCTGCAGGTAGTTTAGCCTCACTTTGGTGAGGAGTGTGTCATGGAGTGAATCCTCTCACATCACATTTCTGGGCACATGAAGGAGAAGAAGGTGATAGAGAGCAGTCAGCATGGATTTACCCGGGGTAAATTGTACCTCACCAACATGATTGACTTCTATGATTAAATAACTGCATTTGTGGCTGGAGAAGAGTAAATGACTTTTTTCTGGACTTTAGCAAGGTGTTTGACACTGTCTTCAACAATATTCTTGTTTGCAAGTTAGAACATTACTGCCTAGGCAGATAGACAACCGGATAGGTAAAAAGCTGCTTGGATAGTCAGGCTCAGAGGGCACTGGTGAATGGGTAGCACTCTCCCTGGTAGCCAGAAATAAGTGGAGTACCACTGATCTCTCCAGGAACCTGTCCTGTTTATCATCTTTATTAGTGACACGGAGGAAGCAACACTCATCATGCTTGTAGATTGCCCCAAAATGGAAGGGGAAGACCAGTCATATGCTTGAGGGCTGCCATTCAGAGGGACATAGGCAGGCAGGAGGAACGAGCTTCAGAAACCACACAGTTTCCAACAGTGGAAGTAGGTCAGCTTTCTTCTCCTCCTCCATTCAGAATTGTTCAGATGCAGGGCTTCTTGGCAGGACTCCCCCAAAGGTCTTGATCAATCCTTTGCTTCACTTTTAATTTCCCCCTTTTTTTCCCCCCCTTTCCCGCTTCTAAGTTTGTGCCTTTTAACATCCTTATCCCCTCCCATATAGTCAGCCCACACCTGCTTACCCTTTCCTGTTTTGTGGGTTTGGGGTTTGCGTTTTTTTTTTTTGACACAGAGGAACTTCAGTCTAGAAGGACCTTGAGAAACTTGGGTGATTTGGCCAACAGACACCTCATGAAGATTTACAAGAGAAGTGTCAAGTCCTGTGAGTAGGGAGGAATAACCGCATCCATGAGGAGAGGTTGGGGGGACCTGCGCTTCTTTAGCCTGATGAAGTGGAGGTGAAGGGCAGGAGAGAGAGTAGTAGCTTGTGACTGCTTGAAGGGTGATTTCAGAGATGATGGAGCTTTTCTTGGTAGTGGGAAAAAGCATGAGAAGAGAAAAAAGCCACAAACAGCAGCTTGTGGGGTTCAGATGTAACATTAGGAAAAGGAAATGTCACTTGAAGGGTAGTGCTGTGGTGCTACAGGTCACCTAGAGGGTGTCTGTGATCAGCCCCTGGCTTTGTGATTCAAGGAAAACCAAGTGAGGACAGAGAGACATGAGTAGAGGTAGGGACATCCATGGGTGAGAACAAGGTGGCAAAGCAGGTTGGTGTGTACAGTCTGCAGGGAAACAGACACAGGTGTGGGACAGCATAGGACAGCCTGTAGTGGAGACAGCCATGGGCACTGCCAAGGCTGAAGGCTGCCTACAAAACTGAGCTCTTTGTCCTCTTGGCTATGGCTGTTGTCCCTGCCACTGAGGCCCTCAAGAAGATGTTTCCTTAAAGCACTGTGACCTCGCTGCCTTCTCGTCCCCGGGGACTCAGGAGGTGCTGTATCACTGTCCTGCACTCGGCATTGCACACCCCCACCCTCACACTGCCCCCAGGAAGAGCCCTGAGCAAAGCGCGAGGGAAAAGATCACCCTGCCCAGGGGCTGGGTGTCAGTGCCTGGCCATTCTGCTTGATAAAACACATCAAGGCTTACTTGGCATCAGAGCCACCCACACATTGCCTTTGCCTACCTGCAATCAGGGCCTCCAGCTTTCTGCTCTCATCAGCCCCTGGGGAGCCTTCCTTGGTAACAACCCTCAGTGGGACCCATTAACGCTCCAAGAAACTTTGGAATTTACTTCTGCTTTTAATTTCTTGAGAGGCTTGTTCAATGTCCCCTCAGTCTTGGGAAGCAGTACAATGTCCCCCCTCAGGTTCATAGACTCAGCACCAAATACACTCGAGAGGCCATTAAAATGCCAAAAGCCCTCACAAGGCATGTCACTTCCCCTAATTTTCTTCAGTTCTTGTGTGCCTAATTGGAGGGGATTCAGGAGTGTATTTACAAGAGCAAGATTTCCATGAGCACCTGAAAAAGAAGGGATTTCTCCTTTTTAAGCTTCCTTTATTTTTCAGGTTACAGAATAAGTGATAGCCACATTCTCTAATTTGTACTGACCCAGAGGGTCTCCTAATGAAGTCCAGACATGTAGGAAAAGCAGTATTTTCCATATGAGACCTTTATGGACAACTTTCCTCCTCACCTCCCCAACCCTGCCATTTCTCTCATCAGCCACTGGGGACTTATATGATTCTTGTTAAAATCTAACTTTTTTCCACTCGAGTCTGTAGCTGAATGTTACAGCTCCTACGCACCAATTCCCACCTGCTTTCCTTAGACAACTAGCTGCAGACACAGGAGGATTTTTCTCAACTGCAAACAAGCAAAAATAAAATAGGATACAGTTTAATAAAAGGTAAAAGACACTCCTCAACTGTATGTTAAGTGCAAGCTGCCTCCAGTGTGGTCCACTTTCCACAAGGAATAACCCTCCTTGAAATGATTTTGACAGATAGATAGGAAAGGAAAGATAGAAACAGAACTAAGGAGCTGGCTAAAGAGAAAGTAAGACTCCTTAAAGATGAGGCAGGCTTCAGACGCCCTGAAGCTCAGAGCAGCAGCTGGAGAGTTGAGAGGCATCTGATGGATAAAGCATAAGATATGTCTAGTTCGTCTGATGCAAAGATGCCTTTAGAAATTATCAGTTTAATCAGGACATGTGAAAATATGTGAGGAATTACTGAGGTTAAATCCACAGCATAATAAACAGAGCAGTGGTAACAAATTGAGGGGCAGATCAATATTTCTTCTCCTGAGATTCATACCCTGCCTGAACATTTCCACTATTTTATCATGGGAAAAGTGGACATTAAAATTAGTCATTTTAGCTGATGAAAGTGTGCTCATATTTTTTAAATGTTGAAAATTCTTCTCCACCTTTTCAGGCAGAGCTCTGTTCTAACCACAAGCACCCAGTGGCACGTGGAGAGGTCCTGGTATGTCTGCGGTATATCCCTAGGCCTGGCAGCTCTCACAGGGGACCTGCGGAAGACCGGAGCCCCTTGAAGCTGCAGATAGAGGGTGGGTAGAGTGGACCAGTACCCCTACAATGGCACCAGCCGTCAGAGACCCTGTGACTGCATCCCACCCCAATTCTGGAAATCGCTTTCCTTTTCAAAAAAAAAAAAAAAGTATATTAAAAAAGACAACAAAGCAAAGACAGACAACAAGAACACAAAAAAATTTAAAAGCTGGGAAGTGTTACAAAACATTTCTTCATTTTAGATCATTTTATTTCTTTCTTTCTTGTTTCATTTTTTATTGACGTTTTCTAAATATCTCTGGTATTATCAGGCCTGCACCATTAAAAAATATATTTCTGTGTCTCACACAGAGCCCAGTGGCCCAAAACCACTCGCAGCCCAGGGCTGTCCATGCCACTCCTCACTCTCTGCACAGACCAAGTCGCACCCACCAGAGACAGGAGTGACCACTAAACCCACATCCTAGCCCTGTGCCTGTTGGTGGCCTAGCAGGTACTCAGGCAGGCAGGACCTCGCAACCTCTTACCCCAGACAGGAGTCAAGTGCTGGCCTATCAGCTTCACCCATAGAAGTCACCTCACAGCCACTTTCCCACTCATGTGTCTGCTCATCGTCCATCACCTGTAGAGGCAGAAGTGACCTCACTTTCATCTTTATGGTCATGGGCCTCCTACTCTCCTATGAGCTTCTGAGAAACAACTAATCTCATAAAAATGTCCCCAGCCATCAGCTTCCTGGTGGCCTATCAGACACAACTGACCTCATAATCACCTACCAAGCCAATGGGCCTGCTGCTGGTCTCTTACCTTGCCTTATGGACATCACCTCAGCATGTTTTTGGCTTCTATCCAGTCAGGTGTTCATGCAGGCGATGATTTTCAGGGTCCAAAAGCAATGTTGTGATTTTCTTTGTTTTCAGCACAAAAAATAAGCTCTGAGCCCTTGAAACATCACTCACTGTTGTATGTGCATCTGGGAGAACTTGTTGTAAGAGGCCAATTCTTTGCTGAAGAAATACTTTGTCTTTGGAAGTTTTCCTTATGTGCCCAGTCTGAAAGGCAATGACTGTGGCACTGCTGCTCAAAAGAGTACCTCTGAGAGCTCTGTCACGGCAAGACCATTTCCTTGTTCACTATGCCAGAGAAAAAAGTCCCACCATGTCAAAACTGCTCTCTGCCGCCTCCTCCTGGAAGTCAGCCCCTGGATGTCTTGTTTCAGGGCCCAGGGCAGTGCATGGTGTGCAGGTTGCAGCAGAGATCCGCAAAGCAGCGAGCCTTTTGGCAGGGAGAGCTCAGAACCCTGCCCCCCCTCCCCCCCATTTCACTGGATTGGGAGGTTACTTGGATGGTTAATTAAGAGCAAAGAGTTTCTAGGATACTGCTATATTAGAAGAAAAGAGAGTCCGCACCAATTATGCTTATTGGTAGTGCCCCCCCCCCATAAGACAAAGTGAATAAAAAAAGCTGTTGTCTGCATGCTATCACTGGCAAATCAGTGAGGCTGTCTTCATCACACTAATGAAACTGAGAAGTGTTTTATGGATTCGAATCCAGTGAATCTGAACCCATTGTAATGTCTGAGCTTAATTTTCGTGCTTAGCATCTTCTGTTATTCAGGGAGAGGTGTTTTGAGCTTTTCTCAACAACCCTTGGACATTGTCCCCAGAGTTTTCAGCTAAATTTCCTGAGATGACTTATGAAAACTTCCTTGTGTCAGCATGCACTGGCAGTCTATGCCCCAGTCCTAAGAAGTGTGTGTGTGTGTGTGTGTGTGTGTGTGTGTTCAACATTTTATCAATATTTTTTAGATTTTGTTTATAAGAGACCCCTGTAACCAAGACACACAATTCACATTGCTTCCTTTCACCACTACAATCCAATGAGAAAATAAATCTCCCGAGGCACCTGTATTTAGTAGCTACATATATATATGTGTTACATGATATATGATATATAATTAGAATTGCTGTCATGAAAAGCATCATGACTGGGAAAAAGCTGAACCTTTGCACGACCAATGGCTTCCTTCAGGGCCACCTTCACAGTCTCGTTTCTGAGACTGTAGATGAAGGGGTTTAAGAATGGGTACAGGACAGTGTTCAGCAAAGCTACAATTCTGTTGTTCTCCAAGGAAACCCCTTCTGAGGGCCGTGCATAGAGAACAATGCAGCATCCATAGACAATGGCTAAGTTGGTGAGATGGGAAGAACATGTAGCAAAAGCTTTCTTCCTCCCAGATGCTGCTGGCATGTGCAGAATACAGTGGAAGATGCACATGTAGGACACTATGATTAGACATAAGGAACTCAGCACTACAAGCGATATGAAAATGGTGTCTACTTTCCAAAGCAGGCTGGCATCAGAGCAGGACAGTGTGAATAAGGGGGAGTTATCGCAAAAAAAAGGGTGGATCTTGTTGGGGCCACAGAAAGTCAGCTTTGAGAGCAAGACCAGGCGGTAGCTGAAGAGTGTGAAGCCTAGGACCCACGCAGCAGCAACCAGGTGGGTGCGCAGCTGCCACTTCATGACAGCAGCATAATGCAAAGGTTGGCAGATGGCAACGTAGCGATCAAAGGACATGACAACAAGGAGAGCAAACTCTATAAAACCCAGGGCAAAATAGAAATAGGATTGGGCAAAGCAGCTGCTTAATGAGATTGGTCTCCTTCCAGAGCTCAGAATCGCCAACAATGTGATGGTTGTGGAGGATGCGAACCAGATTTCCAGGAATGCCAGCTTGCTGATGAAAAAGTACATGGGAGTTTGCAGGTGGTGATCCACACACATGAGGAAGATGATCATTGTGTTCCCTGTCACTGTTGTCAGCTATATGAGTAGAAGGAGCAGGGGGAGAAATTGCTGTAGTCTTTGATCAAGCCCTGAGAAACCCTCTAGGATGAACTCAGCAACTATAGTTTCATTTCCTGGTCCCATGTCTAATTTCAGTACATGCTGCTGAGACAGGAGCACGAAGAAGCAAGCGTGAGAATTTCACAGTCTCGACGGGAGGGTAGATCCTTCCTTCTTTGCTCCCTTGCTTGCTTCCTAGGTAGCACAGACAGAAATTTTCCTCTCAGCCATTCATTGCACCCTGATTTCTCCGCTTCACATTTACAGTCCTCAGAGATTTTACTGTCTTCTTTCTACCTTCTCCAAATGCTCACAAAGGATTCTTTCTCACAAGCACAGTATTGTAAAGAGGTTGTGAACTAGTTCATGCCATGCCTGGGAAATTCCCTGTTCTCTTCGACCTATTGCAAACATCCATCACATCTGTGCTTCAAAAGCCAACCTAATCTCCCAGCAAAAGTACTTACTATTATCTGCAGATGCCAGTCCATCCATTTAGATAAGTATTTGGAAAGTTATTCCTTCTACTTTTCGGTGCTTGCCTTTTTTGACTTGGAACATCTGTGAGGCTGCTGGTTTCAAAACAAGCCAGTACTGAGCATCTCTTCTGTAATCCCCTGCTTTCTTCCACAGCTTCTTCCTCTCTCTTTCTCCAGAAAAGGCGGAGACATAGAGAACAAGTATACCTTGCCTTCTTTAATACTCTAAATAGTGAAATTCAGGAGGGTTCCATTCAGTCATTGGAAATGTCTGTGTCAGACAGTCTCATCTGATATCATTGTGCACTGAAATAGAGTTCTTGCCAAAGCATTGCCAAATTCCATTGTTACTAAATGTCCTGACCTAAATGCCTTGCTTTCCCTTTAGGGGAGGGGGGGAATCTTCTCATCTTAAAGAACTTAAAGGCTGTCCTTTTGATTATTTGAAATAGGAAGGGTCTGGAACAAAGAAAATACTAAGCAGGGTGATGTTTCAGATGTCTAAAAGTCAGGCACTTCAGTTTGAGCAAGTTAGCTCCCTCCCATCTTGTCAGTGCAGAGAGAGAAGAGTGTCTGGAAGAGACTGGTAACACTTCTTTCACATGCCAGTTATAGTCTGGGAGGAGCCAGCCTCTCTCTAGAGCTCTCTCTTTGCCTCCATTAACAAAATAGGGACCAAGGGAAAACAAGTGCACGCTCCAGCTGCTCACAGGCACCTCCAGTGAAGTTGATAAACTCACTATTTCAGTCTCAAATCTCTTCATTTATTTAGCTGCTAATTTCTTTTTTAAACCAAAAAACACATTTAACAGAAGGAAGCCAAAGGAAAACATAGGCAATAAATACTGACATTTTTTTCCCTCCACCTTTGCATTTGGTTTTAGACATATAAAGGAAAGGAGCAGAAGACTCCACAAATAGGATGCCTCAAAAATACAAGGGTGGAGGGGAGAAGGAGATGATGGATTTCAAGGAGTGAACCAGAGGTTCTGCACAGACTCTGTTGTCCCGCAGACCCTGTCTCAGAGTGTAATGGGTGACTTACACAGAGAGCAAAATGGGAAGCTCAGTAGTGGGCAATACCCCATGTTCGCACTGGCATTTTAACTTGGGGCTCAGGTTAGTCCTAGATCCCAGATGCTCTGTCTTACTCTCTGCTTCTAGTCTGTCATAAGGGAATCTCTGGACTAGGTTCATCTGGAAGATATGCTGAAATTGAACCACTGGCTGTAATTACTTGAGCAAAAGCTCAAGCCAAGTCACCTACAGCAATATCACTGTAGCCTCAGTGAATCAGAGGTGACAGTCCCAGCTTCCCATTTGCTGGGTAAGTTCCAGCACTCAAAATGTTGTGTCTTCTTAGTCTGCTGGATGTCAGCTAAAATCATGCTTCTCCTCAATGTACTTTCTTAGAGGAACCTGCAAAGCTGCTGAGAGCTTACAGCAAAGCAGCTTCTCTGCTCACCATGGAGGTAACCGTCTTGAACCCTTTCATCAGGCTTTGGTTGGTTCAAAGGATTTGCTGTATTCAGGCCCCTCGTAGCCAAAAATGGAGCTACCATATGCAGTAGTGGCGATGGCAGTGTCACCGGCTATGCTGGTGAAGAAGGCTTCATATGGCTTTCCCAGAGGGTATTCTCAGGATAGTGCATCTAGTGCAGGCATAAGACACAGGGGTCAATGTGAAGGAGCTCAGCAACACAGCAGAGAAGAGAGCAAAGCTCATGTTTGAAGGTAGCTGGTGCCCATGCAGGCTGCTCTCATCAAAGGGATGAGGCCACAGAAGAAAGAGTCTCTTTACTGGGGACACAGGGTACCTTGGTATATAAGATGGTGGGGCTGAGCAAGGATAGAGATGCCATCAGCCAATGGGTAAAGATGAGTGTGGAGTCCAACCAGGGCTTCATAAAGATGGTGCAGTGCGATGGATTGCAAATGGCCCCACAGCAATCAAAAGACAGCACAACAAGCAGGCTGAACTCAGCGGTGCCCAGGAAGATGGAAAGCACGGTCTGGAACTGGCAAGCAGCTGTGGGATGGTCTTAATCTCCAAGATGAGGCTGACAAACCTTTTAGGGGCAAAAGGAACCAAATATCTAGGAAGGAGAAGCTGCTGGGGAAGAGATACTCTAGGGGTGGAACTGGTGGTTGAGTCAAATGATGGCTATCATGACCATATGCCCCATGGCAGTGAGCAGATAAATCACCCACGGCAGTGTGAAGAAGAGGATTTGCATTTCATGAGTGACTGAAAAGGCCTTGAGGAAGAATTTTCCCGCTATGGTATGGTTGGGAGGATCCATTTCAGAAGCCAGTCAGTTGAAGGTGGGACAAGAGTAACTAATGTCATGTGTGGTGAAATTCGCCTTGCTGCCTTCATCAACTTTCCCTTCCCTTTTCCTAGTCCTACTTTTCTTTCTTGAGGTGGGAGACCAGAACTGCACAAGGGATTCTCATTTTCTCTTTGTTTATATGCAATGCCATGAAATAAAGGTTGATTCATCCCACCTGTCTTTAGACACAGGAAACAACTCTCCTGCCTCACTTGCTTGCAGAGGTAGGCCAGAGTGCTAGCTAAGAGCCAGTACTTGTGGCAAAAGCTCTGGAAATCAAGTTCCAGGTATGAAATTCAGGTTTCTCTTACAGTTAGAATTGTGGTGTGGGTAGGCACCAGGCTATAAGGCCTGTGCCTGTGTGCACACTCAGAGCACTCAAGTCATTAATCCCCTGGGTGGCCCAGGAACTCCCCCATCTAGTAATCCACACAGGTGAGCTGATGGGCAGGTTTGAGACAGGGGATGGACTTGAAACTAGGAGACTGACTGAACTCCTACCACTTTCCAAATTAAGTGTTGGACTGACTGGTGCAGAACCTCTCCAAGTGGGTGTTTCAGACAGTTCTAGAGATTTCCAGGGGCAGATCCTGCTGTGCCTGGACCAATTCCTGTGCTTAAATGTGGTGAGTACCATCTCAGGTGGAGTATCTGGCTGTTTCAGAATCTCTGCAGCAGCTCCTGCTGCAGAACTGATTAAACTGTAAATACTTAAGGCCCTTGAAAATCGACAGTAGAAACTGCTCCTGCAAATGAAGAAGCGGCTATGTAGGACAGTCTTTTGTGCATTCTTAGGAGAGTTAGGAGATGCTTTGATATGCAATTTAAGGTAATCAGTAGCAATGGCTCATGCATATGCTGGAGAGGTCACACAGCACCACAAGCCAGATGGACTATAAAAATTCCCCAGAAGAACAGTTCGGGGAGTCTCATCTGATCCAGTGGAAGCCACTGTTGGAAGGACCCCGGCAAAGGAGACTGCCACCACCATCTGGACAGTAACCAACCATCCCATTCAAGAGATTTGATGCCCCTTGTGAGTGTTACCTGTGACATGCCAGTAGAGGGGCGTCTGTGATTCTTTCAGATTCGGGTTTATTTGCACTGAACTCCGAAAGATCGTGATTTGTCAAGTATGAGAATTTATTAGAGATAAGAGGTTATAACAAAAAAAGCTAGAAATATAACAGAACTGAAAAAATATATACACATATTAGAACTCTACAGTTAAATCATAGATGCACGGTACAGTGACCGCACTCGCCCTTTATTGGCCACCCTTCCGGCACGGTTTTGCCTGGATTCTCCTCACCACGCCATTGACATCCACTGGCCAGCTGATGGTTGGTCAGAGTCCACACCAACTTCTGTGGCTTACTCTTTTCTATAGCGAGTCAAAACAACGCCCGACCGCAGTTACACAAAAGCTGTATGGCCTCAGTCAATAACAGCATGCACATCAACAGGTAACCTAGTGCTCAGCCCACAGCACTGTTCAGTTAGTAACAATTTGCCCACTAACAGGTCGTTCTGTGGGGAATGGTTCCACAGCACCTAGATGTTTATGGGGTGAGTCTGTGGTGTCGCTTCTCCTCTGTCTGGAATTGTCAGTCGTGGGGTCGTTAGAGGGTTGCCCCCAGGCTGCAGCAACCCCACAGTGTGGTGGCTCCAGCCGTGATGCACCCGGGGTTCCTTAACTCCTGGGAGCACCCCAGAGCAAACCCCTCTTCTGTGGGCTGCACCATCCAGAGTCCCACGCTTGCCTGTGTGGCGCCTGTCACTCCACCCCTTGACACCGCCAGACACACGCATTTATTTCAGAAGTCAGCTAATTCCCCTTGGTGTGCAGTGGGCGGCTTTTGGGTAAGCACAGTATACTGGGGAAATGCGCACTGCTATTAATAGACGCCAAAAGCAAAGCATGCCCATTTGCAGTAACACGTAAACAACTGTTAAAAATAACAGTCTTAATCCTAATAGCAACATGATTGGTCTGGCCTATTGACCCAAATTCGGTGAATCCGAGTGTTGTTCCAGCTCCATATCTTAACACAGAAATCTTATTTCCTTTAATTGCAGGCATTTCTTTCCTGCACCGAAAGATCAGTTTGTTCCCCAAGCTGGAATAGTTCCCTTTAGAGGAGCTTCAAATAGAGTTGGTCACCTTTTTTTTATTATTCTTTTTCCGTATTTCCCTGTCTTCTCTATAGGAAACAGACAACTTTAACTTCAGATCAACAGCTGTTACATTTATGCTTAATTTTACCATCTTTTTCTCTTTCTTTCCTTTCCTTTCATCAAGGGAAGGTGTTAGCCCCTTCCTTAGGATCATCAATTTTTACAAACACTAGAATACAGCTGTTGAGTTTCGTTATCAGCCTGGTATGAGTATCCTCTCATTCTTAGGTCTGCCATCTTTCTTTGATGTTACTTCTCTCCTGGCTCCCAGATTCATTCTATTATTTAGATACTTTTAAAAAACACATTACTTAGCCTAACAATTCTACCACTCTTTCTGGCTGCTTCTTTTCAAGTTGTTGCTCTTCAGAGGGTCATTCTGTAAAACCCAAACAAAAAGTAAACCCTACCAAGGCAATTCGGTTGTTATAGTTTGGTTTTAACTGTAACTGCTGAAGCTATTTCTTTTAAGGTTACTCGGTTACATCCATCTATTATTCACATTTGAACAGGGGGTTTTTTTATTGATTTTTCTTTATGCTCAGAAACTTTTACTACAGCTTGGGGCATTTTCCAGCCCCTGCTGGTTTCTGGTGTACTTAAAGATGCCGGCTTTCCGCATTCGAGGTCTTTTCTTGTTTCCTAACTCTGCCCCTGGGGCTCTTAACTGCAGAGCCCGATCTCCACCCTGAGTCCTCCTGTGCCTCAGTGCCAGGCACAGCAGTTATACTGGCCGGGGGGGCAGAGCGTTTCTCACGGTCTTGTGAGAAACAAGCTGCCCAAGCCCGGTCCTGCTTTCCACCCAAAGCCTCCCCTGCTTCGCTCCCTCTCCTCTTCCACCTCTCTCTTTCACGTCTGTTTTTCTTCCACATGGTGGACTCCAATTGGCTGACAGAGCCTTCAGTGAAATCCAGACCCGCCCCCCTCCTCCTGCCAGCCAATAGGCAGGTCACAAATCAGCAGCTGCCTATGGGAATGAGCTAGGGGAGGAGTCACAGTGTCGCAGTGTCCAGATGGTGTGTTGTAAAGGTGAGGCTACAAACTGTCAATTTAATCGGGGAATGTGGGAACAGAAGAGAGAGCCAGACAGCTCCTGGGGGTCCCGGGTGATGCTGGGGGCCGTGCTGCTCTTGGGGATCCCAGACCAGGCTGTGTTTCTGTACAAAAGTCTGGAAAAGTCTTGATGCAAGCCCCTAGAGAAGAGGGATTTTCCTGAGCACTCAGAGAAACCCATGCAGGACCCAGGGATGTTGAGGGAAACCCATCCCACCCACCCCCAAACCCACTGCTCTCCCTGGAGACCTTCCTGGATCCTCAGGCCGGGAACAGGAGGGGGTGTGGGGGCACAGCCATGTCCCAGACTAGCCTCCTTCAGGCCTTCAGATTCACAACGTGTCACAGCTTCAAATGAGCTCTCTAAAGCAGCACTTCCCATGCCCCTGGTGTGGAGAGAAGACTTTGGGTAGACAAACAGGAGACACGGGAGAGAAAGGGCAAAGACAGCAGGCTGCAGAGCTGGGGCTCCCAGCATCACAGAGGGGGTGCCACAGGCTCAAGAAGCAACCCAAAGAAGTAAAGGAGTCCTTCCTTTTGCAGTGACTTGGAAAGCCACATCTCTCACAGTATTCAAGGCAAATGGAGTCTCTCTTCTGCAAGATTTGCCCCAAAACTGTGCAGAGATTAGGAAGAGCAGGAAGGCTGGTTGTAGGGATGCTCTCAAACTTCAGCAGCTGCAGAGCTGGGAGCTGGTCATCTCACAAACTTGGGAGTGAGTCAAATGCACGTCCTGAGGCATCGCACTGCCTCATAGACTCTGCACCGGAGCCTGGACAGCAGCACTGCAGTGTGTGGGCGTGTCCTCAGAAGCCCAGAGTCATAAAAAGTGGGAGATCCAGGATGTCGGGGCTGTACAGACCCGGGAGAGCAAGGGTGCCTGCGGGGAGGAGGAGGGCAGGGGGCTGAGGAGCGTACCCAGGGGAGAATTCTCGCACAGCCCCAAGGTGACACTGAAAAGCACAAGGACCAAATGAGGCCCAGGGATGAGAAATGGCTTTCCTCAGCCTCAGCCAGAAGGAAAGATGGGCAAACTTCATGGGAAATGGGAAAACTTCCCCACATTTGCTACCTGGCCTCGCCCATGGCTTTGGAACCTGGCAGGCTCCAGGGTCCTGGATAAGGGCCTCTGGATGATGTGTGTTAAGGCTATGTTTGCTCTTCTCTGGCATAGCATCTCTAGCTCAAGCACTGCCGACTGAGAAACCTTGCCGAGCACTTTTAGAAGCAAAGAGCCTGCCTTGGTGCCTAAAGGAGGAAAGCTACGTCCTGTCCCACATTGTCCTGCATCCTGCTTCCACAAAAAGAGGGGCCCACAGCAGAAACCAGTTTTGAGGCTCACCAAAGCATTTCTCAGCCTGTGGCCATGCTTTGTGCTGGTTCATCCCACATGCCTCGGATCCTGTAAAAACGCCAACCCCCAAACCCCAGATTCCTGCACAGGTCTGCCCAGTGCAGTGACCTGTCAGTGCAGGGGCGCAGAAGTGACATCTTCAGTGCCCCGTTTGAGATATTTCACAGTCTTTGACACTGTCTGGAGACATTCCTGAAGGATTTATCAGAAAATTATGGAAAATAACTGCAGTGAAGGCAGGTGGCTGCTTTCCAGCACATGAGGGGAAATCTCTCTGCTCTCTCCCTGGCTGTGCCATCTCCATGGCAGTGACCTACAGAGCCCCCAGATGACATGAGCTGAGGTCACAATGGGACGTGCCACATCACAGGGAGGTCTCCCCGGTGTCGTGGGTGGGGACCCTCACTTCCCTGTGAGGCCCAGGCACTCCTGGACACTGCTCACACCCTCCCCACAGCTGCCCTTCCTAGTGGCTCCATGGCAAGGAGAGGGGACAGGAGGCAGTGGGACCACGTTGGGGCCCCTCACCAACAGGCGGAGGAGCAGGGGCATGTTGGAAAGGAGTTTTGGGTAATGAGATGGGAAGAGCGTCCCGTTTCTCTGGCTGGAGAGGTGAAACGAGAGCAAGAGGGCAAGCGAGACGGAGGACTGCTGGATGGACCATCAGCCAGGACCACAGCTCCTTGTCCCCTGCGCTCCTGCGGCTCTCCACCGAGGGTAAGGGCTTTGGGAGATCCTTCCCGAGGTGTCGCACAGAGACTGTTAACTGCCAAAACTGCTGTGGATCCCGGGCTGTGGGGGTGCCTGGACAGGGCTGGGGGCTGCTGCGAGAGCCCTGCCTGAGGGTCCACTCTGGCTCGGGGGACAATGTGGCAGCCAGGACTCCTGGGTCCTGGGGATGGGGCTGTCCTGAGCCCCAAGGCTTCTGTGCGGCCAGCTCCATCGCCTCTTAGGGTGGGGGGGGCATGGGAATCCATGACAGGTTTTCCTGGGAGTGGGTCCCCCTTTGGGGTCTGGCTCTGAGAGGAAAGGGGTCCTGCATCCCAGACGCTGAGGTGGCCTGCAGCTCCATGGGGCTCTCAAGACCCTGCTGGAAATGTCCGTATATGATAATAAAACCTTCACCTTTTAATAACCCCAAGTCCACTGGGTGTTTGGGAAAATCTCTCTTCCTTCCCCCTTTATCCTTCCAACTTGGCGCAGCATGTTTTGGGCTCAGAGATGCCATCTTTAGATGGCCACTGCCCCTGTCCTCCTGCAAACTAGGCTCAAATCACCGCACCCAAAAGAACATACATTGGAGAGAGCAGCCTGGAAACAGGTGGAGGTGCAATCCTCATTCAACAGGTCCTGGCTGACGCCAAGGTTTTTTCTCTGAGCTGTGGTGGGCAGTGCTGGGGTGAGCCCAACACAGCCATCTCCACCAGCCCCCTCACGACCCCACACCACCGCTCCCTAGCCAAGCCCTAGGGCTGCCGTGGGCAGGGACCCGGGGCAGGAGGGGCGAGAGGACACTGCCCTGCCCTGCCCTGCCCTGCCCTGGGGGCAGCAGGATGCTGCCTGTGGGCTCCGGCGCCACGGCCAGCCCCAGGGCCCCCACAGCGGCACCACGGATGCCACCAGCACAGGCCCCAGTGCTGCCCCCCCACACCCCGCACGGCCCCCAGGGCGCAGGGCAGCCAGCAGCCCCGCGGGGCCCCTGCCCCACAGCCCAGCACCGCCGGGGCAGCGGCCGCACCCCGGGACCCCACACTGCCCGCCCACACAGCACCGCGCTGCCCCCAGGCCCCGCCGCGCCCCGCGCTGCCGCCCACAACATGGCGCCCGACCGCGGGGGAGGGGGCGGAGCTGGCCGCCAGGGCAGGAGGGCCCAATGTTGCCATGGCATCGCCCCAGTGCAGCCCTCCTATTGGCTGTCAGGAGGAGGAGGGCGGGCATCGATTTCACTGATGGCTCTGTCAGCCAATTGCAGTCCAACATGTGGGGAAAAAAAAGACGTCAAAGAGGTGGAAGAGGAGCGGGAGCAAAGCAGGCGAGAAGCGAGCGGGCGAGAGCGTTTGGTGGGGGCTGCGGGCGCGTTCAAATGGCGGCGGGTGCCCTCCCGCCGGGGCGGGGCAGCGGTGCTGGCGACGAGGCTGCTTTGCTGCAGGAGCTGCAGCAGGGGCTGGTGGGGCCGTGAGCAGGGGCCAGAGCGACGTGGGCCAGAGGGGGGAGCTGCCCTGCAGGCAGACGTGGCGGCCTGCCGCGAGCAGCTGGGCCGGGGCGGCTCGGTGGGGTTTGGGGGCAGGAAGCTTTGGCCCTGTGGTGGCTCTGGGATCCCTGTTAAAGCGTTTCCCTGAGCTGCTGCTGCCAGCGCAGCCCCAGGTGCTGCTTTGAGGTGCGTTTGGGAGGTGCTGGGCAAAGTGTGAGCAGGCTGCTGGTGTCGTCGCGAGGTGCCCTTCCCAATGGTGTCTTCTGTTGTGAAAACTGCATTTCTGAGTGGCTCTGAGAGAGGCTGTGCCTGCATGTGATGCCGTGCCTTAGCCGTTGTTTTTGCTCCCTGCCTCTTGCTTTGTGCCGCGACCTGTGAGCCTGGCAGCAGGGTGAAGGGTGTTTGCAGAAGAGCTCTGTAAGTGTGAGCTGTTTTGCTTGTCAGGGCCCTGAAAGTTGATGAACGGCCATTGCTTGCACTTGCCATTGTTCTTTCCATGCTCCTAGGTCAGGGTGAAGAGTTGCTGAATTGTGTCTCTGCTGGTTTCACCAACTGAGATGCCCTGGCCTGAGTCCTTCCACGTGTCTCCAGTTGTCAGGGCCTAAAATAGGAGAATGCTTGTTGTCCTGGATGTGTGGAGGATTTTCTGGTTTTGTTCAGCACTGGGGAAGGAACCAGAGTTCTGAGTTGCGGGAAGGCTTCTCCCTGTGCCTGGGACATGAGGCCCTGCTGTCTTCAGTTTCATGATCGCTGCTCCCATGCAATCCTCCCGTTAGAAAATGTTGCCAAGAATTACTTGCAGGCTGTTCTGCAATTCTTAAATTTCATAGGCTAGGTGTTGATAATGCATAGCAGAAGCTAATCTTTTGGTGTAGTAACTGGTAGGCAATGGGTGTTTGAGAGCATTGTGAGTATTATGAGGCCATGATGTGAATCTGTGATGTGATGACACCTCTATGTGAGCAGCTGACAGGTCAGGAGAAGATGCATGGCCTGGATGCTGGTGGTGAGGTCACTTCTGGGTTTGTTGCGTGTGCTCAGAGGAGGGATTGACCCCTGCAGAGCTCTACAGCAATACAGAAATGCAACTCATTAATCAAGCAGAAGTCGATATTCCACATCATCTGACACAAATTTTATTCCACTCCATCATCATGAGTTAGTACTGCTACATTTCAAATGCGGATGATGTTCTGTGGTGAGCATGGACGTGGAGTTGGCCTTTCCACTTGTTGCTAAGTAGAAGCTTGCAGCGTCCTCGCAGTCAGCTAGGGAGTCCAGCTAGACTTTTGAGGCTGCTAAGTGAATGTAGTGCTGGTGTGAGCAGTGGTGTGAATAATCTCTTCTTGCCAGGGTGTGTGTGCTTTAGAAGTTGCCCCTGTCAAAAGAGCAGGGAGCCTGTGAGATTTTATTGCAAGGTCTGCATGCTGTCTCTGTCTTTGAGGTGTCCAGCTGCTTTGGTGACACCTTTAGAACTGTAACACTTTAGGGGTCTCTGATTTTCTGTCCATGTATGCAGTCACTGGAGAATGGGTGCAAAGGCAGTTGGAGGAGATGGAAGGAATGTCACCCCCCAAAAAGGGTATGGGCCACATTTTGAAAGAGATTTCTTGTTCAGAGAAGTTGAGGCACAAGCGAGAGGGAAAAGCTGGCCTGATCAGCCCCTGTGAGAGCACTTCTTCTCTGCTTGCTGGTGGGAAGGTGGGAAGTGAGCAGGCCCCGGGCTGTGAGTGGCTGTTCAGAGGCAGAGCGTGTTGCAAGGCCTTGGAGGACTAGAAAGGAATGGAAGGTCTGGAGAGTTGGGCTTTGTGTGTTGTGGGGTGCTTGGGGTGCCCTGCATGCTGCCATGTGTGGTGCTGTGGGCTGTGTGTCGCTGATGCAGAGGCGTGTGTTGGTTGCCAACCCTCTGTGAGGTGTGGAGGTAACGGCGTGTTACAGTGCGAGATGCCCTGTGGTGGAGCTGGGTGGTGGCGCCAGTGTTTTGGTGCTCAGCGTGGGAGGAGGTGTCTGGAGAGAGCAGTGCTCTGCTCCCAAGGCCCAGCCTGCCATCACGGTGTCCTTCTGGGAGACGTGGGTGAGGACTGTTGGTGACCGTGTTGCCTCCTTGGAGCATCGTGGTGCGAGGCAGGGCTGCTCCCAGTTTGGTGGTTTGTGTCAGCTGAGGTTCAGGCTTGCAGTTTCGGAAGGGTTTGATGCTTCCGTGAGTCTTTGGGATTTTACTGACTGCTGGAGAGAGTTCTCTTCTCCCTCCTTAAAGGCTTTCTGCTGAATCTGGACCGTCATTGCATCTTGCCATCTCAGACGCTAATCCATTGCTATCCCTCAGCAAGATGGGTAGTTAATGAAAGCAGTCAGAGGCATTTCTGCACGTTGTGCCTACGCAGAGCCTTGCAGAGAGGGGAGATGCCCCCTCACAAGAAGTCAGGCCTGTGAGGGCGATGGGTGGCTCTGAGACACCTGTCCTTGTTGAGCGGTGGAGGCGGCATCTGCAAAGCCTCTGGTGCCTTTGGCCAGAGTCTCATAATAGCATATTCCTTGAGGCTGCAATGGGGGAGCCGTGTGGAGGTAGCAGGGCTCCAACGCCCTGCTCCAGGCAGGTGCCAGTAGAGGAGGTATCTTGGGGCCTTTTCCAGTGAAGTTTTGATTACCTCCAAGGATGGAGATCTGGGAACCTCTCTGGATCCCTGTGCCACAGTTTGGCCACCGTCACGGAGAAAAAGGTTTCTTCTTAATGTCTCAGAAGCATTTCCCATTGTCCGATTTGTCCCTGTTGCCTCCCATGCTACTAGTGTGCACCTCCAAGAAAATCCGGCTCCGTCTTCTCTGTGCCCTCCATAAGGTAGCTGTGCACAGCATGAAGATGCCCCTTGGCCTTCTCTTGTCTAGGCTGAACACAGCCAGCTCTCACAGCCTCTCCTTTTATGTGCCACGCTGCAGCCCCTGACCGTCTTGGTGTCCCTGTGCTGGACTCCCTGCAGTGTGTTAGCGCCTGTGCAGAATTGGGAGAGCCCAAACAGGACCTGGTATACAGACATGGTGTCACCTGTGCCAAAAAGAGGGGTAGAACGTCTTGGTGGCCCTGCTGGCTGTGCTCTCACCAATAGAGCTCAGCACAGAGGGGAGACATTTGCCCCTGCCTGTTGCGACTCTGTAAGGCCAGCAGAACTGCCAGTAACACTCCGATTCTTTCTTTCTTTCTAGGTTGCTCCACTCATGGAGGTTCCCAGTGCAGTGCTAGAGGCGCTGAGGATGGAGGCAGGATGCCAGGCTGTGTCCCTGTACCTGTCAACATCTTGGCCAGCGTCGTGAGCCCTCTGTGAAAGCAGCTGCAAGTGACTGAGAAGAGGCTACGTGTGGATGCGAAGGCTTCCATAAATGCGCCTGTCTTCCCTGGGTGACTTGGGTTGTGGGTTCAGCTCCTGGTACCTCTGCTGTGCTGCAAATTCCGCCTCCCACAAGTGCTGTTATTGCCAGCCCGCTCAACAAATGCTACGGTGCCCCCTCCTTTTCCTAGGAGGTTGTGGTGCCATATAGGATGAGTCCAAGACCCTTATAATAGATGCCAGCATGTCCTGAGTGCCTTTGTGTGAGTGCCCCAAAGCGTCCATAGCTTGACCTGTGGAAGTCTCAGAGCTCTTGGGCTCCCAGCTCTGCGAGGGGTGAAGATGTGCCCAGGGCCAGGTTGCCCGTGGCACCCAGCCCTCCGTGCTCTGTGAAGCCAGCTGTGGAGCGCGGACTGGTGCTGCAGAGGCTGTGCAGCCAGGAGAGCTGTCATTTCAGCAGCCGTCCAGTGTGGGTCTGTCTCATTGCTTGGGCCTCATTTCAAAGCCTCTGCACCCTTTTTCCCTTCCCCCTCCAAGCTCCTTGTCCAAGTAACTAAAGGAAAGGAAGGGAGGTTCCTTTGGGCTCAGGAGGCCTTCCGGACTCTCAAGTGTTTCTGTGTTGTATCTGTAACTTTTGTATTACTACAGAAAATCCCCATGTCCCCATCCCTAGCTGGAGGTTCGTGAGGGGATGGGGGTGGAAAGCAGCAGCCTGCTGTGCCCAAAGAAAGCAGGATGCTTCCCTCTGAAAAGAGCAGCATCACCCAAGGAGGCAGCTCTGTGCCTGATCTTGTGCTGCTCATTTGCACAGGCCTTGTGAGCCTAGAGTGCCTTGGCCACCTTGTGGTGTTACCGCAAGAGCTTGCCTGAGTGTCTGGATTGAGAAGCCAAGGGAAGGCAGCGAGCAGAGCAGTGGCTGGGGAGTGTGCAAGTGGCGAGTGTCCTGCATGCATCTCTTCTTGCTGGCACTTGGTTGTATGTAGCAGAAGAGGCAGCTGTGTGGGGCAGAGGCAGTGTGTTTGTAGAGTAGGTGGCAGAGCAGAGGTCTGGCGTCAGGTTGATGGCTGGTGCAGTGCCGAGTTGATCTGAGAGTGTCAGAAAGCCTTTGCAGTGCAGCTGCTCCCTCAGCTGATCTCTGTCCCTAGAAATGCACTAGAAATGGAAGTGGCATGCTGCTGCCATTGTGTAGGTGCTGCAGTGCGAAGGCTCCCAGCTCGGACTTGATGGTACTAAAGGAAAAGCGAGACCAATTGTTCCTTTTGTGATTTGTGTGCAGGGTGCCAGAGTGGAGCTGTCGCATGATCTAGAGAGAGTCTTGTCAGGAGATGAAAGCCTTTTGCAGAAGACTGTTCTGTACGGAATGATCACAGCGTAATCAAGGGACGTGCGAGTGGCCCAGATGAGCTTCTCCTCTGTGAAGGTTTGCACTTTTGAGCTCCCTTGTGACTCAGTCAAAGATAGGGCAGCAGCAGGCAGGTCGATGCCATTTGTGCTTGTGAGGTGAGTTGTGCCTCTGAAGCTGGTAGGCCAACAGCATGCCCATAGCTTTGGTGATGCTTGTGTCTCAGTGCCTCATAAACGGGGAACAGACCCTTTGCTGCTGTTGGTGCTTTTGTGGTGAGTTGTGCATCAGTATGTGACTGGCGATCAGCATGCACATTGCTGCTGTTTGTGCTTGTTGAGGTCAATTGTGCCTCAGTTGCAAAGAGGCCAGGAACAGCTATTTGGCTTCATGGCTGCCTGTGAGGTCACTTCAGCATGAGCACCTGAGAGTCCACCTCGATGCATATTGCTGCTGTTTGTGTTTGTGCAGTTATTTGGCCTCAGTACCTGCTAGGCCACCAGCAGCCACGTTGCTACTTCTTTGTATCTGGGAGGCGACTTCTGCTGAGTGCTTGATAGGCCAGTGCTAGGTCCAGGGCTGCTGTTTTTGGTTGAGAGGTCACTTGTTCCTCTACTGCCTGATAGGCCAGTGCTGATCCTGTGGGTGGAGTTTGTGGTTGTGAGGTCACTTGTGGCCGAGTGCCTGATAGGCCAGTGCTGGTGATGTGGCTGCAGTTTGTGTTTGTGATGTCACTTGTGGCTCAGTGCCTGATAGGCCAGTGCTGGTCATGTGGCTGCAGTTTATATTTGTGATGTCACTTGTGGCTCAGTGCCTGATAGGCCAGTGCTGGTCACGTGGGTGCAGTTTGTGTTTGTGATGTCACTTGTGGCTGAGTGCCTGATAGGCCAGTGCTGGTGATGTGGCTGCAGTTTGTGTTTGTGATGTCACTTGTGGCTCAGTGCCTGATAGGCCAGTGCTGGTGATGTGGGTGCAGTTTGTGGTTTTGATGTCGCTTGTGGCTCAGTGCCTGATAGGCCAGTGCTGGTGAATGTGGGTGCAGTTTGTGTTTGTGATGTCACTTGCGGCTCAGTGCCTGATAGGCCAGTGCTGGTCCTGTGGCTGCAGTTTGTGGTTGTGATGTCATTTGTGGATCACTGCCTGATAGGCCAGTGCTGGTCACGTGTCTGCAGTTTGTGGTTGTGATGTCACTTGTGGCTCAGTGCCTGATAGGCCAGTGCTGGTGATGTGGCTGCAGGTTGTGTTTGTGATGTCACTTGTGGCTCAGTGCCTGATAGGCCAGTGCTGGTCACATGCCTGCAGTTTGTGTTTGTGATGTCACTTGTGGCTCAGTTCCTGACAGGCCAGTACTGGTCACATGGGTGCAATTTGTGGTTGTGATGTCACTTCTGGCTCAGTGAGTGCTAGGCCAGTGCTGGTCATGTGGGTGCAGTTTGTGGTCGTGATGTCACTTGTGGCTCAGTGCCTGATGGGCCAATGCTGGTGCTGTGGGTGCAGTTTGTGTTTGTGAGGTCACATGTGGATCAGTGCCTGATAGGCCAGTGCTTGTCATGTGGGTGCAGTTTGTGGTTGTGATGTCACTTGTGGCTCAGTGCCTGATAGGCCAGTGCTGGTGATGTGGCTGAAGTTTGTCGTTGTGATGTCACTTGTGGCTCAGTGCCTGATAGGCCAGTGCTGGGCACGTGTTTAGTTTTGTGTTTGTGAGGTCACCTGTGGCTCAGGATCTGTTAGGCCACTGCTGGTCACGTGGCTGCAGTTTGTGGTTTTGAGGTCACTTGTGGCTCAGTGCCTGATAGGCCAGTGCTGGTCATGTGCCTGCAATTTGTGGTTGTGAGGTCACATATAATCTGTGCGAAGCGAATGTGACGGGATGCTCTATTTCTAGTGCCAGCAGGAGAGATGCCCACGTCAGCAGAGTGCCCTGGACTCCAGGCATTGTTTTCTGGCTCTGTGCCTCTCCCCATGGGCAGCAGCGAGGGCATTTCAGCCGAAAGTCTAAGATCTTTTGGTCGAGGAGGTCTAAATCAGCTGGAGCATTTATGCTAATATAGCTTCTGTCGGAAGCTGTAGAATACAACAAGCTCTCTCTGGAAAGAAAGAAAAAAAAGGGGGTTGGGGGGGAACCAACCCTCCTGGCTAGTTACTGGCTGAAGTGGCTTTGTAAGGTTTTCGTGAAAGGGAAAATGCATGTTGAAAGTGAATGAGAGCCTTCAGTGTGCCAGTGGCTCTTTTAGGCGTAGTCTGAACGCCCTTCTCCTAGGGGTGACCTTTGTAGTGTCCTGCCGTTTGCAGTAACGGTGGAAGATAAATTCCTTGTGCATCCTTAGGAGCCCTTTACTTAAATTAAGGTAGAGTTTAGACAAGACTCTTAAATAATCCCTTTGTAACTCTTTGGTGTGTGTGTGTATGGTTTTTTGGTTTGTTTTCTTGTTTGTTTGTTTTATGCTGGCAGAGCTTCCAAACCAAGTAAGCAAATCACATCTTTTCTGGACAAGCCCCGTTCCACTGTTTTTATCAAGGTAGTTTCTTTTCTGGACCTTCTCTAGAAAATTGGAGGTATGTAACTTGTGAGGGTGTCCTGAACTGTGCCCTGCAGAGAGGTCAGGTTAAATTGGTTTGCTGACAAACAATTTTCTTCCTTATCCTGCAGTTTGTAAGAATGTCATGTGTACGCATTTACTATTGCCCCAAAGAGGTTTTATTTTTTTAACCCTGTTTGTTATTTAAAGAATAGTTCACAAGTACTTCTTTTTACGTGTCTGATGTTATTATGCAGATATATGGTTTTGTAATTATTTTTGAGTAGGTGCTGGAATTAGGGGCCTAATTTGGTCCAGTGTGGAGTCTCGACATGAAACCCCTAGCAGCTGCCTTGCTTCTGTGCTCATGGACTTTCACAGGATATTTGAAAGGCCTGTTTGTCAGAGTTCGGGCTTCCTGCTCAGCAGTGAGTGTTAGGAAGCTGCCCGCACTGTCCCCCATAAACTGGCAGCCCCGTACATCTAATTGTCCTTGAAAGCTGACTCGTGCTTTTTCTCTTAACGCTTTGCCTTCCTTAAGCACGCTTGCATGCCAACAGCCATCTTGCAGCCAGTCGAACGCACACCATGGTGTTCCGATTGCCTGATTCGTGTTGTCATCTGTTTCCCCTTGTGTTGTCAGCTCAGCTCCCTTTGAAGCTCACCACCTTCAAGACCTTCCAGGCTCCTGTCCTAGGTGCCTTGGTGTGGGCAATGCCTGCTGTGGTTGGCTCCTTCCTCGGAGATATTCAAGCCATCTGGACACAGTCCTGGGCAACATGTGCTAAGTGACCCTTCCTGAGCAGGAGGGTCGGACTAGATGATCTCCAGAGGTCCCTTCCAACCTCAACCATTCTGTGATTCTGTGAACTCTAGGAGAAAAAGCAAAGATAAATTCATATACTTCAGGAATCTCTGTGGATGTCTGGGGTTTTTGTTTTTTTTTTTAAAAAAAACTTGTCCTGGGCCATGAATCAACATGTTAACAGAGAGACAAAGTAGGCCATGAACTGAATTTAAAAGTACAGGTTTTCTTCTTGTCTTAAAATATGCATCCATTTTCTCATCTCTCTTAGACTGACAGATATAGGCCTAAACCAGAAGGTGCCTCTTGTGAAAATAGGTAAAACTAGATGGTTGGATTCCAGCAATGCTTCCTTGCTTTCTGCATCGTAGAACTGCATGCTCATCTTTTGTGTCCATGCAGAGCTTTGATAAAGTTACTGTGTAGGCACCAAGTGTGCATATGTCAGATTTTCTGCGTGTTTGTGACTGACCCTTCTTGTTTCTTCTCATTAGGAAAACTTGGATACGTACTCCCGAGGAGAACTGATGAGGAAATCGCTGACACTCAAGATGGCAGTGCAGGTTAGTTCTGGCTTTCAATTTTCTTTACTGTGTTTTGGCCAAAAGCCTCCTCTGAAACAGCTGAAATGAGTTGAGCTATTGGATATTTTTTTAATCTATTCACATTTCTGTATAGCCTTAGCGCTTACAAGCCATAGTCAGGGACTCCAGGGCCCTGCCGGTAAGCTCTGGACAGAGAGTCAGCAAACAAAACCAGTCCTTTTCCCAAATGCTTATAACCGAGCACAAGAGAAAAGGCAAGAGATGGCTGTCAAGAGGTGGGAATACAAGGAAATGCACAGTCCTACTCTGAATGATGAGCACTGCTCTCACTGCAGCAGTAGCCTGACAGTTTTCATGGGTTTTGAGCAGCCCAGCAAGAATTTTCAGGAGGCAAGGAAGACTGCCAGGTGCATATGAAAACCTTCTCCCAAGCGTGAAGGCGGCAGCTGAGAAGAGAACATGCTTCTGCATTTTCGTATTGAGGGGTTAGTCAGTGAGAGGTGCTGTCAGGGCCAGCTCGGAATTCAGAGCTGTTTTCTGGGCACTCAGTGGGAACTAATGTAGGAAGGAGGGTAATTCATGAAAGGCCTTAGCAACTCTGTTTGCTGTGAGAGAAGACACTTGAAGGGTTTCAGGAGAATGCGCTTTGTGATGAAGGGAATAAGTTCAGAAGATGACCTTTAGAGCAACTTTCTGAATGGATCTGAGTGGGGCAAGGCTGTACTTCAGGACAGAAGAGGATGTTGCAGTAGTTGAGCTGATCATGCCTTGAGGAAGAGGGGTAATTATGCAATACCTCGTGAAGGCAGTACCTCGCCCACGTTCCGCAGCCTGTGCAAGACTTGAACAAGGGGAATAAAAACCTATAAAAAGGTTCAAGCCAAAACTTGTATGCATCATAATTATCATCCTGTATGCATCGTAATTAATTGAAGCTCTCTCAGGAGCTCCCTTCTTGACTTGTCCTGCTGTTTTTGGTAACAGCTGTGAATATGAAGTTCAGGGGAAATCGGGGCAATAGATTCACAAATACAGCTGCTTTGCAAGGCTTTACAGTTACTTTGCAAGGCTCTGGCCTATCATATGCCAAAGTCAAGCTGCATATAAGTACCATGTGCCTTTTTTTTTTAAAAAAAAAAACAACTTCCCAACAAAGATGGAATTTTGCTCTCCCAAGGAAGAACATGTAATGCAGTTTGAAATCAGATGCACGACAAATACATATAATGGGCTGGAAACTTCCTAGATCTCACAGTACCTTCTGGGGTAGACTGCACTTGATTTTCAACTTAGTGTGACCTAATCTTGTTTTTGTTTTTGCCTTTGAAATGCTTGCAGATGGAAACATGCAGTCTACAGCAGCGATTCCCCATCCTCCGCTGATGATGATGAGCAACATTTTGCCCAGGAATCTATTGAAGAGGAGGAGCAACTGCCTGCCTGTGAAGCATTCTCCTCCCTGCTCTTGTACAGAGTCTAAATGGTGGCAATACTTAATGCGTTGGCATAATATGTAATTTGTTGGCACTGGTGGCTCTTAACTGGGCTCTCTACCATTGGACTTTTAGAATTGATTCTTTAAGAGCAATTGGATTTCTTTGGAGAGGTTAGGCGTAAACTCTAAATAGTTTAATGTAAAATTCTGCTGCCCCTGCGCTTTACAGTAGGCTATTCAGAAAGAACCCCCCCCCAACAGAAAATGTATAAATAGAGGCAAGGATGGGGTTTCTTTGCCTTCCTTTAACCTAGGACATGGGTTCTGTTGAATTTATCTTTAGGTAAACTGAGGCATCAATACATTTGTGTGCTTGAAAAACTTCTGCCGACACTGAGCTTTTATAGTAGTAGTAAAAAGCCATTTCTTAAGAATTTTTAAAATGCAAACTATATGGAGATTCAAGGTAGAGGGAATCCCTTGCCATAGTTAAAGGCTTAGTGACTTGTGTGATCAAAGGAAAGTATACTCCAAAAGTGTCCTGGTTTAAAAAGGTGTTTTGTCATCTTTGAGTGTTTCCTGTACATGTGACCTTGATTAGTGTATAAGCAGGAGAGGGTTATCTGTTAGAAGTCAATTGTAATCTTTTGCTTGAAAGACCAGGTGTTTCCCTTTGTGGGCACAATATCCGAAGATTTAAGAGTTAGCTGTATATATTCTCTATCATCAGGAAAACTCAATTCACAGCATGATGAAATAGAACTGTAAATTCTTCTCTTTCAATAAGGTTAAAAGTACTGCAAATAAGGAAACCAAAACCTTCAAGTGTTTTGCTGCTTTATTCATTGACATTCTCTTCTAAACAACAGCAGGTTAGCTTTGCTAGTTGGTATTTAAGTATTATCTGGAAATGCAGAATACCTTTTTCTTCCTCCCACCTTTACCCTTTCTCCTCAGCTATTGCCGACCAATTCTGGGAGACAAAAATCCAATAACTTGCAACTTTTTAAGAAGGAATGAAAGGCTTTGCTATCAAGTCCTGCTTGTCTATCTGGAGATAGATCAGATCCATGGACTAGTAGACTGAGTTTAGTGAACTGTTAAAGATATGAAGTGGAAATGGGAGGAGGCAGATGGACTGGGGGGAAGCAGCAAAAGTTTGTGGAGAAGCTGCAAGGCTTTAGATAGCAGGACAGCATGAGTCGTGATATTTGATGATGTCATTTGAAGGAACGGCAAGAAAGGCTTCAGGCAGAGCCTCAAAGATGTCAATGTCTGAGGTACTGCTACTTGGGCTGAAGGCTTTGAACTCTTTGAGGAGGCCTACGTTAATTGTTATATCCTAAATCCATTTTCTTCTCATCCTCTTTGGAAAGATAAGGTGGAACCTTTGCACCTTGGCTCCTGGACATCAGAGAGCGACATGGCTCCCCCCATCCTGAGGAAATGGAGGACTGTTTCCAGGGCCAGCAGTGACCCCTGACCTGGGGGCTTAGCCCTGAACTACTGGAGCCTTCTGTGAGAAAAGGGACCTGCTTTGCTGCCAGAAACTCTTGACGTGCTGGAATTTCAGTATTCAATTTTAGAAGGAATTTACCAACAGCATCCAAGTTAAGCACTTTCAAAGCCTTTGATGGTAAACGCATCCAGTTAGGGTTTGTGTTTCCGTGTTCAGGAAGACATCATCAGCTGGAGAGTAACCTGTTTCATCTTTTAAACACCTTCCTGTAAGGCCAACTCTCAGAAGCCTGGAAAGTGAAGGCTGTACTCCTCCTGAAGTCTGCTGATGGAAATGGAGGTAGTTGTCTTCCTAAAGTCGCTGAAACACAAGATGGGATTGAGCTTCGTAATTTTTCAAGCTTTGGCCTTTATGAAGCAAGAGCTGACACTGTAGTTAAGGCGTTGAAGTGCTCAACTGATTTCTCTGCTGAACAATGTAACAACTCTACTTTGCAGTGGCAGACTGTGGGAAGGTATGCTTTTAGTGAGCACATCTTGATTGCCTTTTACATTGCACTCATTGCATACACTGGGCGCAGGATATAAACAGCCATCTCAAAGTCACCGCACTGATTCCCCTAGGCAAACTTCCAGATCTGTCGAGTAAGCCTGTGTGTGTGAGAATGTGGGGAAGGCTGGGTCCGAGTGAATCTTGACTCCGAAAACACTTCAGAAAAAAGTTTTCAGTATTGTTTTCCGGCTAAGCAAATGTTAATAGGTTCAGGTAGGGTGCCCTCGTGATAACAGTATCCAGTTGCTTGGGAAAGCACAGCATTCAGGTGCTTCATCTTCACTTAAGTGCCCTTGAAACTGGAAAAGGAAACTCAAAACAATACCTATCCATCCATCTGAATTGGCAAGCAACAAAACTTGTGCATATGCTGGACTGTTGTGTAGTAATGTTGTAAATGGAGCTTCCCAGGAGACTCCCAAAGCCTCCACCTTACGTGGACATGTGGAACATAAATGAGAGTTGGTGTTGTCCTCTGGCCTGCCTGTGTGCTGGTGAAAAGGAAGTTTGTATGAGAATATTGAGCCATGTAGAATAGGCTGCTATGTAACTAATAACTCTGTATCTATGCAAACGAACACATGTAAACACATGTAAACAGGATGTAAAATGTAAACTGATGAAAACTGTATCAACCAGATAGATAGTACATCGAGACAAAGTGTCAGAACACACCTACCAAGACAAACCGATGACTTAATAATAGGGTATAATTTCTGCTCCGCTTAAATTACAGACCTAGCTACACAGACGGAAAAGGACCTTAACCTCTGCCTGACTTCAGAGCTACTGAGATGTAAGTCACTCCTAAGGAGCCTCGCAGCTCGGTTTGTGTGGGGCGTGCTTGAGAAAAGAAGCCGAGCCCTTCAGCAAGGTGGATGAGCCTGGGTGCACTGCTGCACCCCCGGGACTGCTGAGTTTTCAGCTCAGGATGGACTTGTGCCCAAGTCAGTCTGGAGCACAAGGCAGGAAAGGTGAGGGCAGGCACTGTCCTGTTTGCCTGGTCATGAATCATAATTTCAAAGGTCATTTTGGAAGAGGTGACCAGCCTTCAAGCTGTCTGAAGAGCTCCCCAGCTCACAGCCTGCTGCCTCATTTCCAGAGGCTCCTTCAGACCAGGTTTCTTGCTCAGGAACATCACAAGCCATTGCCTGTACGTGGTGCCTCAAGCACATTAGCACATGCTGGTGGTACATGTGGGCACTGACTAGACATTACTGGTAGATGACCAGAGAGGCAACCATCAGATAACCCAAATGGAGATCTTCCTCTTGTGTGACAGATGAGCCCTCAACCATGTAACATGTGTGCCCATACTGTCACAGCTCTCAAATGTTTCTAGTAAAGGTCCAGCTGCTGTAATACAGTGAATCTTCTGTAAATTCTCTCCCTGCCACCCTGGAGCATGGTTTCTGAAATACTCATGGATAGCTGGTGCCGCTTGCTGGACCAATAGGCTCACTGCCAGCCTTTCATTAACATTTTCCACAGACATCCCTCCATAGCGTAAGAGCATAATTTGCCACAAGCAAATATTCCAAAAATCAAGTGTTCCTCAGACTTTTGCTAACGATAGTACCTTTTCTGAGATAACACCCATTTGCCCTGCAGGTCGTATAGCTAAAACCAGATTTTGGCATGCCATTTGACACGCTGCCCAATCATTTGTATTATTATAATCCCAATTCAGATCTCCTCGTGGGCAAGGCTGTCGGTTATCATCTCAGTCTGCCAATTCCCTATCCTTTTTTCAATATCCATTCTCTATCCCCTGGCTGAAATAGCTGTTGAAACAATACTTGAACATCCCCCTAACAAATGGGATGTCCCTCTACTCTTGTACAAAACAGTCGAGCTGCCTTTTCCGGGTCCTCCCACACCCGGGGCATTTGCTGTGCCCATTGAAGTAGATCTCTGGGAGCCCACGGCCAATAAACGCAGGAACGCAAGACCAGTGCCAGCGCTCACCAGATGAGAACCTCGCTGTGTTCTATCTGGGGTGCCAAACAAATAAGATAATCTGTTCTGTTTTCTTTGCTCTCGGGTACTGGTAATGAGGAGCAGGAGTCATATTTCTAAGTTTTTAAGTATTATTGCTGGCAATAAGGCCCTTCTTATGCTCTCAGCCAGGTAGTGAGAAAAAGGGATTTCCAACTAAGCTGTAAAGCCTTGTACCTGCTACTGGCCTATCAGACGCAAAGGCAGAACTGAAATCACATCTGCATCGACACCATGTGCTTCCTGCTGCCCTATAAGGTACAGGGGCACAATGACCTCACAACGACAAAGAGGAGCCATGCGCCTACCATGGCATTCTGTGGTGCTGAAGGCAGAAATAACCTGACAGGTTAAAACCAGCAGACATGTGACCAGCACTGGCCTATCAGGCACTGAGCCACAAGTGACATCACAAACACAAACTGCAGCCATGTGACCAACACTGGCCTATCAGGCACTGAGCCACAAGTGACCTCACAACCACAAACTGAACCCACAGGACCAGCACTGGCCTATCAGGCACGGAGCCACAAGTGACATCACAACCATAAACTGCAGCCACATCACCAGCATTGCCCTATCAGGCCCTGAGCAACAAGTGACATCACAACCACAAACTGCAGACATGTGACCAGTACTGCCCTATCAGGCACTCAGCCACAAGTGACATCACAACCACAAACTGCAGCCACATCACCAGCACTGGCCTATGAGGCACTGAGTCACAAGTGACATCACAAACACAAACTGCAGCCACATGACCAGCACTGGCCTATCAGCCACTGAGCCACAAGTGACATCACAAACACAACCAGCACCCACATAACCAGCATTGGCCTATCAGGCACTGAGCCACAAGTGACATCACAATCACAAACTGCAGCCACAGGACCAGCACTGGCCTATCAGGCACTGAGCCACAAGTGACATCACAAACAAAAACTGCACCCACATCACCAGCACTGGCCTATCAGGCACTGAGCCACAAGTGACATCACAAACACAAACTGCACCCACGTGACAAGCACCGGCCTATCAGGCACTGAGCCACAAGTGACATCACAAACACAAACTGCACCCACATCACCAGCACTGGCCTATCAGGCACTGAGCCACAAGTGACATCACAAACACAAACTCCACCCACATCATCAGCACTGTTCTATCAGGCACTGAGCCACAAGTGACATCACAAACACAAACTGCACCCACGTGACAAGCACCGGCCTATCAGCCACTGAGCCACAAGTGACATCACAAACACAACCAGCACCCACATAACCAGCATTGGCCTATCAGGCACTGAGCCACAAGTGACATCACAATCACAAACTGCAGCCACAGGACCAGCACTGGCCTATCAGGCACTGAGCCACAAGTGACATCACAAACAAAAACTGCACCCACATCACCAGCACTGGCCTATCAGGCACTGAGCCACAAGTGACATCACAAACACAAACTGCACCCACGTGACAAGCACCGGCCTATCAGGCACTCAGCCACAAGTGACATCACAAACACAAACTACACCCATGTAACCAGCACTGGCCTATCAGGCACTGAGCCACAAGTGACATCACAACCACAAACTGCACACACAGGACCAGCACTGGCCTATCAGGCACTCAGCCACAAGTGACATCACAAACACAAACTGCACCCACATGACCAGCACTGGCCTATCAGGCACTGAGCCACAAGTGACATCACAAACACAAACTCCACCCACATCACCAGCACTGGCCTATCAGGCACTGAGCCACAAGTGACATCACAAACACAAACTCCACCCACATCACCAGCAATGCCCTATCAGGCACTGAGCCACAAGTGACATCACAACCACAACCTGCAGCCACATCACCAGCACTGGCCTATCGGGCAGTGAGGCACAAGTGACATCACAAACACAAACTACACCCACGTAAACCAGCACTGGCCTATCAGGCACTGAGCCACAACTGACATCACAAACACAAACTGCACACCCATGAACAGCACTGGCCTATCAGGCACTGAGCCACAAGTGACATCACAAACACAAACTGCAGCCACATCACCAGCATTGGCCTATCAGGCACTGAGCCACAAGTGACATCACAAACACAAACTGCAGCCACAGGACCAGCATGGCCTATCAGGCACTGAGCCACAACTGACATCACAAACACAAACTGCAGCCACAGGACCAGCACTGGCCTATCAGGCACTCAGCCACAAGTGACATCACAAACAAAAACTGCACCCACATGAACACCACTGGCCTATCAGGCACTGAGCCACAACTGACATCACAAACACAAACTGCAGCCAGATCACCAGCACTGGCCTATCAGGCACTGAGCCACAAGTGACCTCACAAACACAAACTCCACCCACATCACCAGCACTGGCCTATCAGGCACTGAGCCACAAGTGACATCACAAACACAAACTGCACCCACGTGACCAGCACTGGCCTATTAGGCACTCAGCCACAAGTGACATCACAAACACAAACTGCACCCACAGGACCAGCACTGGCCTATCAGGCACTGAGCCACAAGTGACATCACAAACACAAACTGCAGCCACATCACCAGCACTGGCCTATCAGGCACTCGGCCACAAGTGACCTCACAACCACAAACTCCACCCACAGGATCAGCACTGGCCTATCAGGCAGTAGAGGAACAAGTGACCTCTCAACCAAGAACAGCAGCCCTGGACCTAGCACTGGCCTATCAAGCACTCAGCAGAAGTGGCCTCACAGATACTAAAAAGCAGCAACGTGGCTGCTGGTGGCCTATCAGATCCTGTCCATATGATTCCACAAACACAAGCAGCAGCAATATCCATCAAGCTGGACTGTCAGGTGCTCATGCTGAAGTGATCTCACAGGCAGCCATGAAGCCAGATAGCTGCTCCTGGCCTCTTTGCAACTGAGGCACTATTGACCTCAACAAGCACAAACAGCAGCAATGTGCATGCTGATCGCCAGTCACATACTGATGCACAACTCACCACAAAAGCACCAACAGCAGCAATGGCCCTGCTCACCCTTTAGGAGGCAGTGAGACACAAGGGACCTCACCAGCATCACCAAAGCTATGGGCATGCTGTTGGCCTACCAGCTTCAGAGGCACAACTCACCTCACAAGCACAAATGGCATCGACCTGCCTGCTGCTGCCCTATCTTTGACTGAGTCACAAGGGAGCTCAAAAGTGCAAACCTTCACAGAGGAGAAGCTCACCTGGGCCACTCGCACGTCCCTTGATTACGCTGTGATCATTCCACACAGAACAGTCTTCTGCAAATGGCTTTCATCTCCTGGCAAGACTCTCTCCACGTCATGCGACAGCTCCACTCTGGCACCCTGGCGACAAATCACAAAAGGAACAATTGGTCTCGCTTTTCCTTTAGTACCATCAAGTCCGAGCTGGGAGCCTTCGCACTGCAGCACCTACACAATGGCAGCAGCATGCCACTTCCATTTCTAGTGCATTTCTAGGGACAGAGATCAGCTGAGGGAGCAGCTGCACTGCAAAGGCTTTCTGACACTCTCAGATCAACTCGGCACTGCACCAGGCATCAACCTGACGCCAGACCTCTGCTCTGCCACCTACTCTACAAACACACTGCCTCTGCCCCACACAGCTGCCTCTTCTGCTAGATACAACCAAGTGCCAGCAAGAAGAGATGCATGCAGGACACTCGCCACTTGCACACTCCCCAGCCACTGCTCTGCTCGCTGCCTTCCCTTGGCTCCTCAACCCAGACACTCAGGCAAGCTCTTGCGGTAATACCACAAGGTGGCCAAGGCACTCTAGGCTCACAAGGCCTGTGCAAATGAGCAGCACAAGATCAGGCACAGAGCTGCCTCCTTGGGTGATGCTGCTCTTTTCAGAGGGAAGGATCCTGCTTTCTTTGGGCACAGCAGGCTGCTGCTTTCCACCCCCATCCCCTCAGGAATCTCCAGCTAGGGATGGGGGAATGGGGATTTTCTTTAGTAATACAAAAGATACACATACAATGCAGAAACACTTGAGAGTCCGGAAGGCCTCCTGAGCCCAAAGGAACCTCCCTTCCTTTCCTTTAGTTACTAGGACAAGGAGCCCTGGGGAAGGGAAAAAGGGTGCAGAGCCTTTGAAATGAGGCCCAAGCAGTGAGACAGCCCCACACTGGATGGCTGCTGAAATGACAGCTCTCCTGGCTGTACAGCCTCTGCAGCACCAGTCCGCGCTCCACAGCTGCCTTCACAGAGCACTGAGGGCTGGGTGCCACGGGCAACCTGGCCCTGGGCACATCTTCACCCCTCGCAGAGCCAGGAGCCCAAGAGCTCTGAGACTTCCACAGGTCAAGCTATGGACGCTTTGGGGCACTCACACAAAGGCACTCCAGACATGCTGGCATCTATTATAAGGGTCTTGGACTCGTCCTATATGGCACCACAACCTCCTAGGAAAAGGAGGGGGCACCGTAGCATTTGTTGAGCGGGCTGGCAATAACAGCACTTGTGGGAGGCGGAATTTGCAGCACAGCAGAGGTACCAGGAGCTGAACCCACAACCCAAGTCACCCAGGGAAGACAGGCGCATTTATGGAAGCCTTCGCATCCACACGTAGCCTCTTCTCAGTCACTTGCAGCTGCTTTCACAGAGGGCTCACGACGCTGGCCAAGATGTTGACAGGTACAGGGACACAGCCTGGCATCCTGCCTCCATCCTCAGCGCCTCTAGCACTGCACTGGGAACCTCCATGAGTGGAGCAACCTAGAAAGAAAGAAAGAATCGGAGTGTTACTGGCAGTTCTGCTGGCCTTACAGAGTCGCAACAGGCAGGGACAAATGTCTCCCCTCTGTGCTGAGCTCTATTGGTGAGAACACAGCCAGCAGGGCCACCAAGACGTTCTACCCCTCTTTTTGGCACAGGTGACACCATGTCTGTATACCAGGTCCTGTTTGGGCTCTCCAATTCTGCACAGGCACTAACACACTGCAGGGAGTCCAGCACAGGGACACCAAGACGGTCAGGGGCTGCAGCGTGGGGCATAAAAGGAGAGGCTGTGAGAGCTGGCTGTGTTCAGCCTAGACAAGAGAAGGCCAAGGGGCATCTTCATGCTGTGCACAGCTACCTTATGGAGGGCACAGAGAAGACGGAGCCGGATTTTCTTGGAGGTGCACACTAGTAGCATGGGAGGCAACAGGGACAAATCGGACAATGGGAAATGCTTCTGAGACATTAAGAAGAAACCTTTTTCTCCGTGACGGTGGCCAAACTGTGGCACAGGGATCCAGAGAGGTTCCCAGATCTCCATCCTTGGAGGTAATCAAAACTTCACTGGAAAAGGCCCCAAGATACCTCCTCTACTGGCACCTGCCTGGAGCAGGGCGTTGGAGCCCTGCTACCTCCACACGGCTCCCCCATTGCAGCCTCAAGGAATATGCTATTATGAGACTCTGGCCAAAGGCACCAGAGGCTTTGCAGATGCCGCCTCCACCGCTCAACAAGGACAGGTGTCTCAGAGCCACCCATCGCCCTCACAGGCCTGACTTCTTGTGAGGGGGCATCTCCCCTCTCTGCAAGGCTCTGCGTAGGCACAACGTGCAGAAATGCCTCTGACTGCTTTCATTAACTACCCATCTCGCTGAAGGACTGGAATGGATTAGCGTCTGAGATGGGAAGATGCAATGAGGGTCCAGATTCAGCAGAAAGCCTTTAAGGAGGGAGAAGAGAACTCTCTCCAGCAGTCGGTAAAATCCCAAAGACTCACGGAAGCATCAAACCCTTCCGAAACTGCAAGCCTGAACCTCAGCTGACACAAACCACCAAACTGGGAGCAGCCCTGCCTCGCACCACGATGCTCCAAGGAGGCAACACGGTCACCAACAGTCCTCACCCACGTCTCCCAGAAGGACACCGTGATGGCAGGCTGGGCCTTGGGAGCAGAGCACTGCTCTCTCCAGACACCTCCTCCCACGCTGAGCAGCAAAACACTGGCGCCACCACCCGGCTCCACCACAGGGCATCTCGCACTGTAACACGCCGTTACCTCCACACCTCACAGAGGGTTGGCAACCAACACATGCCTCTGCATCAGCAACACACAGCCCACAGCACCACACATGGCAGCACGCAGGGCACCCCAAGCACCCCACAACACACAAAGCCCAACTCTCCAGACCTTCCATTCCTTTCTAGTCCTCCAAGGCCTTGCAACACGCTCTGCCTCTGAACAGCCACTCACAGCCCGGGGCCTGCTCAATTCCCACCTTCCCACCAGCAAGCAGAGAAGAAGTGCTCTCACAGGGGCTGATCAGGCCAGCTCTTGCCTCTCACTTGTGCCTCAACTTCTCTGAACAAGAAATCTCTTTCAAAATGTGGCCCATACCCTTTTTGGGGGGTGACATTCCTTCCATCTCCTCCAACAGCCTTTGCACCCATTCTCCAATGACTGCATATGTGGACAGAAAATCAGAGACGCCTAAAGTGTTACAGTTCCAAATGTGTCATAAAAGCAGCTGGACACCTCAAAGACAGAGACAGCATGCAGACCTTGCAGGAAAATCTCACAAGCTCCCTGCTCTTTTGACAGGGGCAACTTCTAAAGCACACACACACACCCTGGCAAGAAGAGATTATTCACACCACTGCTCACACCAGCACTACATTCACTTAGCAGCCTCAAAAGTCTAGCTGGACTCCCTAGCTGACTGCGAGGACGCTGCAAGCTTCTACTTAGCAACAAGTGGAAAGGCCAACTCCACGTCCATGCTCACCACAGAACATCATCCGCATTTGAAATGTAGCAGTACTAACTCATGATGATGGAGTGGAATAAAATTTGTGTCAGATGATGTGGAATATCGACTTCTGCTTGATTAATGAGTTGCATTTCTGTATTGCTGTAGAGCTCTGCAGGGGTCAATCCCTCCTCTGAGCACACGCAACAAACCCAGAAGTGACCTCACCACCAGCATCCAAGCCATGCGTCTTCTCCTGACCTGTCAGCTGCTCACATAGAGGTGTCATCACATCACAGATTCACATCATGGCCTCATAATACTCACAATGCTCTGAAACACCCATTGCCTACCAGTTACTACACCAAAAGATTAGCTTCTGCTATGCATTATCAACACCTAGCCTATGAAATTTAAGAATTGCAGAACAGCCTGCAAGTAATTCTTGGCAACATTTTCTAACGGGAGGATTGCATGGGAGCAGCGATCATCAAACTGAAGACAGCAGGGCCTCGTGTCCCAGGCACAGGGAGAAGCCTTCCTGCAACTCAGAACTCTGGTTCCTTCCCCAATGCTGAACAAAACCAGAAAATCCTCTACACATCCAGGACAACAAGCATTCTCCTATTTTAGGCCCTGACAACTGGAGGCACGTGGAAGGACTCAGGCCAGGGCATCTCAGTTGGTGAAACCAGCAGAGACACAATTCAGCAACTCTTCACCCTGACCTAGGAGCATGGAAAGAACAACGGCAAGTGCAAGCACTGGCCGTTTATCAACTTTCAAGGCCCTGACAAGCAAAACAGCTCACACTTACAGAGCTCTTCTGCAAACACCCTTCACCCTGCTGCCAGGCTCACAGGTCGCGGCGCAAAGCAAGAGGCAGGGAGCAAAAACAACGGCTAAGGCACGGCATCACATGCGGGCACAGCCTCTCTCAGAGCCACTCCAAAATGCAGTTTTCACAACAGAAGACACCATTGGGAAGGGCACCTCGCGACGACACCAGCAGCCTGCTCACACTTTGCCCAGCACCTCCCAAACGCACCTCAAAGCAGCACCTGGGGCTGTGCTGGCAGCAGCAGCTCAGGGAAACGCTTTAACAGGGATCCCAGAGCCACCACAGGGCCAAAGCTTCCTGCCCCCAAACCCCACCGAGCCGCCCCGGCCCAGCTGCTCGCGGCAGGCCGCCACGTCTGGCTGCAGGGCAGCTCCCCCCTCTGGCCCACGTCGCTCTGGCCCCTGCTCACGGCCCCACCAGCCCCTGCTGCAGCTCCTGCAGCAAAGCAGCCTCGTCGCCAGCACCGCTGCCCCGCCCCGGCGGGAGGGCACCCGCCGCCATTTGAACGCGCCCGCAGCCCCCACCAAACGCTCTCGCCCGCTCGCTTCTCGCCTGCTTTGCTCCCGCTCCTCTTCCACCTCTTTCTTTGACGTCTTTTTTTTTTCCCCACATGTTGGACTGCAATTGGCTGGCAGAGCCATCAGTGAAATCGATGCCCGCCCTCCTCCTCCTGACAGCCAATAGGAGGGCTGCACTGGGGCGATGCCATGGCAACGCTGGGCCCTCCTGCCCTGGCGGCCAGCTCCACCCCCTCCCCCTTGGTCGGGCGCCATGTTGTGGGGGGCAGCGCGGGGCGCGGCGGGGCCTGTGGGCAGCGCGGTGCCGTGTGGGCGGGCAGTGTGGGGCCCCGGGGCGCGGCCACTGCCCCGGCGGTGCTGGGCTGTGGGGCAGGGGTCCCGCGGGGCTGCTGGCTGCCCTGCGCCCTGGGGGCTGTGCGGGGCGTGGGGGGGTCAGTGTTGGGGCCTGTGCTGGTGGCAGCCCTGGCGCCGGCGTGGGGGCCCTGGGGCTGGCCGTGGCGCCGGAGCCCACAAGCAGCATCCTGCTGCCCCCAGGGCAGGGCAGGGCAGGGCAGTGTCCTCTCCCCCTCCTGCCCTGGCCCCCTGCCCACGGCAGCCCCAGGGCTCGGCTAGGGAGCAGTGGTGTGGGGTCGTGAAAGTGCTGGGGGAGATGGCTGTGTTGGGCTCACCCCAGCACTGCCCACCACAGCTCAGAGAAAAAACCTTGGGGTCAGCCAGGACCTGTTGAATGGGGATTGCACCTCTGCCTGTTTCCAATCTGCTCTCTCCAATGTATGTTCTTTTGGGTGCGGTGTTTTGAGCCTAGTTTGCAGAAGGACAGGGGCAGTGGCCATCTAAAGATGGCATCTCTGAGCGCAAAACATGCTGCGCCAAGTTGGAAGGATAAAGGGGGAAGGAATAGAGATTTTCCCAAACACCCAGTGGACTTGGTGTTATTACAAGGTGATGGTTTCATTATGGTATATGGACATTTCCAGCAGGGTCTTGAGAGCCCCATGGAGCTGCAGGCCACCTCAGCGTCTGGGATGCAGGACCCCTTTCCTCTCAGAGCCAGACCCCAAAGAGGACCCACTCCCAGGGAAACCTGTCATGGATTCCCATGCCCCCCCCACCCTAAGAGGCGATGGAGCTGGCCGCACAGAAGCCTTGGGGCTCAGGACAGCCCCATCCCCAGGACCCAGGAGTCCTGGCTGCCACATTGTCCCCCGAGCCAGAGGGGACCCTCAGGCAGGGCTCTCGCAGCAGCCCCCAGCCCTGTCCAGGCACCCCCACAGCCCGGGATCCACAGCAGTTTTGGCAGTTAACAGTCTCTGTGTTACACCTCGGGAAGGATCTCCCAAAGCCCTTACCCTCGGTGGAGAGCCACAGGAGCGCAGGGGACAAGGAGCTGTGGTCCTGGCTGATGGTGTCCATCCAGCAGTCCTCCATCTCGCTTGCCCTCTTGCTCTCGTTTCACCTCTCCAGCCAGAGAAACAGGACGCTCTTCCCATCTCATTACCCAAAACTCCTTTCCAACATGCCCCTGCTCCTCCGCCTGTTGGTGAGGGGCCCCAACGTGGTCCCACTGCCTCCTGTCCCCTCTCCTTGCCGTGGAGCCACTACGAAAGGCAGCCGTGGGGAGGGTGTGAGCAGTGTCCAGGAGTGCCTGGGCCTCACAGGGAAGTGAGGGTCCCCACCCACGACACCGGGGAGACCTCCCTGTGATGTGGCACGTCCCATTGTGACCTCAGCTCGTGTCATCTGGGGGCTCTGTAGGTCACTGCCATGGAGATGGCACAGCCAGGGAGAGAGCAGAGAGATTTCCCCTCATGTCCTGGAAAGCCATCACTTCCCTTCACTGCAGTTATTTTCCATAATTTTCTGATAAATCCTTCAGGAATGTCTCCAGACAGTGTCAAAGACTGTGAAATATCTCAAACGGGGCACTGGAGAAGTCACTTCCGCGCCCCTGCACTGACAGGTCACTGCACTGGGCAGACCTGTGCAGGAATCTGGGGTTTGGGGGTTGGCGTTTTTACAGGATCCGAGGCATGTGGGATGAACCAGCACAAAGCACGGCCACAGGCTGAGAAATGCTTTGGTGAGCCTCAAAACTGGTTTCTGCTGTGGGCCCCTCTTTTTGTGGAAGCAGGATGCAGGACAATGTGGGACAGGACGTAGCTTTCCTCCTTTAGGCACCAAGGCAGGATCTCTGCTTTTAGAAGTGCTCGGCAAGGTTTCTCAGTCGGCAGTGCTTGAGCTAGAGATGCTATGCCAGAGAAGAGCAAACATAGCCTTAACACACATCATCCAGAGGCCCTTATCCAGGACCCTGGAGCCTGCCATGTTCCAAAGCCATGGGCGAGGCCAGGTAGCAAATGTGGGGAAGTTTTCCCATTTCCCATGAAGTTTGCCCATCTTTCCTTCTGGCTGAGGCTGAGGAAAGCCATTTCTCATCCCTGGGCCTCATTTGGTCCTTGTGCTTTTCAGTGTCACCTTGGGGCTGTGCGAGAATTCTCCCCTGGGTACGCTCCTCAGCCCCCTGCCCTCCTCCTCCCCGCAGGCACCCTTGCTCTCCCGGGTCTGTACAGCCCCGACATCCTGGATCTCCCACAATTTATGACTCTGGGCTTCTCAGGACATGCTCACACACTGCAGTGCTGCTGTCCAGGCTCCGGTGCAGAGCCTATGAGGCAGTGCGATGCCTCAGGATGTGCATTTTGACTCACTCCCAAGTTTGTGAGATGACCAGCTCCCAGCTCTGCAGCTGCTGAAGTTTGAGAACATCCCTACAACCAGCCTTCCTGCTCTTCCTAATCTCTGCACAGTTTTGGGGCAAATCTTGCAGAAGAGAGACTCCATTTGCCTTGAATACTGTGAGAGATGTGGCTTTCCAAGTCACTGCAAAAGGAAGGACTCCTTTACTTCTTTGGGTTGCTTCTTGAGCCTGTGGCACCCCCTCTGTGATGCTGGGAGCCCCAGCTCTGCAGCCTGCTGTCTTTGCCCTTTCTCTCCCGTGTCTCCTGTTTGTCTACCCAAAGTCTTCTCTCCACACCAGGGGCATGGGAAGTGCTGCTTTAGAGAGCTCATTTGAAGTTGTGACACGTTGTGAAGCTGAAGGCCTGAAGGAGGCTAGTCTGGGACATGGCTGTGCCCCCACACCCCCTCCTGTTCCCGGCCTGAGGATCCAGGAAGGTCTCCAGGGAGAGCAGTGGGTTTGGGGGTGGGTGAGATGGGTTTCCCTCAACACCCCTGGGTCCTGCATGGGTTCTGAGTGCTCAGGAAAATCCCTCTTCTCTAGTGCCTTGCATCAAGACTTTTCCAGACTTTTGTACAGAAACACAGCCTGGTCTGGGATCCCCAAGAGCAGCACGGCCCCCAGCATCGCCCGGGACCCCCAGGAGCTGTCTGGCTCTCTCTTCTGTTCCCCCATTCCCCGATTAAATTGACACTTTGTAACCTCACCTTTACAACACTCCATCTGGACGCTGCAACATTGTGACTCCTCCCCTAGCTCATTCCCATAGGCAGCTGCTGATTTGCGACCTGACTTCCTTCTGTTAGACGTGTTCTTTGGTTTGAAAAAGAAATTAGCTACTAAATAAATTAAGAGGTTTGAGACAGAAGTAGTGAGTTTCATCAGCTTCATTAGAGGTGCCTGTGCGCAGCTGGTGTCTGCACTTGTTTTCCCTTGGTCCCTATTTTGTTAATGGAGGCAAAGAGAGAGCTCTAGAGAGAGGCTGGCTCCTCCCAGACTATAACTGGCATGTGAAAGAAGTGTTACCAGTCTCTTCCAGACACTCTTCTCCCTCTCTGCACTGACAAGATGGGAGGGAGCTAACTTGCTCAAACTGAAGTGCCTGACTTTTAGACATCTAAAACATCACCCTGCTTAGTATTATTTTGTTCCAGATGCTTCCTATGTCAAATAATCAAAGGACAGACTTTAAGTTCTTTAAGATGAGAAGATTCCCCCCCTCCCCTAAAGGGAAAGCAAGGCATTTAGGTCAGGACATTTAATAACAATGTTTCCTCAGTGTTTCTGGAGAAACAGAGAGGAAGAAGCTGTGGAAGAAAGCAGGGGATTACAGAAGAGATGCTCAGTACTGGCTTGTTTTGAAAGCAACAGCCTCACAGAAGTTCCAAGTCAAAAAAGGCAAGCACTGAAAAGTAGAAGGAATAACTTTCCAAATACTTATCTAAATGGATGGACTGGCATCTGCAGATAATAGTAAGTACTTTTGCTGGGAGATTAGGTTGGCTTTTGAAAGTGGTCCTCTTTCCACAAGGAATAACCCTCCTTGAAATGATTTTGACAGATAGATAGGAAAGGATAGATAGAAACAGAACTAAGGAGCTGGCTAAAGAGATAATTAGACTCCTGAACGACGAGGCAGGCTTCAGATGCCCTGAAGCTCAGAGCAGCAGCTGGAGAGTTGAGAGGTACCTGATGGATAAAGAGTAAGATATGTCCAGATAGTCTGATGCAAAGATGCCTTTAGATGCCTCAATTTAATCAGGACATGTGAAAATATGTGAGAAATTACTGAGATTACATCCACAGCATAATAGACAGAGCAGTGGTAACAAATTGAGGGGCAGATCAATATTTCTTCTCCTGAGATTCATACCCTGCCTGAAGATTTCCACTATTTTATCATGGGAAAAGTGGACATTAAAATTAGTCATTCATTTTAGCTGATGAAAGTGTGTTCACATTTTTTACAAGTTGAAAACAGTTCTTCACCTTTTCAGGCAGAGCTCTGTTCTAACCACAAGCACCCAGTGGCACGTGGAGAGGTCCTGGTATGTCTGCGGTATATCCCTAGGCCTGGCAGCTCTCACAGGGGACCTGCGGAAGACCGGAGCCCCTTGAAGCTGCAGATAGAGGGTGGGTAGAGTGGACCAGTACCCCTACAATGGCACCAGCCGTCAGAGACCCTGTGACTGCATCCCACCCCAATTCTGGAAATCGCTTTCCTTTTCAAAAAAAAAAAAAAAAAAGTATATTAAAAAAGACAACAAAGCAAAGACAGACAACAAGAACACAAAAAAATTTAAAAGCTGGGAAGTGTTACAAAACATTTCTTCATTTTAGATCATTTTATTTCTTTCTTTCTTGTTTCATTTTTTATTGACGTTTTCTAAATATCTCTGGTATTATCAGGCCTGCACCATTAAAAAATATATTTCTGTGTCTCACACAGAGCCCAGTGGCCCAAAACCACTCGCAGCCCAGGGCTGTCCATGCCACTCCTCACTCTCTGCACAGACCAAGTCGCACCCACCAGAGACAGGAGTGACCACTAAACCCACATCCTAGCCCTGTGCCTGTTGGTGGCCTAGCAGGTACTCAGGCAGGCAGGACCTCGCAACCTCTTACCCCAGACAGGAGTCAAGTGCTGGCCTATCAGCTTCACCCATAGAAGTCACCTCACAGCCACTTTCCCACTCATGTGTCTGCTCATCGTCCATCACCTGTAGAGGCAGAAGTGACCTCACTTTCATCTTTATGGTCATGGGCCTCCTACTCTCCTATGAGCTTCTGAGAAACAACTAATCTCATAAAAATGTCCCCAGCCATCAGCTTCCTGGTGGCCTATCAGACACAACTGACCTCATAATCACCTACCAAGCCAATGGGCCTGCTGCTGGTCTCTTACCTTGCCTTATGGACATCACCTCAGCATGTTTTTGGCTTCTATCCAGTCAGGTGTTCATGCAGGCGATGATTTTCAGGGTCCAAAAGCAATGTTGTGATTTTCTTTGTTTTCAGCACAAAAAATAAGCTCTGAGCCCTTGAAACATCACTCACTGTTGTATGTGCATCTGGGAGAACTTGTTGTAAGAGGCCAATTCTTTGCTGAAGAAATACTTTGTCTTTGGAAGTTTTCCTTATGTGCCCAGTCTGAAAGGCAATGACTGTGGCACTGCTGCTCAAAAGAGTACCTCTGAGAGCTCTGTCACGGCAAGACCATTTCCTTGTTCACTATGCCAGAGAAAAAAGTCCCACCATGTCAAAACTGCTCTCTGCCGCCTCCTCCTGGAAGTCAGCCCCTGGATGTCTTGTTTCAGGGCCCAGGGCAGTGCATGGTGTGCAGGTTGCAGCAGAGATCCGCAAAGCAGCGAGCCTTTTGGCAGGGAGAGCTCAGAACCCTGCCCCCCCTCCCCCCCATTTCACTGGATTGGGAGGTTACTTGGATGGTTAATTAAGAGCAAAGAGTTTCTAGGATACTGCTATATTAGAAGAAAAGAGAGTCCGCACCAATTATGCTTATTGGTAGTGCCCCCCCCCCATAAGACAAAGTGAATAAAAAAAGCTGTTGTCTGCATGCTATCACTGGCAAATCAGTGAGGCTGTCTTCATCACACTAATGAAACTGAGAAGTGTTTTATGGATTCGAATCCAGTGAATCTGAACCCATTGTAATGTCTGAGCTTAATTTTCGTGCTTAGCATCTTCTGTTACTCAGGGAGAGGTGTTTTGAGCTTTTCTCAACAACCCTTGGACATTGTCCCCAGAGTTTTCAGCTAAATTTCCTGAGATGACTTATGAAAACTTCCTTGTGTCAGCATGCACTGGCAGTCTATGCCCCAGTCCTAAGAAGTGTGTGTGTGTGTGTGTGTGTGTGTTCAACATTTTATTAATATTTTTTATATTTTGTTTATAAGAAACCCCTGTAACCAAGACACACAATTCACATTGCTTCCTTTCACCACTACAATCCAATGAGAAAATAAATCTCCCGAGGCACCTGTATTTAGTAGCTACATATATATATGTGTGACATGATATATGATATATAATTAGAATTGCTGTCATGAAAAGCATCATGACTGGGGAAAAAGCCAAACCTTTGCACGACCAATGGCTTCCTTCAGGGCCACCTTCACAGTCTCGTTTCTGAGACTGTAGATGAAGGGGTTTAAGAATGGGTACAGGACAGTGTTCAGCAAAGCTACAATTCTGTTGTTCTCCAAGGAAACCCCTTCTGAGGGCCGTGCATAGAGAACAATGCAGCATCCATAGACAATGGCTAAGGCAGTGAGATGGGAAGAACATGTAGCAAAAGCTTTCTTCCTCCCAGATGCTGCTGGCATGTGCAGAATACAGTGGAAGATGCACATGGAGGACACTATGATTAGACATAAGGAACTCAGCACTACAAGCGATATGAAAATGGCGTCTACTTTCCAAAGCAGGCTGGCATCAGAGCAGGACAGTTTGAATAAGGGGGAGTTATCACAAAAAAAATGGTGGATCTTGTTGGGGCCACAGAAAGTCAGCTTTGAGAGCAAGACCAGGCGGTAGCTGAAGAGTGTGAAGCCTAGGACCCACGCAGCAGCAACCAGGTGGGTGCGCAGCTGCCACTTCATGACAGCAGCATAATGCAAAGGTTGGCAGATGGCAACGTAGCGATCAAAGGACATGACAACAAGGAGAGCAAACTCTATAAAACCCAGGGCAAAATAGAAATAGGATTGGGCAAAGCAGCTGCTTAATGAGATTGGTCTCCTTCCAGAGCTCAGAATCGCCAACAATGTGATGGTTGTGGAGGATGTGAACCAGATTTCCAGGAATGCCAGATTGCTGATGAAAAAGTACATGGGAGTTTGCAGGCGGTGATCCACACACATGAGGAAGATGATCATTGTGTTCCCCGTCACTGTTGTCAGGTATATGAGTAGAAGGAGCAGGGAGAGAAATTGCTGTAGTCTTTGATCAAGCCCTGAGAAACCCTCTAGGATGAACTCAGCAACTATAGTTTCATTTCCTGGTTCTATGTCTAATTTCAGTACATGCTGCCGAGACAGGAGCACGAAGAAGCAAGCGTGAGAATTTCACAGTCTCGACGGGAGGGTAGATCCTTCCTTCTTTGCTCCCTTGCTTGCTTCCTAGGTAGCACAGACAGAAATTTTCCTCTCAGCCATTCATCGCACCCTGATTTCTCCGCTTCACATTTACAGTCCTCAGAGATTTTACTGTCTTCTTTCTACCTTCTCCAAATGCTCACAAAGGATTCTTTCTCAAGAGCACAGTATTGTAAAGAGGTTGTGAACTAGTTCATGCCATGCCTGGGAAATTCCCTGTTCTCTTCGACCTATTGCAAACATCCATCACATCTCTGTTTCAAAAGCCAACCTAATCTCCTGGCAAAAATACTTACTAGTATCTACAGATGCCAGTCCATCCATTTAGATACGTATTTGGAAAGTTATTCCTTCTATTTTTCGGTGCTTGCCTTTTTTGAGTTGGAACTTCTGTGAGGCTGTTGCTTTCAAAACAAGCCAATATCGAGGATCTCTTTTGTAATCCCCTGCTTTCTTCCACATCTTCTCCCTCTCTGTTTCTCCAGAAACATTGAGGAAACATTGTTATTAAATGTCCTGACCTAAATGCCTTGCTTTCCCTTTAGGGGAGGGGGGGAATCTTCTCATCTTAAAGAACTTAAAGTCTGTCCTTTTGATTATTTGACATAGGAAGCATCTGGAACAAAATAATACTAAGCAGGGTGATGTTTTAGATGTCTAAAAGTCAGGCACTTCAGTTTGAGCAAGTTAGCTCCCTCCCATCTTGTCAGTGCAGAGAGAGAGAAGAGTGTCTGGGAGAGACTGGTAACACTCCTTTCACATGCCAGTTATAGACTGGGAGGAGCCAGCCTCTCTCTAGAGCTCTCTCTTTGCCTCCATTAACAAAATAGGGACCAAGGGAAAACAAGTGCAGACACCAGCTGCGCACAGGCACCTCTAATGAAGCTGATGAAACTCACTACTTCTGTCTCAAACCTCTTAATTTACTAAGTAGCTAATTTCTTTTTCAAACCAAAGAACACGTCTAACAGAAGGAAGTCCAAGGAAAACATAGGCAATAAATACTGACATTTTTTTCCCTCCACCTTTGCATTTGGTTTTAGACATATAAAGGAAAGGAGCAGATGACTCCACAAATAGGATGCTTCAAAAATGCAGGGGCAGAGGGCAGAAGGAGATGATGGGTTTCAAGGAGTGAACCAGAGGTTCTCCACAGACTCTGTTGTCCCCCCAGAACCTGTCTCAGAGTGTAATGGGTGACTTACACAGAGAGTAAAACGGGAAGCTCATTAGTGGGCAATACCTCATGTTTGCATTGGTGTTTTAACCTGGAGCTCAGGTTAGTCCTAGATCCCAGATGCTCTCTCTTGCTCTCTGCTTCTAGTCTGGCATAGGGGAATCTCTGGACTGGGTTCATCTGGAAGATATGCTGAAATTGAACCACTGGCTGTAATTATTTGAGCAAAAACTCAAGCCTGGTCACCTACAGCAATATCACTGTAGCCTCAGTGAATCAGAGGTGACAGTCTCAGCTCCCCATTTTCTGGGTAAGTTCCAACGCTCAAAGGGTTGTGTCTTCTTAGTCTTCTGGTTGTCAGCTAAAATCATGCTTCTCCTGAATGTACCTTCTTAGAGGAACTTGCAAAGCTGCTGAGAGCTTACAGCAAAGCAGCTTCTCTGCTCACCATGGAGGTAACCGTCTTGAACCCTTTCATCAGGCTTTGGTTGGTTCAAAGGATTTGCTGTATTCAGGCCCCTTGTAGCCAAAAATGGAGCTACCATATGCAGTAGTGGCGATGGCAGTGTCACCGGCTATGCTGGTGAAGAAGGCTTCATATGGCTTTCCCAGAGGGTATTCTCAGGATAGTGCATCTAGTGCAGGCATAAGACACAGGGGTCAATGTGAAGGAGCTCAGCAACACAGCAGAGGAGAGAGCAAAGCTCATGTTTGAAGGTAGCTGGTGCCCATGCAGGCTGCTCTCATCAAAGGGATGAGGCCACAGAAGAAAGAGTCTCTTTACTGGGGACACAGGGTACCTTGGTATATAAGATGGTGGGGCTGAGCAAGGATAGAGATGCCATCAGCCAATGGGTAAAGATGAGTGTGGAGTCCAACCAGGGCTTCATAAAGATGGTACAGTGCGATGGATTGCAAATGGCCCCACAGCAATCAAAAGACAGCACAACAAGCAGGCTGAACTCAGCGGTGCCCAGGAAGATGGAAAGCACGGTCTGGAACTGGCAAGCAGCTGTGGGATGGTCTTAATCTCCAAGATGAGGCCGACAAACCTTTTAGGGGCAAAGGGAACCAAATATCTAGGAAGGGGAAGCTGCTGGGGAAGAGATACACTAGGGGTGGAACTGGTGGTTGAGTCAAATGATAGATATCATCACCATATGCCCCATGGCAGTGAGCAGATAAATCACCCACGGCAGTGTGAAGAAGAGGATTTGCATTTCATGAGTGACTGAAAAGGCCTTGAGGAAGAATTTTCCCGCTATGGTATGGTTGGGAGGATCCATTTCAGAATCCGGTCAGTTGAAGGTGGGACAAGAGTAACTAATGTCATGTGTGGTGAAATTCGCCTTGCTGCCTTCATCAACTTTCCCCTCCCTTTTCCTAGTCCTACTTTTCTTTCTTGAGGTGGGAGACCAGAACTGCACAAGGGATTCTCATTTTCTCTTTGTTTATATCCAATGGCATGAAATAAAGGTTGATTCATCCCACCTGCCTTTAGACACAGGAAACAACTCTCCTGCCTCACTTGCTTGCAGAGGTAGGCCAGAGTGCTAGCTAAGAGCCAGTACTTGTGGCAAAAGCTCTGGAAATCAAGTTCCAGGTATGAAATTCAGGTTTCTCTTACAGTTAGAATTGTGGTGTGGGTAGGCACCAGGCTATCAGGCCTGTGCCTGTGTGCACACTCAGAGCACTCAGGTCATTAATCCCTTGGGTGGCCCAGGAACTCCCCCATCTAGTAATCCACGCAGGTGAGCTGATGGGCAGGTCTGAAACAGGGGATGGACTTGAAACTAGGAGATTGACTGAACTCCTACCACTTTCCAAATTAAGTGTTGGACTGACTGGTGCAGAACCTCTCCAAGTGGGTATTTCGGACAGTTCTAGAGATTTCCAGGGGCAGATCCTGCTGTGCCTGGACCAATTCCTGTGCTTAAATGTGGTGAGTACCATCTCAGGTGGAGTATCTGGCTGTTTCAGAATCTCTGCAGCAGCTCCTGCTGCAGAACTGATTAAACTGTAAATACTTAAGGCCCTTGAAAATCGACAGTACAAACTGCTCCTGCAAATGAAGAAGCGGCTATGTAGGACAGTCTTCTGTGCATTCTTAGGAGAGTTAGGAGATGCTTTGATATGCAATTTAAGGTAATCAGTAGCAATGGCTCATGCATATGCTGGAGAGGTCACACAGCACCACAAGCCAGATGGACTATAAAAATTCCCCAGAAGAACAGTTCGGGGAGTCTCATCTGATCCAGTGGAAGCCACTGTTGGAAGGACCCCGGCAAAGGAGACTGCCACCACCATCTGGACAGTAACCAACCATCCCGTTCAAGAGATTTGATGCCCCTTGTGAGTGTTACCTGTGACACGCCAATAGAGGGGTGTCTGTGATTCTTTCGGATTCAGGGTTTATTTGCACTGAACTCCAAGAGATCATCATTTGTCAAGTATAAGAATTTATTAGAGATAAGAGGTTATAACAAAAAAAGCTAGAAATATAAGAGAACTGAAAAAATATATATACATATCAGAGCTCTACAGTTAATCACAGATGCACGATACTGCAACTGCTCTTGCCCTTTATTGGCCACCCTTCCGGTACAGTTTTGCCTGGATTCTCCTCATCACGCCATTGAAATCCACAGGCCAGCTGATGGTGGGTCAGAGTCCACACCAACTTCTGTGGCTTACTCTTTTCTATAGCGAGTCAAAACAACGCCAACCCACAGTCACAAGGCTGTATGGCCTCAGTCAATAACAGCGTGCACATCAACAGGTAGCCTAGTGCTCAGCCCACAGCACTGCTCAGTTGGCAACACCACCCATGAACAGGTCATTCTGTGGGGAATGGTTCCACAGCACCTAGATGTTTATGGGGTGAGTCTGTGGTGTCACTTCTCCTCTGTCTGGAATTGTCAGTCGTGGGGTCGTTAGACGGTTGCCCCCAGGCTGCAGCAACCCCACAGTGTGGTGGCTCCAGCCGTGATGCACCCGGGGTTCCTTAACTCCTGGGATCACCCCAGAGCAAACCCCTCTTCTGTGGGCTGCACCATCCAGAGTCCCACGCTTGCCTGTGTGGCGCCTGTCACTCCACCCCTTGACACCGCCAGACACACGCATTTGTTTCAGAAGTCAGCTAATTCCCCTTGGTGTGCAGTGGGCGGCTTTTGGGTAAGCACAGTGTACTGGGGAAATGCGCACTGCTATTAATAGACGCCAAAAGCAAAGCATGCCCATTTGCAGTAACACGTAAACAACTGTTAAAAATAACAGTCTTAATCCTAATAGCAACATGATTGGTCTGGCCTATTGACCCAAATTCGGTGAATCCGAGTGTTGTTCCAGCTCCATATCTTAACACAGAAATCTTATTTCCTTTAATTGCAGGCATTTCTTTCCTGCACCGAAAGATCAGTTTGTTCCCCAAGCTGGAATAGTTCCCTTTAGAGGAGCTTCAAATAGAGTTGGTCACCTTTTTTTTATTATTCTTTTTCCGTATTTCCCTGTCTTCTCTATAGGAAACAGACAACTTTAACTTCAGATCAACAGCTGTTACATTTATGCTTAATTTTACCATCTTTTTCTCTTTCTTTCCTTTCCTTTCATCAAGGGAAGGTGTTAGCCCCTTCCTTAGGATCATCAATTTTTACAAACACTAGAATACAGCTGTTGAGTTTCGTTATCAGCCTGGTATGTGTATCCTCTCATTCTTAGGTCTGCCATCTTCCTTTGATGTTACTTCTCTCCTGGCTCCCAGATTCATTCTATTATTTAGATGCTTTTAAAAACCACATTACTTAGCCTAACAATTCTACCACTCTTTCTGGCTGCTTCTTTTCAAGTTGTTGCTCTTCAGAGGGTCACTCTGTAGAACCCAAACAAAAAGAAAAGCCTACCAAGGCCATTCGGTTGTTATAGTTTGGTTTTAACTGTAACTGCTGAAGCTATTTCTTTTAAGGTTACTCGGTTACATCCATCTATTATTCACATTTGAACAGGGTTTTTTTTTTTTTCATTGATTTTTCTTTATGCTCAGAAACTTTTACGACAGCTTGGGGCATTTTCCAGCCCCTGCTGGTTTCTGGTGTACTTAAAGATGCTGTTTTTTCGCATTCGAGGTCTTTTCTTGTTTCCTAACTCTGCCCCGGGGCTCTTATCTGCAGAGCCCGATCTCCACCCTGAGTCCTCCTGTGCCTCAGTGCCAGGCAGAGCGGTTATACTGGCCAGGGGGGGCAGAGCGTTTCTCACGGTCTTGTGAGAAACAAGCTGCCCAAGCCCGGTCCTGCTTTCCACCCAAAGCCTCCCCTGCTTCGCTCCCTCTCCTCTTCCACCTCTCTCTTTCACGTCTGTTTTTCTTCCACATGGTGGACTCCGATTGGCTGACAGAGCCGTCAGTGAAATCCAGACCCGCCCCCCTCCTCCTGCCAGCCAATAGGCAGGTCGCAAATCAGCAGCTGCCTATGGGAATGAGCTAGGGGAGGAGTCACAATGTTGCAGCGTCCAGATGGAGTGTTGTAAAGGTGAGGCTGCAAACTGTCCATTTAATCGGGGAATGGGGGAACAGAAGAGAGAGCCAGACAGCTCCTGGGGGTCCCGGGCGATGCTGGGGGCCGTGCTGCTCTTGGGGATCCCAGACCAGGCTGTGTTTCTGTACAAAAGTCTGGAAAAGTCTTGATGCAAGGCACTAGAGAAGAGGGATTTTCCTGAGCACTCAGAACCCATGCAGGACCCAGGGGTGTTGAGGGAAACCCATCTCACCCACCCCCAAACCCACTGCTCTCCCTGGAGACCTTCCTGGATCCTCAGGCCGGGAACAGGAGGGGGTGTGGGGGCACAGCCATGTCCCAGACTAGCCTCCTTCAGGCCTTCAGCTTCACAACGTGTCACAACTTCAAATGAGCTCTCTAAAGCAGCACTTCCCATGCCCCTGGTGTGGAGAGAAGACTTTGGGTAGACAAACAGGAGACACGGGAGAGAAAGGGCAAAGACAGCAGGCTGCAGAGCTGGGGCTCCCAGCATCACAGAGGGGGTGCCACAGGCTCAAGAAGCAACCCAAAGAAGTAAAGGAGTCCTTCCTTTTGCAGTGACTTGGAAAGCCACATCTCTCACAGTATTCAAGGCAAATGGAGTCTCTCTTCTGCAAGATTTGCCCCAAAACTGTGCAGAGATTAGGAAGAGCAGGAAGGCTGGTTGTAGGGATGTTCTCAAACTTCAGCAGCTGCAGAGCTGGGAGCTGGTCATCTCACAAACTTGGGAGTGAGTCAAAATGCACGTCCTGAGGCATCGCACTGCCTCATAGACTCTGCACCGGAGCCTGGACAGCAGCACTGCAGTGTGTGGGCGTGTCCTCAGAAGCCCAGAGTCATAAAAAGTGGGAGATCCAGGATGTCAGGGCTGTACAGACCCGGGAGAGCAAGGGTGCCTGCGGGGAGGAGGAGGGCAGGGGGCTGAGGAGCGTACCCAGGGGAGAATTCTCGCACAGCCCCAAGGTGACACTGAAAAGCACAAGGACCAAATGAGGCCCAGGGATGAGAAATGGCTTTCCTCAGCCTCAGCCAGAAGGAAAGATGGGCAAACTTCATGGGAAATGGGAAAACTTCCCCACATTTGCTACCTGGCCTCGCCCATGGCTTTGGAACATGGCAGGCTCCAGGGTCCTGGATAAGGGCCTCTGGATGATGTGTGTTAAGGCTATGTTTGCTCTTCTCTGGCATAGCATCTCTAGCTCAAGCACTGCCGACTGAGAAACCTTGCCGAGCACTTCTAAAAGCAGAGATCCTGCCTTGGTGCCTAAAGGAGGAAAGCTACGTCCTGTCCCACATTGTCCTGCATCCTGCTTCCACAAAAAGGGGCCCACAGCAGAAACCAGTTTTGAGGCTCACCAAAGCATTTCTCAGCCTGTGGCCGTGCTTTGTGCTGGTTCATCCCACATGCCTCGGATCCTGTAAAAACGCCAACCCCCAAACCCCAGATTCCTGCACAGGTCTGCCCAGTGCAGTGACCTGTCAGTGCAGGGGCGCAGAAGTGACATCTTCAGTGCCCCGTTTGAGATATTTCACAGTCTTTGACACTGTCTGGAGACATTCCTGAAGGATTTATCAGAAAATTATGGAAAATAACTGCAGTGAAGGGAAGTGATGGCTTTCCAGGACATGAGGGGAAATCTCTCTGCTCTCTCCCTGGCTGTGCCATCTCCATGGCAGTGACCTACAGAGCCCCCAGATGACATGAGCTGAGGTCACAATGGGACGTGCCACATCACAGGGAGGTCTCCCCGGTGTCGTGGGTGGGGACCCTCACTTCCCTGTGAGGCCCAGGCACTCCTGGGCACTGCTCACACCCTCCCCACGGCTGCCCTTCCTAGTGGCTCCATGGCAAGGAGAGGGGACAGGAGGCAGTGGGACCACGTTGGGGCCCCTCACCAACAGGCGGAGGAGCAGGGGCATGTTGGAAAGGAGTTTTGGGTAATGAGATGGGAAGAGCGTCCCGTTTCTCTGGCTGGAGAGGTGAAACGAGAGCAAGAGGGCAAGCGAGACGGAGGACTGCTGGATGGACCATCAGCCAGGACCACAGCTCCTTGTCCCCTGCGCTCCTGCGGCTCTCCACCGAGGGTAAGGGCTTTGGGAGATCCTTCCCGAGGTGTCGCACAGAGACTGTTAACTGCCAAAACTGCTGTGGATCCCGGGCTGTGGGGGTGCCTGGACAGGGCTGGGGGCTGCTGCGAGAGCCCTGCCTGAGGGTCCCCTCTGGCTCGGGGGACAATGTGGCAGCCAGGACTCCTGGGTCCTGGGGATGGGGCTGTCCTGAGCCTCAAGGCTTCTGTGCGGCCAGCTCCATCGCCTCTTAGGGTGGGGGGGGGGAGCATGGGAATCCATGACAGGTTTTCCTGGGAGTGGGTCCTCTTTGGGGTCTGGCTCTGAGAGGAAAGGGGTCCTGCATCCCTGACGCTGAGGTGGCCTGCAGCTCCATGGGGCTCTCAAGACCCTGCTGGAAATGTCCGTATATGATAATAAAACCTTCACCTTTTAATAACCCCAAGTCCACTGGGTGTTTGGGAAAATCTCTCTTCCTTCCCCCTTTATCCTTCCAACTTGGCGCAGCATGTTTTGGGCTCAGAGATGCCATCTTTAGATGGCCACTGCCCCTGTCCTCCTGCAAATTGGGCTCAAACCTCTGCACCCAAAAGAAAATACATTGGAGAGAGCAGCCTGGAAACAGGTGGAGGTGCAATCCTCATTCAACAGGTCCTGGCTGACGCCAAGGTTTTTTCTCTGAGCTGTGGTGGGCAGTGCTGGGGTGAGCCCAACACAGCCATCTCCCCCAGCACCCTCACGACCCCACACCACCGCTCCCTAGCCGAGCCCTAGGGCTGCCGTGGGCAGGGACCCGGGGCAGGAGGGGCGAGAGGACACTGCCCTGCCCTGCCCTGCCCTGCCCTGGGGGCAGCAGGACGCTGCCTGTGGGCTCCGGTGCCACGGCCAGCCCCAGGGCCCCCATGCCGGTGTGATATGTGCTAATTTGTTACATTAAAGTGAGAAACAGCCTTGGGAACATCCTGGATTGTGTTCTGTGTAATTTGTTACATCAAAGTGAGAAACAGCCTTGGGAACATCTGTGGGAACATCCTACATCCTGTGGTGGGGGCATGTACCCCGCCTGAGATAATTGAGTTGAGCTAGCAAAGCAGCAATGTTAGTTTAGATAGCCTAATATGGCGATGGCGATGTCACACAACTGTGAAATATAGCATGACCACGGAAGTCGTAAAATATATGCGTGACCTGAGGGTCACCACTCACAATGCAGAGGAAGACTCCAGCCTTCATCCCCACGACCACCAGAGGGCTGAAGAAGACCCCCTAGCAACAGCCTGCGCAACCGCAGAAGTTACAGGAAGTGCCACGTATACCCAGAACTGGAATCTCATATAAGGAGACTGTGAGGGGGGGATTGCGCGCGCCGTTGGTGGAGCAGGAGACTCCCCGGCCACCCAGCGCTGTTTTGCTTACTTTTAACTTGCTCAATTATTCCATTAAGTTGGATTTTATGCAAACCAATTGGAGTGGTCGTGTTTGCCTAAAACACCGGTGTCACGGATGCCACCAGCACAGGCCCCAACACTGACCCCCCACGCCCCGCACGGCCCCCAGGGCGCAGGGCAGCCAGCAGCCCCGTGGGGCCCCTGCCGCACAGCCCAGCCCCGCCGGGGCAGCGGTCGCACCCCGGGGCCCCGCACTGCCCGACCACACAGTACCGCGCTGCCCACAGGCCCCGCCGCGCCCCGCGCTGCCCCCCACAACATGGCGCCCGACCAAGGGGGAGGGGGTGGAGCTGGCCGCCAGGGCAGGAGGGCCCAGCGTTGCCATGGCATCGCCCCAGTGCAGCCCTCCTATTGGCTGTCAGGAGGAGGAGGGCGGGCATCGATTTCACTGATGGCTCTGCCAGCCAATTGCAGTCCAGCATGTGGGGAAAAAAAAGACGTCAAAGAGGTGGAAGAGGAGCGGGAGCAAAGCAGGCGAGAAGCGAGCGGGCGAGAGCGTTTGGTGGGGGCTGCGGGCGCGTTCAAATGGCGGCGGGTGCCCTCCCGCCGGGGCGGGGCAGCGGTGCTGGCTTTGCCGGGGCTGCTTTGCTGCAGGAGCTGCAGCAGGGGCTGGTGGGGCCGTGAGCAGGGGCCAGAGCGACGTGGGCCAGAGGGGGGAGCTGCCCTGCAGCCAGACGTGGCGGCCTGCCGCGAGCAGCTGGGCCGGGGCGGCTCGGTGGGGTTTGGGGGCAGGAAGCTTTGGCCCTGTGGTGGCTCTGGGATCCCTGTTAAAGCGTTTCCCTGAGCTGCTGCTGCCAGCACAGCCCCAGGTGCTGCTTTGAGGTGTGTTTGGGAGGTGCTGGGCAAAGTGTGAGCAGGCTGCTGGTGTCGTCGCGAGGTGCCCTTCCCAATGGTGTCTTCTGTTGTGAAAACTGCATTTTGGAGTGGCTCTGAGAGAGGCTGTGCCCGCATGTGATGCCATGCCTTAGCCGTTGTTTTTGCTCCCTGCCTCTTGCTTTGCGCCGCGACCTGTGAGCCTGGCAGCAGGGTGAAGGGTGTTTGCAGAAGAGCTCTGTAAGTGTGAGCTGTTTTGCTTGTCAGGGGCCTTGAAAGTTGATGAACGGCCAGTGCTTGCACTTGCCATTGTTCTTTCCATGCTCCTAGGTCAGGGTGAAGAGTTGCTGAATTGTGTCTCTGCTGGTTTCACCAACTGAGATGCCCTGGCCTGAGTCCTTCCACGTGCCTCCAGTTGTCAGGGCCTAAAATAGGAGAATGCTTGTTGTCCTGGATGTGTAGAGGATTTTCTGGTTTTGTTCAGCATTGGGGAAGGAACCAGAGTTCTGAGTTGCAGGAAGGCTTCTCCCTGTGCCTGGGACACGAGGCCCTGCTGTCTTCAGTTTCATGATCGCTGCTCCCATGCAATCCTCCCGTTAGAAAATGTTGCCAAGAATTACTTGCAGGCTGTTCTGCAATTCTTAAATTTCGTAGGCTAGGTGTTGATAATGCATAGCAGAAGCTAATCTTTTGGTGTAGTAACTGGTAGGCAATGGGTGTTTCAGAGTATTGTGAGTATTATGAGGCCTTGATGTGACTCTGTGATGTGATGATGTGAATCAGGGAGGCCGTTCAGTAGGTGGCTCAGCCCTGGAGGATGGGAGGGGGAGCTGCAGGTGGCAAGAGCCCCATGGTCAGGATGTGGGTAGTGAGGTCCCCACTGTCTATGAGAGCTATGCCAGAAAATCACCAGTGTGAAATCAATTCTTTGTAAGTAGCTGATAGGCCAGCAGGAGGCACATGACTCGGCTATTGATGAGGGGGTCATTTCTGCCTGAGTAGCTGATAGGCCATCTGGAGGAAGAAGGCTTTTCTGTTGCTTGTGCGGTCACTTGTGAGTGATGAACTGATTGGATCTCAGGAGCTATGTGAGTGGAAAGGTGTTTCTGAGGTCGTTTCTACCTGAGCAGTTGGTAGGGCAGCAGCAGGTCCATGTCTGGAATCTGTATTTTTGAGATCATTTCAGGCTGAGGAGCTGATAAGGCAGGATTTGTCTCATGGCTGGGGAACTTATAGTGAGGTAATTTCTGTCTTGGAGTCTTCTAGGCCAGTGACAGAGACATGGCCTAGAAGGTGGCTGTGAGGTAATGTCTTTCTGAGTCCCTGCTAGGCCAGCAGCAGGCAGTTAGGCATGGGCATTGCTTGTGAGGTGTCTTTTGTCAGAGTACCTGCTAGGCAGGCAGTAGTTGATGTCTGGGGAAGTTATTTGGAGGAAACTTCTTTCCCTGATAAGCCAGCAGCAGGCATGTGGTGGGGATATGCACTTGTGAGGTCACCTCTATGTGAGCAGCTGAGAGGTGAGGAGAAGACACATGGCTTGGATGCTGGTGGTGAGGTCGCTTCTGTGTTTGTTGTGTGTGCTCAGAGGAGGGATTGACCCCTGCAGAGCTCTACAGCAATACAGAAATGCAACTAATCAATCAAGTAGATGTTTCACGTCATCTGGCACAAATTTTATCCCACTCCATCATCATGAGTTAGTACTGCTACATTTCAAATGTGGATGATATTCTATGGTGAACATGGACATGGAGTTTGCCTTTCCACTTGTTGCTAAGTAGAAGCTTGCAGCGTCCTCGCAGTCAGCTAGGGAGTCCAGCTAGACTTTTGAGGCTGCTAAATGAATCTGGTGCTGGTGTAAATGAATGTAGTGCTGGTGTGAGCAGTGGTGTTAGTAATCTCTTCTTGCCAGGGTGCGTGCGCTTTAGAAATTGCCCCAGTCGAAAGAGCAGGGAGCTTGTGAGATTTTCCTGCAAGGTCTGAATGCTGTCTCCCAAACACAACCTGGGATAAAGACATGGTGTCAGCTGTGCCAAAAAGAGGGCTGGAACATCTCGCTGGATCTGCTGGCTGTGCTCTCCCCAATAGAGCTCAGCACAGAGGGGAGACATTTGCCCCTGCCTGTTGCGACTCTGTAAGGCCAGCAGAACTGCCAGTAACACTCCGATTCTTTCTTTCTTTCTAGGTTGCTCCACTCATGGAGGTTCCCAGTGCAGTGCTAGAGGCGCTGAGGATGGAGGCAGGATGCCAGGCTGTGTCCCTGTACCTGTCAACATCTTGGCCAGCGTCGTGAGCCCTCTGTGAAAGCAGCTGCAAGTGACTGAGAAGAGGCTACGTATGGATGCGAAGGCTTCCATAAATGCGCCTGTCTTCCCTGGGTGACTTGGGTTGTGGGTTCAGCTCCTGGTACCTCTGCTGTGCTGCAAATTCTGCCTCCCACAAGTGCTGTTCCCGCCAGCCCGCTCAACAAATGCTCTTGTGCCCCCTCCTTTTCCTAGGAGGTTGTGGTGCCATATAGGACGAGTCCAAGACCCTTATAATAGATGCCAGCATGTCCTGAGTGCCTTTGTGTGAGTGCCCCAAAGCGTCCATAGCTTGACCTGAGGAAGTCTCAGAGCTCTTGGGCTCCCGGCTCTGCGAGGGGTGAAGATGTGCCCAGGGCCAGGTTGCCCATGGCACCCAGCCCTCAGTGCTCTGTGAAGCCAGCTGTGGAGCGCGGACTGGTGCTGCAGAGGCTGTGCAGCCAGGAGAGCTGTCATTTCAGCAGCCGTCCAGTGTGGGGCTGTCTCACTGCTTGGGCCTCATTTCAAAGGCTCTGCACCCTTTTTCCCTTCCCCAGGGCTCCTTGTCCTAGTAACTAAAGGAAAGGAAGGGAGGTTCCTTTGGGCTCAGGAGGCCTTTCAGACTCTCAAGTGTTTCTGTGTTGTATCTGTAACTTTTGTATTACTACAGAAAATCCGCATGTCCCCATCCCTAGCAGGAGGTTCGTGAGGGGATGGGGGTGGAAAGCAGCAGCCTGCTGTGCCCAAAGAAAGCAGGATGCTTCCCTCTGAAAAGAGCAGCATCACCCAAGGAGGCAGCTCAGTCCCTGCCTAATCTTGTGCTGCTCTTTTGCACATGCCTCATGAGCCTAGAGTGCCTTGGCCACCTTGTGATGTTACCACAAGAGCTTGCCTGTGTGTCTGGGTTGAGGAGCCAAGGGAAGGCAGCGAGCAGAGCAGTGGCTGGGGAGTGTGCAAGTGGCGAGTGTCCTGCATGCATCTGTTCTTGCTGGCACTTGGTTGTATCTAGCAGAAGAGGCAGCTGTGTGGGGCAGAGGCAGTGTGTTTGTAGAGTAGGTGGCAGAGCAGAGGTCTGGCGTCAGGCTGATGGCTGGTGCAGTGCTGAGCTGATCTGAGAGTGTCAGAAGCCCTTTCCCATGGAGCTGCTCCCTCAGCTGATCTCTGTCCCTAGAAATGCACTAGAAATGGAAGTGGCATGCTGCTGCCATTGTGTAGGTGCTGCAGTGCAAAGGCTCCCAGCTCGGACTTGATAGTACTAAAGGAAAAGCAAGACCAATCGTTCCCTTTTGTGATTTGTTGCCAGGGTGCCAGAGTGGAGCTGTCGCATGATCTGGAGAGAGTCTTGCCAGGAGATGAAAGCCGTTTGGAGAAGACTGTTCTGTACGGAGTGATCACAGCGTAATCGAGGGACGTGCGATTGGCCCAGGTGAGCTTCTCCTCTGTGAAGGTTTGCAGTTTTGAGATCCCCTGTGACTCGCTCCCAGGTAGCGCAGCAGCAGGCAGGTCGATGCCATTTGTGCTTGTGAAGTGAGTCGTGCGTCTGAATCTGGTAGGCCAACAGCATGCCCATAGCTTTGGTGATGCTGGTGAGGTCCCTTGTGGCTCAATGCCTCCTAAAGGGTGAGCAGGGCCATTGCTGCTGTTTCTGGTTCTGAGCCCACTTCTGCATGAGCACCTGGTAGACCAGCAGTATGGAGGTTAGTGCTGTTTGTGCTTCTGGGGATGGTGTGCCTCCGTCTATGCTAGGCCAGCAGCACACACATGGTTTGAGTGCAGAGTGTGAGGCTAATTTTGTTTCAGTATTGAGAGGCCAGGGGTAGGCACATGCCTGCTGTTATTGCTTGTGAGATCACTATTTCCTAACGATCACATAGGCCATCAGATGGCAGGTGGCTTTGATGAAGCCTGTGAAGTCACTGCTACCTGAGAACCAGATAGGCAAGAAGGAAGCAATTGCCTTTGCCACACAATTCAGGCACTTGGGCATCTGTAAATAACAGGCAACAATGAGACACATTATTGCTGTTTGTGCTTCCGAGGTCACTTGTGCCTCAGTGCCTGATAGGCCAGTGCTGGTGATGTGGCTTCAGTTTGTGGTTGTGAGGTCAGTTGTGGCTGAGTGCCTGATAGGCCAGTGCTGGTCATGTGGATAGAGTTTGTGTTTGTGATGTCACTTGTGGCTGAGTGCCTGATAGTCCAGTGCTGGTGATGTGGCTGCAGTTTGTGTTTGTGATGTCACTTGTGGCTCAGTGCCTGATAGGCCAGTGCTGGTCACGTGGGTGCAGCTTGTTGTTGTGATGTCATTTGCGGATCAGTGCCTGATAGGCCAGTGCTGGTGATGTGGGTGGAGTTTGTGTTTGTGATGTCACTTGTGGCTCAGTGCCTGATAGGCCAGTGCTGTTCATGTGGGTGGAGTTTGTGTTTGTGATGTCACTTGTGGCTCAGTGCCTGATAGGCCAGTGCTGGTTTACGTGGGTGCAGTTTGTGGTTGTGAGGTCACTTGTGGCTGAGTGCCTGATGGGACATTGCTGGTCCTGTGGCTGCAGTTTGTGGTTGTGAGGTCACTTGTGGCTGAGTGCCTGATAGGCCAGTGCTGGTGATGTGGCTGCAGTTTGTGTTTGTGATGTCACCTGTGGCTCAGTGCCTGATAGGCCAGTGCTGGTGATGTGGCTGCAGTTTGTGTTTGTGATGTCACTTGTGGCTCAGTGCCTGAATAGGCCACTGCTGGTCATGTGGGTGGAGTTTGTGGTTGTGATGTCACTTGTGGCTCAGTGCCTGGTAGACCAGTGCTGGTCATGTGGCTGCACTTTGTGTTTGTGATGTCACTTGTGGCTCAGTGCCTGATAGGCCAGTGCTGGTGATGTGGGTGGAGTTTGTGGTTGTGATGTCACTTGTTGCTCAGTGCCTGATAGGCCAGTGCTGGTCATGTGGGTGGAGTTTGTGGTTGTGATGTCACTTGTGGCTCAGTGCCTGATAGGCCAGTGCTGCTCAAATGGCTGTTGTTTGTGGTTGTGATGTCACTTGTGGCTCAGTGCCTGATAGGCCAGTGTTGGTCACATGGCTGCAGTTTGTGTTTGTGATGTCACTTGTGGCTCAGTGCCTGATAGGCCAGTGCTGGTCCTGTGGGTGCAGTCTGTGGTTGTGATGTCACTTGTGGCTGAGTGCCTGATAGGCCAGTGCTTGTCACATGGCTGCAGTTTGTGGCTGTGATGTCACTTGTGGCTCAGTGCCTGATAGGCCAGTGCTGGTCATGTGGGTGGAGTTTGTGTTTGTGATGTCACTTGTGGCTCAGTGCCCCATATGCCAGTGCTGGTGATGTGGGTGGAGTTTGTGTTTGTGATGTCACTTGTGGCTCAGTGCCTGATAGTCCAGTGCTGGTCCTGAGGCTGAAATTTGTGATTGTGAGGTCACTTGTTGCTCAGTGCCTGATAGGCCAGTGCTGGTCCTGTGGCTGCAGTTTGTGTTTGTGATGTCACTTGTGGCTCAGGGCCTGATAGGCCAGTGCTGGTGATGTGGCTGCAGTTTGTGGTTGTGATGTCACTTGTGGCTCAGTGCCTGATAGGCCAGTGCTGCTCAAATGTCTGCTGGTTTTAACTTGTCAGGTTATTTCTGCCTTCAGCACCACATAATGCCATGGTAGGCGCATGGCTCCTCTTTGTCGTCGTGAGGTCATTGTGCGCCTGTACCTTATAGGGCAGCAGGAAGCACATGGTGTCGATGCAGACCTGATTTCAGTTCTGCCTTTGCGTCTGATAGGCCAGTAGCAGGTACAAGGCCTTACAGCTTAGTTGGAAATCCCTTTTTCTCACTACCTGACTGAGAGCATAAGAAGGACCTTATTGCCAGCCATAATACTTAAAAACTTAGAAATATGACTCCTGCTCCTCATTACCAGTACCCGAGAGCAAAGAAAACAGAACAGATTATCTTATTTGTTTGGCACCCCAGATAGAACACAGCGAGGTTCTCATCTGGTGAGCACTGGCACTGGTCTTGCGTTCCTGCGTTTATTGGCCGTGGGCTCCCAGAGATCTACTTCAATGGGCACAGCAAATGCCCCGGGTGTGGGAGGACCCGGAAAAGGCAGCTCGACTGTTTTGTACAAGAGTAGAGGGACATCCCATTTGTTAGGGGGATGTTCAAGTATTGTTTCAACAGCTATTTCAGCCAGGGGATAGAGAATGGATATTGAAAAAAGGATAGGGAATTGGCAGACTGAGATGATAACCGACAGCCTTGCCCACGAGGAGATCTGAATTGGGATTATAATAATACAAATGATTGGGCAGCGTGTCAAATGGCATGCCAAAATCTGGTTTTAGCTATACGACCTGCAGGGCAAATGGGTGTTATCTCAGAAAAGGTACTATCGTTAGCAAAAGTCTGAGGAACACTCGATTTTTGGAATATTTGCTTGTGGCAAATTATGCTCTTACGCTATGGAGGGATGTCTGTGGAAAATGTTAATGAAAGGCTGGCAGTGAGCCTATTGGTCCAGCAAGCGGCACCAGCTATCCATGAGTATTTCAGAAACCATGCTCCAGGGTGGCAGGGAGAGAATTTACAGAAGATTCACTGTATTACAGCAGCTGGACCTTTACTAGAAACATTTGAGAGCTGTGACAGTATGGGCACACATGTTACATGGTTGAGGGCTCATCTGTCACACAAGAGGAAGATCTCCATTTGGGTTATCTGATGGTTGCCTCTCTGGTCATCTACCAGTAATGTCTAGTCAGTGCCCACATGTACCACCAGCATGTGCTAATGTGCTTGAGGCACCACGTACAGGCAATGGCTTGTGATGTTCCTGAGCAAGAAACCTGGTCTGAAGGAGCCTCTGGAAATGAGGCAGCAGGCTGTGAGCTGGGGAGCTCTTCAGACAGCTTGAAGGCTGGTCACCTCTTCCAAAATGACCTTTGAAATTATGATTCATGACCAGGCAAACAGGACAGTGCCTGCCCTCACCTTTCCTGCCTTGTGCTCCAGACTGACTTGGGCACAAGTCCATCCTGAGCTGAAAACTCAGCAGTCCCGGGGGTGCAGCAGTGCACCCAGGCTCATCCACCTTGCTGAAGGGCTCGGCTTCTTTTCTCAAGCACGCCCCACACAAACCGAGCTGCGAGGCTCCTTAGGAGTGACTTACATCTCAGTAGCTCTGAAGTCAGGCAGAGGTTAAGGTCCTTTTCCGTCTGTGTAGCTAGGTCTGTAATTTAAGCGGAGCAGAAATTATACCCTATTATTAAGTCATCGGTTTGTCTTGGTAGGTGTGTTCTGACACTTTGTCTCGATGTACTATCTATCTGGTTGATACAGTTTTCATCAGTTTACATTTTACATCCTGTTTACATGTGTTTACATGTGTTCGTTTGCATAGATACAGAGTTATTAGTTACATAGCAGCCTATTCTACATGGCTCAATATTCTCATACAAACTTCCTTTTCACCAGCACACAGGCAGGCCAGAGGACAACACCAACTCTCATTTATGTTCCACATGTCCACGTAAGGTGGAGGCTTTGGGAGTCTCCTGGGAAGCTCCATTTACAACATTACTACAGAACAGTCCAGCATATGCACAAGTTTTGTTGCTTGCCAATTCAGATGGATGGATAGGTATTGTTTTGAGTTTCCTTTTCCAGTTTCAAGGGCACTTAAGTGAAGATGAAGCACCTGAATGATGTGCTTTCCCAAGCAACTGGATACTGTTATCACGAGGGCACCCTACCTGAACCTATTAACATTTGCTTAGCCGGAAAACAATACTGAAAACTTTTTTCTGAAGTGTTTTCGGAGTCAAGATTCACTCGGACCCAGCCTTCCCCACATTCTCACACACACAGGCTTACTCGACAGATCTGGAAGTTTGCCTAGGGGAATCAGTGCGGTGACTTTGAGATGGCTGTTTATATCCTGCGCCCAGTGTATGCAATGAGTGCAATGTAAAAGGCAATCAAGATGTGCTCACTAAAAGCATACCTTCCCACAGTCTGCCACTGCAAAGTAGAGTTGTTACATTGTTCAGCAGAGAAATCAGTTGAGCACTTCAACGCCTTAACTACAGTGTCAGCTCTTGCTTCATAAAGGCCAAAGCTTGAAAAATTACGAAGCTCAATCCCATCTTGTGTTTCAGCGACTTTAGGAAGACAACTACCTCCATTTCCATCAGCAGACTTCAGGAGGAGTACAGCCTTCACTTTCCAGGCTTCTGAGAGTTGGCCTTACAGGAAGGTGTTTAAAAGATGAAACAGGTTACTCTCCAGCTGATGATGTCTTCCTGAACACGGAAACACAAACCCTAACTGGATGCGTTTACCATCAAAGGCTTTGCAAGTGCTTAACTTGGATGCTGTTGGTAAATTCCTTCTAAAATTGAATACTGAAATTCCAGCACGTCAAGAGTTTCTGGCAGCAAAGCAGGTCCCTTTTCTCACAGAAGGCTCCAGTAGTTCAGGGCTAAGCCCCCAGGTCAGGGGTCAGTGCTGGCCCTGGAAACAGTCCTCCATTTCCGCAGGATGGGGGGAGCCATGTCGCCCTCTGATGTCCAGGAGCCAAGGTGCAAAGGTTCCACCTTATCTTTCCAAAGAGGATGAGAAGAAAATGGATTTAGGATATAACAATTAACGTAGGCCTCCTCAAAGAGTTCAAAGCCTTCAGCCCAAGTAGCAGTACCTCAGACATTGACATCTTTGAGGCTCTGCCTGAAGCCTTTCTTGCCGTTCCTTCAAATGACATCATCAAATATCACGACTCATGCTGTCCTGCTATCTAAAGCCTTGCAGCTTCTCCACAAACTTTTGCTGCTTCCTTCCCCACAGTCCATCTGCCTCCTCCCATTTCCACTTCATATCTTTAACAGTTCACTAAACTCAGTCCACTAGTCCATGGATCTGATCTATCTCCAGATAGACAAGCAGGACTTGATAGCAAAGCCTTTCATGCCTTCTTAAAAAGTTGCAAGTTATTGGATTTTTGTCTCCCAGAATTGGTCGGCAATAGCTGAGGAGAAAGGGTAAAGGTGGGAGGAAGAAAAAGGTATTCTGCATTTCCAGATAATACTTAAATACCAACTAGCAAAGCTAACCTGCTGTTGTTTAGAAGAGAATGTCAATGAATAAAGCAGCAAAACACTTGAAGGTTTTGGTTTCCTTATTTGCAGTACTTTTAACCTTATTGAAAGAGAAGAATTTACAGTTCTATTTCATCATGCTGTGAATTGAGTTTTCCTGATGATAGAGAATATATACAGCTAACTCTTAAATCTTCGGATATTGTGCCCACAAAGGGAAACCCCTGGTCTTTCAAGCAAAAGATTACAATTGACTTCTAACAGATAACCCTCTCCTGCTTATACACTAATCAAGGTCACATGTACAGGAAACACTCAAAGATGACAAAGCACCTTTTTAAACCAGGACACTTTTGGAGTATACTTTCCTTTGATCACACAAGTCACTAAGCCTTTAACTATGGCAAGGGATTCCCTCTACCTTGAATCTCCATATAGTTTGCATTTTAAAAATTCTTAAGAAATGGCTTTTTACTACTACTATAAAAGCTCAGTGTTGGCAGAAGTTTTTCAAGCACACAAATGTATTGATGCCTCAGTTTACCTAAAGATAAATTCAACAGAACCCATGTCCTAGGTTAAAGGAAGGCAAAGAAACCCCATCCTTGCCTCTATTTATACATTTTCTGTTGGGGGGGGGGTTCTTTCTGAATAGCCTACTGTAAAGCGCAGGGGCAGCAGAATTTTACATTAAACTATTTAGAGTTTATGCCTAACCTCTCCAAAGAAATCCAATTGCTCTTAAAGAATCAATTCTAAAAGTCCAATGGTAGAGAGCCCAGTTAAGAGCCACCGGTGCCAACAACTTACATATTATGCCAACGCATTACGTATTGCCACCATTTAGACTCTGTACAAGAGCAGGGAGGAGAATGCTTCAGAGTCAGGCACTTGCTCCTCCTCTTCAGTAGATTCCTGGGCAGAATGTTGCTCATCATCATCAGCGGAGGATGGGGAATCGCTGCTGTAGACTGCGTGTTTCCATCTGCAAGCAATTCAAAGGCAATAACAAAAACAAGATTAGGTCACACTAAGTCAAAAATCAAGTGCAGTCTACCCCAGAAGGTACTGTGAGATCTAGGAAGTTTCCAGCCCATTATATGTATTTGTCGTGCATCTGATTTCAAACTGCATTACATGTTCTTCCTTGGGAGAGCAAAATTCCATCTTTGTTGGGAAGTTAAAAAAAAAAAAAGGCACATGGTACTTATATGCAGCTTGACTTTGGCATATGATAGGCCAGAGCCTTGCAAAGTAACTGTAAAGCCTTGCAAAGCAGCTGTATTTGTGAATCTATTGCCCCTGATTTCCCCTGAACTTCGTATTCACAGCTGTTACCAAAAACAGCAGGACAAGTCAAGAAGGGAGCTCCTGAGAGAGCTTCAATTAATTACGATGCATACAGGATGATAATTATGATGCATACAAGTTTTGGCTTGAACCTTTTTATAGGTTTTTATTCCCCTTGTTCAAGTCTTGCACAGGCTGCGGAACATGGGCGAGGTACTGCCTTCACGAGGTATTGCATAATTACCCCTCTTCCTCAAGGCATGATCAGCTCAACTACTGCAACATCCTCTTCTGTCCTGAAGTACAGCCTTGCCCCACTCAGATCCATTCAGAAAGTTGCTCTAAAGGTCATCTTCTGACCTTATTCCCTTCATCACAAAGCGCATTCTCCTGAAACCCTTCAAGTGTCTTCTCTCACAGCAAACAGAGTTGCTAAGGCCTTTCATGAATTACCCTCCTTCCTACATTATCTCCCACTGAGTGCCCAGAAAACAGCTCTGAATTCTGAGCTGGCCCTGACAGCACCTCTCACTGACTAACCCCTCAATACAAAAATGCAGAAGCATGTTCTCTTCTTACCTGCCACCTTCACGCTTGGGAGAAGGTTTGCATATGCACCTGGCAGTCTTCCTTACCTCCTGAAAATTCTTGCTGGGCTGCTCAAAACCCATGAAAACTGTCAGGCTACTGCTGCAGTGAGAGCAGTGCTCATCATTCAGAGTAGGACTGCGTTTCCTTGTATTCCCACCTCTTGACAGCCATCTCTTGCTTTTTCTCTTGTGCTCGGTTATAAGCATTTGGGAAAAGGACTGTTTTTGTTTGCTGACTCTCTGTCCGGAGCTTACCGGCAGGGCCCTGGAGTCCCCGACTATGGCTTGTAAGCGCTAAGGCTATACAGAAATGTGAATAGATTAAAAAAATATCCAATAGCTCAACTCATTTCAGCTGTTTCAGAGGAGGCTTTTGGCCAGAACACAGTAAAGAAAATTGAAAGCCAGAACTAACCTGCACTGCCATCTTGAGTGTCAGCGATTTCCCCATCAGTTCTCCTCGGGAGTACGTATCCAAGTTTTCCTAATGAGAAGAAACAAGAAGGGTCAGTCACAAACACGCAGAAAATCTGACGTATGCACACTTGGTGCCTACACAGTAACTTTATCAAGGCTCTGCATGGACACAAAAGATGAGCATGCAGTTCTACGATGCAGAAAGCAAGGAAGCATTGCTGGAATCCAACCATCTAGTTTTACCTATTTTCACAAGAGGCACCTTCTGGTTTAGGCCTATATCTGTCAGTCTAAGAGAGATGAGAAAATGGATGCATATTTTAAGACAAGAAGAAAACCTGTACTTTTAAATTCAGTTCATGGCCTACTTTGTCTCTCTGTTAACATGTTGATTCATGGCCCAGGACAAGTTTTTTTTAAAAAAAAAAACAAAAACCCCAGACATCCACAGAGATTCCTGAAGTATATGAATTTATCTTTGCTTTTTCTCCTAGAGTTCACAGAATCACAGAATGGTTGAGGTTGGAAGGGACCTCTGGAGATCATCTAGTCCGACCCTCCTGCTCAGGAAGGGTCACTTAGCACATGTTGCCCAGGACTGTGTCCAGATGGCTTGAATATCTCCGAGGAAGGAGCCAACCACAGCAGGCATTGCCCACACCAAGGCACCTAGGACAGGAGCCTGGAAGGTCTTGAAGGTGGTGAGCTTCAAAGGGAGCTGAGCTGACAACACAAGGGGAAACAGATGACAACACGAATCAGGCAATCGGAACACCATGGTGTGCGTTCGACTGGCTGCAAGATGGCTGTTGGCATGCAAGCGTGCTTAAGGAAGGCAAAGCGTTAAGAGAAAAAGCACGAGTCAGCTTTCAAGGACAATTAGATGTACGGGGCTGCCAGTTTATGGGGGACAGTGCGGGCAGCTTCCTAACACTCACTGCTGAGCAGGAAGCCCGAACTCTGACAAACAGGCCTTTCAAATATCCTGTGAAAGTCCATGAGCACAGAAGCAAGGCAGCTGCTAGGGGTTTCATGTCGAGACTCCACACTGGACCAAATTAGGCCCCTAATTCCAGCACCTACTCAAAAATAATTACAAAACCATATATCTGCATAATAACATCAGACACGTAAAAAGAAGTACTTGTGAACTATTCTTTAAATAACAAACAGGGTTAAAAAAATAAAACCTCTTTGGGGCAATAGTAAATGCGTACACATGACATTCTTACAAACTGCAGGATAAGGAAGAAAATTGTTTGTCAGCAAACCAATTTAACCTGACCTCTCTGCAGGGCACAGTTCAGGACACCCTCACAAGTTACATACCTCCAATTTTCTAGAGAAGGTCCAGAAAAGAAACTACCTTGATAAAAACAGTGGAACGGGGCTTGTCCAGAAAAGATGTGATTTGCTTACTTGGTTTGGAAGCTCTGCCAGCATAAAACAAACAAACAAGAAAACAAACCAAAAAACCATACACACACACACCAAAGAGTTACAAAGGGATTATTTAAGAGTCTTGTCTAAACTCTACCTTAATTTAAGTAAAGGGCTCCTAAGGATGCACAAGGAATTTATCTTCCACCGTTACTGCAAACGGCAGGACACTACAAAGGTCACCCCTAGGAGAAGGGCGTTCAGACTACGCCTAAAAGAGCCACTGGCACACTGAAGGCTCTCATTCACTTTCAACATGCATTTTCCCTTTCACGAAAACCTTACAAAGCCACTTCAGCCAGTAACTAGCCAGGAGGGTTGGTTCCCCCCCAACCCCCTTTTTTTTCTTTCTTTCCAGAGAGAGCTTGTTGTATTCTACAGCTTCCGACAGAAGCTATATTAGCATAAATGCTCCAGCTGATTTAGACCTCCTCGACCAAAAGATCTTAGACTTTCGGCTGAAATGCCCTCGCTGCTGCCCATGGGGAGAGGCACAGAGCCAGAAAACAATGCCTGGAGTCCAGGGCACTCTGCTGACGTGGGCATCTCTCCTGCTGGCACTAGAAATAGAGCATCCCGTCACATTCGCTTCGCACAGATTATATGTGACCTCACAACCACAAATTGCAGGCACATGACCAGCACTGGCCTATCAGGCACTGAGCCACAAGTGACCTCAAAACCACAAACTGCAGCCACGTGACCAGCAGTGGCCTAACAGATCCTGAGCCACAGGTGACCTCACAAACACAAAACTAAACACGTGCCCAGCACTGGCCTATCAGGCACTGAGCCACAAGTGACATCACAACGACAAACTTCAGCCACATCACCAGCACTGGCCTATCAGGCACTGAGCCACAAGTGACATCACAACCACAAACTGCACCCACATGACAAGCACTGGCCTATCAGGCACTGATCCGCAAATGACATCACAACAACAAACTGCACCCACGTGACCAGAACTGGCCTATCAGGCACTCAGCCACAAGTGACATCACAATCACAATCTGCACCCACATGACCAGCACTGGCCTATCAGGCACTGAGCCACAAGTGACATCACAACCACAAACTGCACCCACATGACCAGCACTGGCCTATCAGGCACTGAGCCACAAGTGACATCACAACCACAAACTGCACCCACGTGACCAGCACTGGCCTATCAGGCACTGAGCCACAAGTGACATCACAACCACAAACTCTATCCACATGACCAGCACTGGCCTATCAGGCACAGAGCCACAAGTGACCTCACAAACACAAACTGCAGCCATGTGACCAACACTGGCCTATCAGGCCCTGAGCCACAAGTGACATCACAACCATAAACTGCACCCACAGGACCAGCACTGGCCTATCAGGCACTGAGCCACAAGTGACATCACAAACACAAACTGCACCCACATGACCAGCACTGGCCTATCAGGCACTGAGCCACAAGTGACATCACAACCTCAAACTGAACCCACATTACCCTCACTGGCCTATCAGGCACTGAGCCACAAGTGACATCACAAACACAAACTGCAGCCATGTGACCAGCACTGGCCTATCAGGCCCTGAGCCACAAGTGACATCACAAACACAAACTCCACCCACATCACCAGCACTGGCCTATCAGGCCCTGAGCCACAAGTGACATCACAACCACAAACTGCACCCACATGACCAGCACTGGCCTATCAGGCACTCAGCCACAAGTGACATCACAACCACAAACTGCACCCACATGAACAGCATTGGCCTATCAGGCACTGAGCCACAAGTGACATCACAACCACAAACTGCAGCCACATCACCAGCACTGGCCTATCAGGCACTCAGCCACAAGTGACATCACAAATATAAACTGCAGCCACATGACCAGCACTGGCCTATCAGGCACTGAGCCACAAGTGACATCACAACCACAAACTGCAGCCACATCACCAGCACTGGCCTATCAGGCACTGAGCCACAAGCGACATCACAAACACAAACTCCACCCACGTGACCAGCACTGGCCTATCAGGCACTGATCCGCAAATGACATCACAAAAAAACCTGCACCCACGTGACCAGCACTGGCCTATCAGGCACTGAGCCACAAGTGACCTCACAACCACAAACTGCACCCACATCACCAGCACTGGCCTATCAGGCACTGAGCCACAAGTGACATCACAACCACAAACTGCAGCCAGAGGACCAGCAATATCCTATCAGGCACTGCGCCACAAGTGACATCACAAACACAAACTGCAGCCACGTGACTAGCACTGGTCTACCAGGCCCTGAGCCACAAGTGACATCACAAACACAAACTGCACCCACATCACCAGCACTGGCCTATCAGGCACTGAGCCACAAGTGACATCACAAACACAAACTCCACCCACATGACCAGCACTGGCCTATCAGGCTCTGAGCCACAAGTGACCTGACAACCACAAACTGCACCCACATGACCAGCACTGCCCTATCAGGCACTGAGCCACAAGTGACCTCACAACCACAAACTGCAGCCACAGGACCAGCAATGTCCCATCAGGCACCGAGCCACAAGTGACATCACAACCACAAACTGCACCCACATCACCAGCACTGGCCTATCAGGCACTGAGCCACAAGTGACATCACAACCTCAAACTGAACCCACGTGACCAGCACTGCCCTATCAGGCACTGAGCCACAAGTGACATCACAAACACAAACTGCACCCACATGACCAGCACTGCCCTATCAGGCACTGAGCCACAAGTGACATCACAAACACAAACTCCACCCACATCACCAGCACTGGCCTATCAGGCACTCAGCCACAAGTGACATCACAAATATAAACTGCAGCCACATGACCAGCACTGGCCTATCAGGCACTGAGCCACAAGTGACATCACAACCACAAACTGCAGCCACATCACCAGCACTGGCCTATCAGGCACTGAGCCACAAGCGACATCACAAACACAAACTCCACCCACGTGACCAGCACTGGCCTATCAGGCACTGAGCCACAAGTGACATCACAAACACAAACTCCACCCATGTGACCAGCACTGGCCTATCAGGCACTGATCCGCAAATGACATCACAAAAAAAACTGCACCCACGTGACCAGCACTGGCCTATCAGGCACTGAGCCACAAGTGACATCACAACCACAAACTGCAGCCAGAGGACCAGCAATATCCTATCAGGCACTGCGCCACAAGTGACATCACAAACACAAACTGCAGCCACGTGACTAGCACTGGTCTACCAGGCCCTGAGCCACAAGTGACATCACAAACACAAACTGCACCCACATCACCAGCACTGGCCTATCAGGCACTGAGCCACAAGTGACATCACAAACACAAACTCCACCCACATCACCAGCACTGGCCTATCAGGCTCTGAGCCACAAGTGACCTGACAACCACAAACTGCACCCACATCACCAGCACTGGCCTATCAGGCACTGAGCCACAAGTGACATCACAACCACAAACTGCACCCACATGAACAGCACTGGCCTATCAGGCACTGAGCCACAAGTGACATCACAAACACAAACTCCACGCACGTGACCAGCACTGGCCTATCAGGCACTGATCCGCAAATGACATCACAACAACAAACTGCACCCACATGACCAGCACTGGCCTATCAGGCACTGAGCCACAAGTGACATCATAAACACAAACTCCACCCACATCACCAGCACTGGCCTATCAGGCACTCAGCCACAAGTGACATCACAACCACAAACTGCAGCCATGTGACCAACACTGGCCTATCAGGCTCTGAGCCACAAGTGACCTGACAACCACAAACTGCACCCACATGACCAGCACTGGCCTATCAGGCACTCAGCCACAAGTGACATCACAACCACAAACTGCAGCCATGTGATCAACACTGGCCTATCAGGCACTGAGCCACAAGTGACATCACAACCACAAACTGCACCCACGTGACCAGCACTGGCCTATCAGGCACTGAGCCACAAGTGACATCACAATCACAAACTGCACCCACATGAACAGCACTGGCCTATCAGGCACTGAGCCACAAGTGACATCACAACCACAAACTGCACCCACGTGACCAGCACTGACCTGTCAGGCACTGAGCCACAACTGACATCACAAACACAAACTGCAGCCACGTAACCAGCACTGACCTGTCAGGCACTGAGCCACAAGTGGCATCACAACCTCAAACTGAACCCACACGACCTTCACTGGCCTATCAGGCACTGAGCCACAAGTGACATCATAAACACAAACTACACCAAAAGGACCAGCATGGCCTATCAGGCCCTGAGCCACAAGTGACATCACAACCACAAACTGCAGCCACATCACCAGCACTGGCCTATCAGGCACTGAGCCACAAGTGACATCACAACCACAAACTGCACCCACATGACCAGCACTGGCCTATCAGGCACTGAGCCACAAGTGACATCAAAACCACAAACTGCACACACAGGACCAGCACTGGCCTATCAGGCACTGAGCCACAAGTGACATCACAACCACAAACTCTATCCACATGACCAGCACTGGCCTATCAGGCACTGAGCCACAAGTGACCTCACAACGACAAACTGCACCCACATTACCAGCACTGGCCTATCAGGCACCGAGCTACAAGTGACATCACAACCTCAAACTGAACCCATGTGACCAGCACTGCCCTATCAGGCAGTCAGCCACAAGTGACATCACAAACACAAACTGCACCCACATCACCAGCACTGGCCTATGAGGCACTCAGCCACAGGTGACATCACAAACACAAACTGCACCCACATCACCAGCACTGGCCTATCAGGCACTGAGCCACAAGTGACATCAAAACCACAAACTGCACACACAGGACCAGCACTGGCCTATCAGGCACTGAGCCACAAGTGACATCACAACCACAAAATGCAGCCACATGACCAGCACTGGCCTATCAGGCACTCAGCCACAAGTGACATCACAACCACAAACTGCAGCCATGTGACCAACACTGGCCTATCAGGCCCTGAGCCACAAGTGACATCACAAACACAAACTGCAGCCACATCACCAGCACTGGCCTATCAGGCACTGAGCCACAAGTGACATCACAACCACAAACTGCAGCCACATCACCAGCACTGGCCTATCAGGCACTGAGCCACAAGTGACATCACAAACACAAACTCCACCCACGTGACCAGCACTGACCTATCAGGCACTGATCCGCAAATGACATCACAACAACAAACTGCACCCACGTGACCAGCACTGGCCTATCAGGCACTGAGCCACAAGTGACATCACAAACACAAACTGCAGCCATGTGACCAACACTGGCCTATCAGGCACTGAGCCACAAGTGACATCACAACCACAAACTCTATCCACATCACCAGCACTGGCCTATCAGGCACTGAGCCACAAGTGACATCACAAATATAAATTGCAGCCACATGACCAGCAGTGGCCTAACAGGCCCTGAGCCACAAGTGACATCACAAACACAAACTCCACCCACGTGACCAGCACTGGCCTATCAGGCACTCAGCCACAAGTGACATCACAACCACAAACTGCAGCCACATGACCAGCACTGGCCTATCAGGCACTCAGCCACAAGTGACATCACAACCACAAACTGCACCCACATGACCAGCACTGGCCTATCAGGCACTGAGCCACAAGTGACATCACAAACACAAACTCCACCCACATCACCAGCACTGGCCTATCAGGCACTGAGCCACAAGTGACATCACAACCACAAACTGCACCCACGTGACCAGCACTGGCCTATCAGGCACTGATCCGCAAATGACATCACAACAACAAACTGCACCCACGTGACCAGCACTGGCCTATCAGGCACTGAGCCACAAGTGACATCACAAACACAAACTCCACCCACATCACCAGCACTGGCCTATCAGGCACTGAGCCACAAGAAACATCATAAACACAAACTCCACCCATATCACCAGCACTGCCCTATCAGGCACTGAGCCACAAGTGACATCACAACAACAAACTGCAGCCACATGAAAATCACTGGCCTATCAGGCACTCAGCCACAAGTGACATCACAACCACAAACTGCACCCACGTGACCAGCACTGGCCTATCAGGCACTGATCCGCAAATGACATCACAACAACAAACTGCACCCACGTGACCAGCACTGGCCTATCAGGCACTGAGCCACAAGTGACATCACAAACACAAACTCCACCCACATCACCAGCACTGGCCTATCAGGCACTGAGCCACAAGAAACATCATAAACACAAACTCCACCCATATCACCAGCACTGCCCTATCAGGCACTGAGCCACAAGTGACATCACAACAACAAACTGCAGCCACATGAAAATCACTGGCCTATCAGGCACTCAGCCACAAGTGACATCACAACCACAAACTGCACCCACATGAACAGCATTGGCCTATCAGGCTCTGAGCCACAAGTGACATCACAACCACAAAATGCACCCACGTGACCAGCACTGGCCTATCAGGCACTGAGCCACAAGTGACATCACAACCACAAACTGCACCCACATGAACAGCACTGGCCTATCAGGCACTGAGCCACAAGTGACATCTCAACCACAAACTGCAGCCATGTGACCAAAACTAGCCTATCAGGCTCTGAGCCACAAGTGACCTGACAACCACAAACTGCACCCACATGACCAGCACTGGCCTATCAGGCACTGAGCCACAAGTGACATCACAACCACAAACTGCAGCCATGTGATCAACACTGGCCTATCAGGCACTGAGCCACAAGTGACATCACAACCACAAACTGCACCCACAGGACCAGCACTGGCCTATCAGGCACTGAGCCACAAGTGACATCACAAATATAAACTGCAGCCACATGACCAGCACTGGCCTATCAGGCACTGAGCCACAAGTGACATCACAAACACAAACTCCACCCACATCACCAGCACTGGCCTATCAGGCACTGAGCCACAAGTGACATCATAAACACAAACTCCACCCACATCACCAGCACTGGCCTAGCAGGCACTCAGCCACAAGTGACATCAAAACCACAAACTGCACACACGTGACCAGCACTGGCCTATCAGGCACTGAGCCACAAGTGACATCACAAACACAAACTGCACCCACATGACCAGCACTGGCCTATCAGGCACTGAGCCACAAGTGACATCACAATCACAAACTGTACCCACATGAACAGCACTGGCCTATCAGGCACTGAGCCACAAGTGACATCACAACCACAAACTGAACCCACGTGACCAGCACTGGCCTATCAGGCACTGATCCGCAAATGACATCACAACAACAAACTGCACCCACGTGACCAGCACTGGCCTATCAGGCACTGAGCCACAAGTGACATCACAAACACAAACTCCACCCACATCACCAGCACTGGCCTATCAGGCACTCAGTCCCAAGTGACCTGACAACCACAAACTGCACCCACATGACCAGCACTGGCCTATCAGGCACTCAGCCACAAGTGACATCACAACCACAAACTGCAGCCATGTGATCAACACTGGCCTATCAGGCACTGAGCCACAAGTGACATCACAACCACAAACTGCACCCACGTGACCAGCACTGGCCTATCAGGCACTGATCCGCAAATGACATCACAACAACAAACTGCACCCACGTGACCAGCACTGACCTGTCAGGCACTGAGCCACAACTGACATCACAAACACAAACTGCAGCCACGTAACCAGCACTGACCTGTCAGGCACTGAGCCACAAGTGACATCACAACCTCAAACTGAACCCACACGACCTTCACTGGCCTATCAGGCACTCAGCCACAAGTGACATCACAAACACAAACTCCACCAAAAGGACCAGCATGGCCTATCAGGCACTCAGCCACAAGTGACATCACAAACACAAACTGCAGCCACGTGACCAGCACTGGCCTATCAGGCACTCAGCCACAGGTGACATCACAAACACAAACTGCAGCCACATCACCAGCACTGGCCTATCAGGCACTGAGCCACAAGTGACCTCACAACCTCAAACTGAACCCACATGAACAGCACTGGCCTATCAGGCACTCAGCCACAAGTGACATCACAACCACAAACTGCACCCACATGAATAGCACTGGCCTATCAGGCACTCAGCCACAAGTGACATCACAAACACAAACTCCACCCACGTGACCAGCACTGGCCTATCAGGCACTGATCCGCAAATGACATCACAACAACAAACTGCACCCACGTGACCAGCACTGGCCTATGAGGCACTGAGCCACAAGTGACATCACAACCACAAACTGCACCCACATGAACAGCATTGGCCTATCAGGCACTGAGCCACAAGTGACATCACAACCACAAACTGCACACACAGGACCAGCACTGGCCTTTCAGGCACTCAGCCACAAGTGACATCACAAATATAAACTGCAGCCACATGACCAGCACTGGCCTATCAGGCACTGAGCCACAAGTGACATCACAAACACAAACTCCACCCACATCACCAGCACTGGCCTAGCAGGCACTCAGCCACAAGTGACATCAAAACCACAAACTGCACACACAGGACCAGCACTGGCCTATCAGGCACTGAGCCACAAGTGACATCACAACCACAAACTGCAGCCACATGACCAGCACTGGCCTATCAGGCACTGAGCCACAAGTGACATCACAACCATAGACTCCACCCACATCACCAGCACTGGCCTATCAGGCACTGAGCCACAAGTGACATCATAAACACAAACTGCACCCACATCACCAGCACTGGCCTATCAGGCACTGAGCCACAAGTGACATCACAAACACAAACTGCACCCACATCACCAGCACTGGCCTATCAGGCACCGAGCTACAAGTGACATCACAACCTCAAACTGAAACCATGTGACCAGCACTGCCCTATCAGGCAGTCAGCCACAAGCGACATCACAACCACAAACTGCACCCACATCACCAGCATTGGCCTATCAGGCACTGAGCCACAAGTGACATCACAAACACAAACTCCACCCACATCACCAGCACTGGCCTATCAGGCACTGAGCCACAACTGACATCACAAACACAAACTGCAGCCATGTGACCAACACTGGCCTATCAGGCCCTGAGCCACAAGTGACATCACAAACACAAACTGCACCCACATGACCAGCACTGGCCTATCAGGCACTGAGCCACAAGTGACATCACAAACACAAACTCCACCCACATCACCAGCACTGGCCTATCAGGCACTGAGCCACAAGTGACATCACAAACACAAACTCCACCCATGTGACCAGCACTGGCCCATCAGGCACTGATCCGCAAATGACATCACAACAACAAACTGCACCCACATTCACCAGCACTGGCCTATGAGGCACTGAGCCGCAAGTGACATCACAAACACAAACTGCACCCACATGAACAGCAATGTCCCATCAGGCACTGAGCCACAAGTGACATCACAAACACAAACTCCACCCACATCACCAGCACTGCCCTATCAGGCACTGAGCCACAAGTGACATCACAAACACAAACTCCACCCACATCACCAGCACTGGCCTATCAGGCCCTGAGCCACAAGTGACATCACAAACACAAACTCCACCCACATGAACAGCACTGGCCTATCAGGCACTGAGCCACAAGTGACATCACAAACACAAACTGCAGCCATGTGACCAACACTGGCCTATCAGGCACTGAGCCACAAGTGACATCACAAACACAAACTCTATCCACATCACCAGCACTGGCCTATCAGGCACTGAGCCACAAGTGACATCACAAATATAAACTGCAGCCACATGACCAGCACTGGCCTATCAGGCACTGAGCCACAAGTGACATCACAAACACAAACTCCACCCACATCACCAGCACTGGCCTATCAGGCACTGAGCCACAAGTGACATCACAAACACAAACTGCAGCCTCATGACCAGCACTGGCCTATCAGGCACTCAGCCACAAGTGACATCACAACCACAAACTGCAGCCATGTGACCAACACTGGCCTATCAGGCCCTGAGCCACAAGTGACATCACAACCACAAACTGCAGCCACATGACCAGCACTGGCCTATCAGGCACTGAGCCACAAGTGACATCACAACCACAAACTGCAGCCACATCACCAGCACTGGCCTATCAGGCACTGAGCCACAAGTGACCTCACAACCACAAACTGCAGCCACAGGACCAGCACTGGCCTATCAGGCACTCAGCCACAAGTGACATCACAACCACAAACTGCAGCCATGTGACCAACACTGGCCTATCAGGCTCTGAGCCACAAGTGACCTGACAACCACAAACTGCACCCACATGACCAGCACTGGCCTATCAAGCACTCAGCCACAAGTGACATCACAACCACAAACTGCAGCCATGTAATCAACACTGGCCTATCAGGCACTGAGCCACAAGTGACATCACAAACACAAACTGCAGCCACATCACCAGCACTGGCCTATCAGGCACTGAGCCACAAGTGACCTCACAACCACAAACTGCAGCCACAGGACCAGCACTGGCCTATCAGGCACTCAGCCACAAGTGACATCACAACCACAAACTGCAGCCATGTGACCAACACTGGCCTATCAGGCTCTGAGCCACAAGTGACCTGACAACCACAAACTGCACCCACATGACCAGCACTGGCCTATCAAGCACTCAGCCACAAGTGACATCACAACCACAAACTGCAGCCATGTAATCAACACTGGCCTATCAGGCACTGAGCCACAAGTGACATCACAACCACAAACTGCACCCACATGAACAGCATTGGCCTATCAGGCACTGAGCCACAAGTGACATCACAAACACAAACTGCACACACAGGACCAGCACTGGCCTATCAGGCACTGAGCCACAAGTGACATCATAAACACAAACTGCACCCACATCACCAGCACTGGCCTAGCAGGCACTCAGCCACAAGTGACATCAAAACCACAAACTGCACACACAGGACCAGCACTGGCCTATCAGGCACTGAGCCACAAGTGACATCACAAACACAAACTCCACCCACATCACCAGCACTGGCCTATCAGGCACTCAGCCACAAGTGACATCACAACCACAAACTGCACCCACATGAACAGCACTGGCCTATCAGGCACTCAGCCACAAGCGACATCACAAACACAAACTCCACCCACGTGACCAGCACTGGCCTATCAGGCACTGATCCGCAAATGACATCACAACCACAAACTGCACCCACATGAACAGCATTGGCCTATCAGGCACTGAGCCACAAGTGACATCAAAACCACAAACTGCACACACAGGACCAGCACTGCCCTATCAGGCACTGAGCCACAAGTGACATCACAAACACAAACTGCAGCCACATGACCAGCACTGGCCTATCAGGCACTGAGCCACAAGTGACATCACAACCACAAACTGCAGCCACATGACCAGCACTGGCCTATCAGGCACTGAGCCACAAGTGACATCACAAACACAAACTGCACCCACATGACCAGCACTGCCCTATCAGGCACTCAGCCACAAGTGACATCACAAACACAAACACCACCCACATCACCAGCACTGGCCTATCAGGCACTGATCCGCAAATGACATCACAACAACAAACTGCACCCACATCACCAGCACTGGCCTATCAGGCACTGAGCCACAAGTGACATCAAAACCACAAACTGCACACACAGGACCAGCACTGGCCTATCAGGCACTCAGCCACAAGTGACATCACAAACACAAACAGCACCCACGTGACCAGCACTGGCCTATCAGGCACTCAGCCACAACTGACATCACAAATATAAACTGCAGCCACATGACCAGCACTGGCCTATCAGGCCCTGAGCCACAAGTGACATCACAAACACAAACTGCACCCACATGAACAGCACTGGCCTATCAGGCACTGAGCCACAAGTGACATCACAACCACAAACTGCACCCACATGAACAGCACTGGCCTATCAGGCACTGAGCCACAAGTGACATCACAAACACAAACTCCACCCACATCACCAGCACTGGCCTATCAGGCACTGAGCCACAAGTGACATCAAAACCACAAACTGCACACACAGGACCAGCACTGGCCTATCAGACACTGATCCACAAATGACATCACAACAACAAACTGCACCCATGTGATCAGCACTGGCCTATCAGGCACTGAGCCACAAGTGACATCACAAACACAATCTCCACCCACATGACCAGCACTGGCCTATCAGGCACTGAGCCACAAGTGACATCACAAACACAAACTCCACCCACATCACCAGCACTGTTCTATCAGGCATTGAGCCACAAGTGACCTCACAATCACAAACTGCACCCACAGGACCAGCACTGGCCTATCAGGCACTCAGCCACAAGTGACCTCACAACCACAAACTGCACCCACATGACTACCACTGGCCTATCAGGCACTCGGCCACAAGTGACCTCACAACCACAAACTCCACCCACAGGATCAGCACTGGCCTATCAGGCAGTAGAGGAACAAGTGACCTCTCAACCAAAAACAGCAGCCCTGGACCTAGCACTGGCCTATCAAGCACTCAGCAGAAGTGGCCTCACAGATACAAAGAAGTAGCAACGTGGCTGCTGGTGGCCTAGCAGGTACTGAGGCCAAGTAACTGCACAAACACAAACAGCAGCAATATGCATCAAGGTGGACTCTCAGGTGCTCATGCTGAAGTGACCTCACAGGCAGCCATGAAGCCAAATAGCTGCTCCTGGCCTCTTTGCAACTGAGGCACAATTGACCTCAACAAGCACAAACAGCAGCAATGTCCATGCTGATCGCCAGTCACATACTGATGCACAACTCACCACAAAAGCACCAACAGCAGCAAAGGGTCTGCTCACCCTTTAGGAGGCACTGAGACACAAGCATCACCAAAGCTATGGGCATGCTGTTGGCCTACCAGCTTCAGAGGCACAACTCACCTCACAAGCACAAATGGCATCGACCTGCCTGCTGCTGCCCTATCTTTGACTGAGTCACAAGGGAGCTCAAAAGTGCAAACCTTCACAGAGGAGAAGCTCACCTGGGCCACTCGCACGTCCCTTGATTACGCTGTGATCATTCCGTACAGAACAGTCTTCTGCAAAAGGCTTTCATCTCCTGACAAGACTCTCTCCAGATCATGCAACAGCTCCACTCTGCCACCCTGCACACAAATCACAAAAGGAACAATTGGTCTCGCTTTTCCTTTAGTACCATCAAGTCCGAGCTGGGAGCCTTCGCACTGCAGCACCTACACAATGGCAGCAGCATGCCACTTCCATTTCTAGTGCATTTCTAGGGACAGAGATCAGCTGAGGGAGCAGCTGCACTGCAAAGGCTTTCTGACACTCTCAGATCAACTCGGCACTGCACCAGGCATCAACCTGACGCCAGACCTCTGCTCTGCCACCTACTCTACAAACACACTGCCTCTGCCCCACACAGCTGCCTCTTCTGCTAGATACAACCAAGTGCCAGCAAGAAGAGATGCATGCAGGACACTCGCCACTTGCACACTCCCCAGCCACTGCTCTGCTCGCTGCCTTCCCTTGGCTTCTCAATCCAGACACTCAGGCAAGCTCTTGCGGTAACACCACAAGGTGGCCAAGGCACTCTAGGCTCACAAGGCCTGTGCAAATGAGCAGCACAAGATCAGGCACAGAGCTGCCTCCTTGGGTGATGCTGCTCTTTTCAGAGGGAAGCATCCTGCTTTCTTTGGGCACAGCAGGCTGCTGCTTTCCACCCCCATCCCCTCACGAACCTCCTGCTAGGGATGGGGACATGGGGATTTTCTGTAGTAATACAAAAGTTACAGATACAACACAGAAACACTTGAGAGTCCGGAAGGCCTCCTGAGCCCAAAGGAACCTCCCTTCCTTTCCTTTAGTTACTTGGACAAGGAGCTTGGACGGGGAAGGGAAAAAGGGTGCAGAGCCTTTGAAATGAGGCCCAAGCAATGAGACAGCCCCACACTGGACGGCTGCTGAAATGACAGCTCTCCTGGCTGCGCAGCCTCTGCAGCACCAGTCCGCGCTCCACAGCTGGCTTCACAGAGCACTGAGGGCTGCGTGCCACGGGCAACCTGGCCCTGGGCACATCTTCACCCCTCGCAGAGCCGGCAGCCCAAGAGCTCTGAGACTTCCACAGGTCAAGCTATGGACGCTTTGGGGCACTCACACAAAGGCACTCCAGACATGCTGGCATCTATTATAAGGGTCTTGGACTCGTCCTATATGGCACCACAACCTCCTAGGAAAAGGAGGGGGCACCGTAGCATTTGTTGAGCGGGCTGGCAATAACAGCACTTGTGCGAGGCGGAATTTGCAGCACAGCAGAGGTACCAGGAGCTGAACCCACAACCCAAGTCACCCAGGGAAGACAGGCGCATTTATGGAAGCCTTCGCATCCATACGTAGCCTCTTCTCAGTCACTTGCAGCTGCTTTCACAGAGGGCTCACGACGCTGGCCAAGATGTTGACAGGTACAGGGACACAGCCTGGCATCCTGCCTCCATCCTCAGCGCCTCTAGCACTGCACTGGGAACCTCCATGAGTGGAGCAACCTAGAAAGAAAGAAAGAATCGGAGTGTTACTGGCAGTTCTGCTGGCCTTACAGAGTCGCAACAGGCAGGGGCAAATGTCTCCCCTCTGTGCTGAGCTCTATTGGTGAGAACACAGCCAGCAGGGCCACCAAGACGTTCTACCCCTCTTTTTGGCACAGGTGACACCATGTCTGTATACCAGGTCCTCTTTGCGCTCTCCAGTTCTGCACAGGCGCTAACACACTGCAGGGAGTCCAGCACAGGGACACCAAGACGGTCAGGGGCTGCAGCGTGGGGCATAAAAGGAGAGGCTGCGAGAGCTGGCTTTGTTCAGCCTAGACAAGAGAAGGCCAACGGGGATCTTCATGCTGTGCACAGCTACCTTATGGAGGGCACAGAGAAGACGGAGCCGGATTTTCTTGGAGGTGCACACTAGTAGCATGGGAGGCAACGGGGACAAATCGGACAATGGGAAATGCTTCTGAGACATTAAGAAGAAACCTTTTTCTCCGTGACGGTGGCCAAACTGCGGCACAGGGATCCAGAGAGGTTCCCAGATCTCCATCCTTGGAGGTAATCAAAACTTCACTGGAAAAGGCCCCAAGATACCTCCTCTACTGGCACCTGCCTGGAGCAGGGCGTTGGAGCCCTGCTACCTCCACACGGCTCCCCCATTGCAGCCTCAAGGAATATGCTATTATGAGACTCTTGCCAAAGGCACCAGAGGCTTTGGAGATGCCGCCTCCACCGCTCAACAAGGACAGGTGTCTCAGAGCCACCCATCGCCCTCACAGGCCTGACTTCTTGTGAGGGGGCATCTCCCCTCTCTGCAAGGCTCTGCGTAGGCACAACGTGCAGAAATGCCTCTGACTGCTTTCATTAACTACCCATCTCGCTGAGGGACTGGAATGGATTAGCGTCTGAGATGGGAAGATGCAATGACGGTCCAGATTCAGCAGAAAGCCTTTAAGGAGGGAGAAGAGAACTCTCTCCAGCAGTCGGTAAAATCCCAAAGACTCACGGAAGCATCAAACCCTTCCGAAACTGCAAGCCTGAACCTCAGCTGACACAAACCACCAAACTGGGAGCAGCCCTGCCTCGCACCACGATGCTCCAAGGAGGCAACACGGTCACCAACAGTCCTCACCCACGTCTCCCAGAAGGACACCGTGATGGCAGGCTGGGCCTTGGGAGCAGAGCACTGCTCTCTCCAGACACCTCCTCCCACGCTGAGCACCAAAACACTGGCGCCACCACCCGGCTCCACCACAGGGCATCTCGCACTGTAACACGCCGTTACCTCCACACCTCACAGAGGGTTGGCAACCAACACACGCCTCTGCATCAGCGACACACAGCCCACAGCACCACACACGGCACCACACAGGGCACCCCAAGCACCCCACAACACACAAAGCCCAACTCTCCAGACCTTCCATTCCTTTCTAGTCCTCCAAGGCCTTGCAACACGCTCTGCCTCTGAACAGCCACTCACAGCCCGGGGCCTGCTCACTTCCCACCTTCCCACCAGCAAGCAGAGAAGAAGTGCTCTCACAGGGGCTGATCAGGCCAGCTTTTCCCTCTCGCTTGTGCCTCAACTTCTCTGAACAAGAAATCTCTTTCAAAATGTGGCCCATACCCTTTTTGGGGGGTGACATTCCTTCCATCTCCTCCAACAGCCTTTGCACCCATTCTCCAATGACTGCATACGTGCACAGAAAATCAGAGACCCCTAAAGTGTTACAGTTCTAAACGTGTCATAAAAGCAGCTGGACACCTCAAAGACAGACACAGCATGCAGACCTTGCAATAAAATCTCACAAGCTCCCTGCTCTTTTGACAGGGGCAACTTCTAAAGCACACACACACCCTGGCAAGAAGAGATTATTCACACCACTGCTCACACCAGCACTACATTCACTTAGCAGCCTCAAAAGTCTAGCTGGACTCCCTAGCTGACTGCGAGGACGCTGCAAGCTTCTACTTAGCAACAAGTGGAAAGGCCAACTCCATGTCCATGCTCACCACAGAACATCATCTGCATTTGAAATGTAGCAGTACTAACTCATGATGATGGAGTGGAATAAAATTTGTGTCAGATGATGTGGAATATCGACTTCTGCTTGATTAATGAGTTGCATTTCTGTATTGCTGTAGAGCTCTGCAGGGGTCAATCCCTCCTCTGAGCACACGCAACAAACCCAGAAGTGACCTCACCACCAGCATCCAAGCCATGCATCTTCCCTTGACCTGTCAGCTGCTCACACAGAGGTGTCATCACATCACAGATTCACATCATGGCCTCATAATACTCACAGTGCTCTGAAACACCCATTGCCTACCAGTTACTACACCAAAAGATTAGCTTCTGCTATGCATTATCAACACCTAGCCTATGAAATTTAAGAATTGCAGAACAGCCTGCAAGTAATTCTTGGCAACATTTTCTAACGGGAGGATTGCATGGGAGCAGCGATCATCAAACTGAAGACAGCAGGGCCTCGTGTCCCAGGCACAGGGAGAAGCCTTCCCGCAACTCAGAACTCTGGTTCCTTCCCCAATGCTGAACAAAACCAGAAAATCCTCTACACATCCAGGACAACAAGCATTCTCCTATTTTAGGCCCTGACAACTGGAGGCACGTGGAAGGACTCAGGCCAGGGCATCTCAGTTGGTGAAACCAGCAGAGACACAATTCAGCAACTCTTCACCCTGACCTAGGAGCATGGAAAGAACAACAGCAAGTGCAAGCAATGGCCGTTCATCAACTTTCAAGGCCCCTGACAAGCAAAACAGCTCACACTTACAGAGCTCTTCTGCAAACACCCTTCACCCTGCTGCCAGGCTCACAGGTCTCGGTGCAAAGCAAGAGGCAGGGAGCAAAAACAACGGCTAAGGCACGGCATCACATGCGGGCACAGCCTCTCTCAGAGCCACTCGGAAATGCAGTTTTCACAACAAAAGACACCATCGGGAAGGGCACCTCGCGACGACACCAGCAGCCTGCTCACACTTTGCCCAGCACCTCCCAAACGCACCTCGAAGCAGCACCTGGGGCTGCACTGGCAGCAGCAGCTCAGGAAAATGCTTTAACAGGGATCCCAGAGCCACCACAGGGCCAAAGCTTCCTGCCCCCAAACCCCACCGAGCCGCCCCGGCCCAGCTGCTCGCGGCAGGCCACCACGTCTGGCTGCAGGGCAGCTCCCCCCTCTGGCCCACGTCGCTCTGGCCCCTGCTCACGGCCCCACCAGCCCCTGCTGCAGCGCCTGCAGCAAAGCAGCCCCGGCAAAGCCAGCACCGCTGCCCCGCCCCGGCGGGAGGGCACCCGCCGCCATTTGAACGCGCCCGCAGCCCCCACCAAACGCTCTCGCCCGCTCGCTTCTCGCCTGCTTTGCTCCCGCTCCTCTTCCACCTCTTTGACGTCTTTTTTTTCCCCACATGCTGGACTGCAATTGGCTGGCAGAGCCATCAGTGAAATCGATGCCCGCCCTCCTCCTCCTGACAGCCAATAGAAGGGCTGCACTGCGGCGATGCCATGGCAACGCTGGGCCCTCCTGCCCTGGCGGCCAGCTCCGCCCCCTCCCCCTTGGTCGGGCGCCATGTTGTGGGCGGCAGCGCGGGGCGCGGCGGGGCCTCGGTGCAGCGTGGTGCTGTGTGGGCGGGCAGTGCGGGGCCCCGGGGTGCGGCCGCTGCCCCGGCGGGGCTGGGCTGTGCGGCAGGGGCCCCGCGGGGCTGCTGGCTGCCCTGCGCCCTGGGGGCTGTGCGGGGCGTGGGGGGGGGCAGCACTGGGGCCTGTGCTGGTGGCCTCCGTGGTGCCGCTGTGGGGGCCCTGGGGCTGGCTGTGGCACCAGAGCCCTCAGGCAGCGTCCTCCTGCCCCCAGGGCAGGGCAGGGCAGGGCAGTGTCCTCTCGCCCCTCCTGCCCCGGCCGCCTGCCCACGGCAGCCCTAGGGCTTGGCTAGGTAGCGGTGGTGTGGGGTCGTGAGGGTGCTGGGGGAGATGGCTGTGTTGGGCTCACCCCAGCGCTGCCCACCCAGCTCAGAGAAAAGACCTTGGTGTCAGCCAGGACCTGTTGAATGAGGATTGCACCTCCGCCTGTTTCCAGGCTGCTCTCTCCAATGTATTTTCTTTTGGGTGCAGAGGTTTGAGCCCAATTTGCAGGAGGACAGGGGCAGTGGCCATCTAAAGATGGCATCTCTGAGCCCAAAACATGCTGCGCCAAGTTGGAAGGATAAAAGGATCGAGGGGGAAGGAAGAGAGATTTTCCCAAACACCCAGAGGACTTGGGGTTATTAAAAGGTGAAGGTTTTATTATCATATACGGACATTTCCAGCAGGGTCTTGAGAGCCCCATGGAGCTGCAGGCCACCTCAGCATCTGGGATGCAGGACCCCTTTCCTCTCAGAGCCAGACCCCAAAGAGGACCCACTCCCAGGGAAACCTGTCATGGATTCCCATGCCCCCCCCACCCTAAGAGGCGATGGAGCTGGCCGCACAGAAGCCTTGGGGCTCAGGACAGCCCCATCCCCAGGACCCAGCAGTCCTGGCTGCCACATTGTCGCCCGAGCCAGAGGGGACCCTCAGGCAGGGCTCTCGCAGCAGCCCCCAGCCCTGTCCAGGCACCCCCACAGCCCGGGATCCACAGCAGTTTTGGCAGTTAACAGTCTCTGTGCGACACCTCGGGAAGGATCTCCCAAAGCCCTTACCCTCGGTGGAGAGCCGCAGGAGCGCAGGGGACAAGGAGCTGTGGTCCTGGCTGATGGTGTCCATCCAGCAGTCCTCCATCTCGCTTGCCCTCTTGCTCTCGTTTCACCTCTCCAGCCAGAGAAACAGGACGCTCTTCCCATCTCATTACCCAAAACTCCTTTCCAACATGCCCCTGCTCCTCCATCTGTTGGTGAGGGGCCCCAACGTGGTCCCACTGCCTCCTGTCCCCTCTCCTTGCCATGGAGCCACTAGGAAGGGCAGCCGTGGGGAGGGTGTGAGCAGTGCCCAGGAGTGCCTGGGCCTCACAGGGAAGTGAGGGTCCCCACCCACGACACCGGGGAGACCTCCCTGTGATGTGGCACGTCCCATTGTGACCTCAGCTCGTGTCATCTGGGGGCTCAGTAGGTCACTGTCATGGAGATGGCACAGCCAGGGAGAGAGCAGAGAGATTTCCCCTCATGTCCTGGAAAGCCATCACTTCCCTTCACTGCAGTTATTTTCCATAATTTTCTGATAAATCCTTCAGGAATGTCTCCAGACAGTGTCAAAGACTGTGAAATATCTCAAACGGGGCACTGGAGATGTCACTTCTGCGCCCCTGCACTGACAGGTCACTGCACTGGGCAGACCTGTGCAGGAATCTGGGGTTTGGGGGTTGGCGTTTTTACAGGATCCAAGGCATGTGGGATGAACCAGCACAAAGCATGGCCACAGGCTGAGAAATGCTTTGGTGAGCCTCAAAACTGGTTTCTGCTGTGGGCCCCTCTTTTTGTGGAAGCAGGATGCAGGACAATGTGGGACAGGACGTAGCTTTCCTCCTTTAGGCACCAAGGCAGGATCTCTGCTTTTAAAAGTGCTCAGCAAGGTTTCTCAGTCGGCAGTGCTTGAGCTAGAGATGCTATGCCAGAGAAGAGCAAACATAGCCTTAACACACGTCATCCAGAGGCCCTTATCCAGGACCCTGGAGCCTGCCAGGCTCCAAAGCCATGGGCGAGGCCAGGTAGCAAATGTGGGGAAGTTTTCCCATTTCCCATGAAGTTTGCCCATCTTTCCTTCTGGCTGAGCCTGAGGAAGCCATTTCTCATCCCTGGGCCTCATTTGGTCCTTGTGCTTTTCAGTGTCACCTTGGGGCTGTGCGAGAATTCTCCCCTGGGTACGCTCCTCAGCCCCCTGCCCTCCTCCCCAAAGGCACCCTTGCTCTCCCGGGTCTGTACAGCCCCGACATCCTGGATCTCCCACATTTTATGACTCTGGGCTTCTCAGGACATGCTCACACACTGCAGTGCTGCTGTCCAGGCTCCGGTGCAGAGCCTATGAGGCAGTGCAATGCCTCAGGACGTGCATTTTGACTCACTCCCAAGTTTGTGAGATGACCAGCTCCCAGCTCTGCAGCTGCTGAAGTTTGAGAACATCCCTACAACCAGCCTTCCTGCTCTTCCTAATCTCTGCACAGTTTTGGGGCAAATCTTGCAGAAGAGAGACTCCATTTGCCTTGAATACTGTGAGAGATGTGGCTTTCCAAGTCACTGCAAAAGGAAGGACTCCTTTACTTCTTTGGGTTGCTTCTTGAGCCTGTGGCACCCCCTCTGTGATGCTGGGAGCCCCAGCTCTGCAGCCTGGTGTCTTTGCCCTTTCTCTCCCGTGTCTCCTGTTTGTCTACCCAAAGTCTTCTCTCCACACCAGGGGCATGGGAAGTGCTGCTTTAGAGAGCTCATTTGAAGCTGTGACATGTTGTGAAGCTGAAGGCCTGAAGGAGGCTAGTCTGGGACATGGCTGTGCCCACAGACCCCCTCCTGTTCCCAGCCTGAGGATCCAGGAAGGTCTCCAGGGAGAGCAGTGGGCTTGGGGGTGGGTGAGATGGGTTTCCCTCAACACCCCTGGGTCCTGCATGGGTTTCTCTGAGTGCTCAGGAAAATCCCTCTTCTCTAGTGCCTTGCATCAAGACTTTTCCAGACTTTTGTACAGAAACACAGCCTGGTCTGGGATCCCCAAGAGCAGCACGGCCCCCAGCATCGCCCGGGACCCCCAGGAGCTGTCTGGCTCTCTCTTCTGTTCCCCCATTCCCCGATTAAATGGACAGTTTGTAGCCTCACCTTTACAACACTCCATCTGGACACTGCAACATTGTGACTCCTCCCCTAGCTCATTCCCATAGGCAGCTGCTGATTTGCGACCTGCCTATTGGCTGGCAGGAGGAGGGGGGCGGGTCTGGATTTCACTGACGGCTCTGTCAGCCAATCGGAGTCCACCATGTGGAAGAAAAACAGACGTGAAAGAGAGAAGTGAAAGAGGAGAGGGAGCGAAGCAGGGGAGGCTTTGGGTGGAAAGCAGGACCGGGCTTGGGCAGCTTGTTTCTCACAAGACCGTGAGAAACGCTCTGCCCCCCCTGGCCAGTATAACTGCTCTGCCTGGCACTGAGGCACAGGAGGACTCAGGGTGGAGATCGGGCTCTGCAGAGAAGAGCCCCAGGGGCAGAGTTAGGAAACAAGAAAAGACCTCGAATGCGAAAAAACAGCATCTTTAAGTACACCAGAAACCAGCAGGGGCTGGAAAATGCCCCAAGCTGTCATAAAAGTTTCTGAGCATAAAGAAAAATCAATGAAAAAAAAAAAACCCTGTTCAAATGTGAATAATAGATGGATGTAACCGAGTAACCTTAAAAGAAATAGCTTCAGCAGTTACAGTTAAAACCAAACTATAACAACCGAATGGCCTTGGTAGGCTTTTCTTTTTGTTTGGGTTCTACAGAGTGACCCTCTGAAGAGCAACAACTTGAAAAGAAGCAGCCAGAAAGAGTGGTAGAATTGTTAGGCTAAGTAATGTGTTTTTTAAAAGTATCTAAATAATAGAATGAACCTAGGAGCCAGGAGAGAAGTAACATCAAAGGAAGATGGCAGACCTAAGAATGAGGGGATACACGTACCAGGCTGATAACGAAACTCAACGGCTGTATTCTAGTGTTTGTAAAAATTGATGATCCTAAGGAAGGGGCTAACACCTTCCCTTGATGAAAGGAAAGGAAAGAAAGAGAAAAAGATGGTAAAATTAAGCATAAATGTAACAGCTGTTGATCTGAAGTTAAAGTTGTCTGTTTCCTATAGAGAAGACAGGGAAATACGGAAAAAGAATAATAAAAAAAAGGTGACCAACTCTATTTGAAGCTCCTCTAAAGGGAACTATTCCAGCTTGGGGAACAAACTGATCTTTCGGTGCAGGAAAGAAATGCCTGCAATTAAAGGAAATAAGATTTCTGTGTTAAGATATGGAGCTGGAACAACACTCGGATTCACCGAATTTGGGTCAATAGGCCAGACCAATCATGTTGCTATTAGGATTAAGACTGTTATTTTTAACAGTTGTTTACGTGTTACTGCAAATGGGCATGCTTTGCTTTTGGCGTCTATTAATAGCAGTGCGCATTTCCCCAGTACACTGTGCTTACCCAAAAGCCGCCCACTGCACACCAAGGGGAATTAGCTGACTTCTGAAATAAATGCGTGTGTCTGGCGGTGTCAAGGGGTGGAGTGACAGGCGCCACACAGGCAAGCGTGGGACTCTGGATGGTGCAGCCCACAGAAGAGGGGTTTGCTCTGGGGTGATCCCAGGAGTTAAGGAACCCCGGGTGCATCACGGCTGGAGCCACCACACTGTGGGGTTGCTGCAGCCTGGGGGCAACCGTCTAACGACCCCACGACTGACAATTCCAGACAGAGGAGAAGTGACACCACAGACTCACCCCATAAACATCTAGGTGCTGTGGAACCATTCCCCACAGAAAGACCTGTTAGTGGGCAAGTTGTTACTAACTGAACAGTGCTGTGGGCTGAGCACTAGGTTACCTGTTGATGTGCATGCTGTTATTGACTGAGGCCATACAGCTTTTGTGTAACTGCGGTCTGGCGTTGTTTTGACTCGCTATAGAAAAGAGTAAGCCACAGAAGTTGGTGTGGACTCTGACCGACCATCAGCTGGCCTGTGGATGTCAATGGCGTGATGAGGAGAATCCAGGCAAACTACCAGGTTTGTTATAAGCTCTTATCTCTAATAAATTCTCATACTTGACAAATGATGATCTCTTGGAGTTCAGTGCAAATAACCCCCGAATCCGAAAGAATCACAGACACCCCTCTATTGGCGTGTCACAGGTAACACTCACAAGGGGCATCAAATCTCTTGAACGGGATGGTTGGTTACTGTCCAGATGGTGGTGGCAGTCTCCTTTGCCGGGGTCCTTCCAACAGTGGCTTCCACTGGATCAGATGAGACTCCCCGAACTGTTCTTCTGGGGAATTTTTATAGTCCAGCTGGCTTGTGGTCCTGTGTGACCTCTCCAGCATATGCATGATCCATTGCTACTGATTACCTTAAATTGCATATCAAAGCATCTCCTAACTCTCCTAAGAATGCACAAAAGACTGTCCTACATAGCCGCTTCTTCATTTGCAGGAGCAGTTTGTACTGTCGATTTTCAAGGGCCTTAAGTATTTACAGTTTAATCAGTTCTGCAGCAGGAGCTGCTGCAGAGATTCTGAAACAGCCAGATACTCCACCTGAGGTGGTACTCACCACATTTAAGCACAGGAATTGGTCCAGGCACAGCAGGATCTGCCTCTAGAAATCTCTAGAACTGTCTGAAATACCCACTTGGAGAGGTTCTGCACCAGTCAGTCCAACACTTAATTTGGAAAGTGGTAGGAGTTCTGTCAGTCTCCTAGTTTTAAGTCCATCCCCTGTTTCAGACGACCAGCCCCAGGGCCCCCACGCTGGCGCCAGGGCTGCCACCAGCACAGGCCCCAGTGCTGCCCCCCCCCACGCCCCGCACAGCCCCCAGGGCGCAGGGCAGCCAGCAGCCCCGCGGGGCCCCTGCCGCACAGCCCAGCCCCGCCGGGGCAGCGGCCGCACCCCGGGGCCCCGCACTGCCCGCCCACACAGCACCACGCTGCACCGAGGCCCCGCCGCGCCCCGCGCTGCCGCCCACAACATGGCGCCCGACCAAGGGGGAGGGGGCGGAGCTGGCCGCCAGGGCAGGAGGGCCCAGCGTTGCCATGGCATCGCCGCAGTGCAGCCCTTCTATTGGCTGTCAGGAGGAGGAGGGCGGGCATCGATTTCACTGATGGCTCTGCCAGCCAATTGCAGTCCAGCATGTGGGGAAAAAAAAGACGTCAAAGAGGTGGAAGAGGAGCGGGAGCAAAGCAGGCGAGAAGCGAGCGGGCGAGAGCGTTTGGTGGGGGCTGCGGGCGCGTTCAAATGGCGGCGGGTGCCCTCCCGCCGGGGCGGGGCAGCGGTGCTGGCTTTGCCGGGGCTGCTTTGCTGCAGGCGCTGCAGCAGGGGCTGGTGGGGCCGTGAGCAGGGGCCAGAGCGACGTGGGCCAGAGGGGGGAGCTGCCCTGCAGCCAGACGTGGCGGCCTGCCGCGAGCAGCTGGGCCGGGGCGGCTCGGTGGGGTTTGGGGGCAGGAAGCTTTGGCCCTGTGGTGGCTCTGGGATCCCTGTTAAAGCATTTTCCTGAGCTGCTGCTGCCAGTGCAGCCCCAGGTGCTGCTTCGAGGTGCGTTTGGGAGGTGCTGGGCAAAGTGTGAGCAGGCTGCTGGTGTCGTCGCGAGGTGCCCTTCCCGATGGTGTCTTTTGTTGTGAAAACTGCATTTCCGAGTGGCTCTGAGAGAGGCTGTGCCCGCATGTGATGCCGTGCCTTAGCCGTTGTTTTTGCTCCCTGCCTCTTGCTTTGCACCGAGACCTGTGAGCCTGGCAGCAGGGTGAAGGGTGTTTGCAGAAGAGCTCTGTAAGTGTGAGCTGTTTTGCTTGTCAGGGGCCTTGAAAGTTGATGAACGGCCATTGCTTGCACTTGCTGTTGTTCTTTCCATGCTCCTAGGTCAGGGTGAAGAGTTGCTGAATTGTGTCTCTGCTGGTTTCACCAACTGAGATGCCCTGGCCTGAGTCCTTCCACGTGCCTCCAGTTGTCAGGGCCTAAAATAGGAGAATGCTTGTTGTCCTGGATGTGTAGAGGATTTTCTGGTTTTGTTCAGCATTGGGGAAGGAACCAGAGTTCTGAGTTGCGGGAAGGCTTCTCCCTGTGCCTGGGACACGAGGCCCTGCTGTCTTCAGTTTGATGATCGCTGCTCCCATGCAATCCTCCCGTTAGAAAATGTTGCCAAGAATTACTTGCAGGCTGTTCTGCAATTCTTAAATTTCATAGGCTAGGTGTTGATAATGCATAGCAGAAGCTAATCTTTTGGTGTAGTAACTGGTAGGCAATGGGTGTTTCAGAGCACTGTGAGTATTATGAGGCCATGATGTGAATCTGTGATGTGATGACACCTCTGTGTGAGCAGCTGACAGGTCAAGGGAAGATGCATGGCTTGGATGCTGGTGGTGAGGTCACTTCTGGGTTTGTTGCGTGTGCTCAGAGGAGGGATTGACCCCTGCAGAGCTCTACAGCAATACAGAAATGCAACTCATTAATCAAGCAGAAGTCGATATTCCACATCATCTGACACAAATTTTATTCCACTCCATCATCATGAGTTAGTACTGCTACATTTCAAATGCAGATGATGTTCTGTGGTGAGCATGGACATGGAGTTGGCCTTTCCACTTGTTGCTAAGTAGAAGCTTGCAGCGTCCTCGCAGTCAGCTAGGGAGTCCAGCTAGACTTTTGAGGCTGCTAAGTGAATGTAGTGCTGGTGTGAGCAGTGGTGTGAATAATCTCTTCTTGCCAGGGTGTGTGTGTGCTTTAGAAGTTGCCCCTGTCAAAAGAGCAGGGAGCTTGTGAGATTTTATTGCAAGGTCTGCATGCTGTGTCTGTCTTTGAGGTGTCCAGCTGCTTTTATGACACGTTTAGAACTGTAACACTTTAGGGGTCTCTGATTTTCTGTGCACGTATGCAGTCATTGGAGAATGGGTGCAAAGGCTGTTGGAGGAGATGGAAGGAATGTCACCCCCCAAAAAGGGTATGGGCCACATTTTGAAAGAGATTTCTTGTTCAGAGAAGTTGAGGCACAAGCGAGAGGGAAAAGCTGGCCTGATCAGCCCCTGTGAGAGCACTTCTTCTCTGCTTGCTGGTGGGAAGGTGGGAAGTGAGCAGGCCCCGGGCTGTGAGTGGCTGTTCAGAGGCAGAGCGTGTTGCAAGGCCTTGGAGGACTAGAAAGGAATGGAAGGTCTGGAGAGTTGGGCTTTGTGTGTTGTGGGGTGCTTGGGGTGCCCTGTGTGGTGCCGTGTGTGGTGCTGTGGGCTGTGTGTCGCTGATGCAGAGGCGTGTGTTGGTTGCCAACCCTCTGTGAGGTGTGGAGGTAACGGCGTGTTACAGTGCAAGATGCCCTGTGGTGGAGCCGGGTGGTGGCGCCAGTGTTTTGGTGCTCAGCGTGGGAGGAGGTGTCTGGAGAGAGCAGTGCTCTGCTCCCAAGGCCCAGCCTGCCATCACGGTGTCCTTCTGGGAGACGTGGGTGAGGACTGTTGGTGACCGTGTTGCCTCCTTGGAGCATCGTGGTGCGAGGCAGGGCTGCTCCCAGTTTGGTGGTTTGTGTCAGCTGAGGTTCAGGCTTGCAGTTTCGGAAGGGTTTGATGCTTCCGTGAGTCTTTGGGATTTTACCGACTGCTGGAGAGAGTTCTCTTCTCCCTCCTTAAAGGCTTTCTGCTGAATCTGGACCCTCATTGCATCTTCCCATCTCAGACGCTAATCCATTCCAGTCCCTCAGCGAGATGGGTAGTTAATGAAAGCAGTCAGAGGCATTTCTGCACGTTGTGCCTACGCAGAGCCTTGCAGAGAGGGGAGATGCCCCCTCACAAGAAGTCAGGCCTGTGAGGGCGATGGGTGGCTCTGAGACACCTGTCCTTGTTGAGCGGTGGAGGCGGCATCTCCAAAGCCTCTGGTGCCTTTGGCAAGAGTCTCATAATAGCATATTCCTTGAGGCTGCAATGGGGGAGCCGTGTGGAGGTAGCAGGGCTCCAACGCCCTGCTCCAGGCAGGTGCCAGTAGAGGAGGTATCTTGGGGCCTTTTCCAGTGAAGTTTTGATTACCTCCAAGGATGGAGATCTGGGAACCTCTCTGGATCCCTGTGCCGCAGTTTGGCCACCGTCACGGAGAAAAAGGTTTCTTCTTAATGTCTCAGAAGCATTTCCCATTGTCCGATTTGTCCCCGTTGCCTCCCATGCTACTAGTGTGCACCTCCAAGAAAATCCGGCTCCGTCTTCTCTGTGCCCTCCATAAGGTAGCTGTGCACAGCATGAAGATCCCCGTTGGCCTTCTCTTGTCTAGGCTGAACAAAGCCAGCTCTCGCAGCCTCTCCTTTTATGCCCCACGCTGCAGCCCCTGACCGTCTTGGTGTCCCTGTGCTGGACTCCCTGCAGTGTGTTAGCGCCTGTGCAGAACTGGAGAGCGCAAAGAGGACCTGGTATACAGACATGGTGTCACCTGTGCCAAAAAGAGGGGTAGAACGTCTTGGTGGCCCTGCTGGCTGTGTTCTCACCAATAGAGCTCAGCACAGAGGGGAGACATTTGCCCCTGCCTGTTGCGACTCTGTAAGGCCAGCAGAACTGCCAGTAACACTCCGATTCTTTCTTTCTTTCTAGGTTGCTCCACTCATGGAGGTTCCCAGTGCAGTGCTAGAGGCGCTGAGGATGGAGGCAGGATGCCAGGCTGTGTCCCTGTACCTGTCAACATCTTGGCCAGCGTCGTGAGCCCTCTGTGAAAGCAGCTGCAAGTGACTGAGAAGAGGCTACGTATGGATGCGAAGGCTTCCATAAATGCGCCTGTCTTCCCTGGGTGACTTGGGTTGTGGGTTCAGCTCCTGGTACCTCTGCTGTGCTGCCAATTCCGCCTCGCACAAGTGCTGTTATTGCCAGCCCGCTCAACAAATGCTACGGTGCCCCCTCCTTTTCCTAGGAGGTTGTGGTGCCATATAGGACGAGTCCAAGACCCTTATAATAGATGCCAGCATGTCTGGAGTGCCTTTGTGTGAGTGCCCCAAAGCGTCCATAGCTTGACCTGTGGAAGTCTCAGAGCTCTTGGGCTGCCGGCTCTGCGAGGGGTGAAGATGTGCCCAGGGCCAGGTTGCCCGTGGCACGCAGCCCTCAGTGCTCTGTGAAGCCAGCTGTGGAGCGCGGACTGGTGCTGCAGAGGCTGCGCAGCCAGGAGAGCTGTCATTTCAGCAGCCGTCCAGTGTGGGGCTGTCTCATTGCTTGGGCCTCATTTCAAAGGCTCTGCACCCTTTTTCCCTTCCCCGTCCAAGCTCCTTGTCCAAGTAACTAAAGGAAAGGAAGGGAGGTTCCTTTGGGCTCAGGAGGCCTTCCGGACTCTCAAGTGTTTCTGTGTTGTATCTGTAACTTTTGTATTACTACAGAAAATCCCCATGTCCCCATCCCTAGCAGGAGGTTCGTGAGGGGATGGGGGTGGAAAGCAGCAGCCTGCTGTGCCCAAAGAAAGCAGGATGCTTCCCTCTGAAAAGAGCAGCATCACCCAAGGAGGCAGCTCTGTGCCTGATCTTGTGCTGCTCATTTGCACAGGCCTTGTGAGCCTAGAGTGCCTTGGCCACCTTGTGGTGTTACCGCAAGAGCTTGCCTGAGTGTCTGGATTGAGAAGCCAAGGGAAGGCAGCGAGCAGAGCAGTGGCTGGGGAGTGTGCAAGTGGCGAGTGTCCTGCATGCATCTCTTCTTGCTGGCACTTGGTTGTATCTAGCAGAAGAGGCAGCTGTGTGGGGCAGAGGCAGTGTGTTTGTAGAGTAGGTGGCAGAGCAGAGGTCTGGCGTCAGGTTGATGCCTGGTGCAGTGCCGAGTTGATCTGAGAGTGTCAGAAAGCCTTTGCAGTGCAGCTGCTCCCTCAGCTGATCTCTGTCCCTAGAAATGCACTAGAAATGGAAGTGGCATGCTGCTGCCATTGTGTAGGTGCTGCAGTGCGAAGGCTCCCAGCTCGGACTTGATGGTACTAAAGGAAAAGCGAGACCAATTGTTCCTTTTGTGATTTGTGTGCAGGGTGGCAGAGTGGAGCTGTTGCATGATCTGGAGAGAGTCTTGTCAGGAGATGAAAGCCTTTTGCAGAAGACTGTTCTGTACGGAATGATCACAGCGTAATCAAGGGACGTGCGAGTGGCCCAGGTGAGCTTCTCCTCTGTGAAGGTTTGCACTTTTGAGCTCCCTTGTGACTCAGTCAAAGATAGGGCAGCAGCAGGCAGGTCGATGCCATTTGTGCTTGTGAGGTGAGTTGTGCCTCTGAAGCTGGTAGGCCAACAGCATGCCCATAGCTTTGGTGATGCTTGTGTCTCAGTGCCTCCTAAAGGGTGAGCAGACCCTTTGCTGCTGTTGGTGCTTTTGTGGTGAGTTGTGCATCAGTATGTGACTGGCGATCAGCATGGACATTGCTGCTGTTTGTGCTTGTTGAGGTCAATTGTGCCTCAGTTGCAAAGAGGCCAGGAGCAGCTATTTGGCTTCATGGCTGCCTGTGAGGTCACTTCAGCATGAGCACCTGAGAGTCCACCTTGATGCATATTGCTGCTGTTTGTGTTTGTGCAGTTACTTGGCCTCAGTACCTGCTAGGCCACCAGCAGCCACGTTGCTACTTCTTTGTATCTGTGAGGCCACTTCTGCTGAGTGCTTGATAGGCCAGTGCTAGGTCCAGGGCTGCTGTTTTTGGTTGAGAGGTCACTTGTTCCTCTACTGCCTGATAGGCCAGTGCTGATCCTGTGGGTGGAGTTTGTGGTTGTGAGGTCACTTGTGGCCGAGTGCCTGATAGGCCAGTGGTAGTCATGTGGGTGCAGTTTGTGGTTGTGAGGTCACTTGTGGCTGAGTGCCTGATAGGCCAGTGCTGGTCCTGTGGGTGCAGTTTGTGATTGTGAGGTCACTTGTGGCTCAATGCCTGATAGAACAGTGCTGGTGATGTGGGTGGAGTTTGTGTTTGTGATGTCACTTGTGGCTCAGTGCCTGATAGGCCAGTGCTGGTCATGTGGGTGGAGATTGTGTTTGTGATGTCACTTGTGGCTCAGTGCCTGATAGGCCAGTGCTGATCACATGGGTGCAGTTTGTTGTTGTGATGTCATTTGTGGATCAGTGTCTGATAGGCCAGTGCTGGTCCTGTGTGTGCAGTTTGTGGTTGTGATGTCACTTGTGGCTCAGTGCCTGATAGGCCAGTGCTGGTGATGTGGGTGGAGTTTGTGGTTGTGATGTCACTTGTGGCTCAGTGCCTGATAGGCCAGTGCTGTTCATGTGGGTGCAGTTTGTGGTTGTGATGTCACTTGTGGCTCAGTGCCTGATAGGCCAGTGCTGTTCATGTGGGTGCAGTTTGTGTTTGTGATGTCAGTTGTGGCTCAGTGCCTGATAGGCCAGTGCTGGTCATGTGGCTGCAGTTTATATTTGTGATGTCAGTTGTGGCTGAGTGCCTGATAGGCCAGTGCTGGTCCTGTGTGTGCAGTTTGTGGTTTTGATGTCACTTGTGGCTCAGTGCCTGATAGGCCAGTGCTGGTGATGTGGGTGCAGTTTGTTGTTGTGATGTCATTTGCGGATCAGTGCCTGATAGGCCAGTGCTGGTGATGTGGGTGGTGTTTGTGTTTGTGATGTCACTTGTGGCTGAGTGCCTGATAGGCCAGTGCTGGTCATGTGGGTGCAGTTTGTGTTTGTGATGTCACTTGTGGCTCAGTGCCTGATAGGCCAGTGCTGGTCATGTGGCTGCAGTTTGTGGTTGTCAGGTCACTTGGGGCTGAGTGCCTGATAGGCCAGTGCTGGTGATGTGGGTGGAGTTTGTGTTTGTGATGTCACTTGTGGCTCAGTGCCTGATACGCCAGTGCTGGTCATGTGGGTGCAGTTTGTGTTTGTGATGTCAGTTGTGGCTCAGTGCCTGATAGGCCAGTGCTGGTCATGTGGCTGCAGTTTATATTTGTGATGTCAGTTGTGGCTGAGTGCCTGATAGGCCAGTGCTGGTCCTGTGTGTGCAGTTTGTGGTTTTGATGTCACTTGTGGCTCAGTGCCTGATAGGCCAGTGCTGGTGATGTGGGTGCAGTTTGTTGTTGTGATGTCATTTGCGGATCAGTGCCTGATAGGCCAGTGCTGGTGATGTGGGTGGTGTTTGTGTTTGTGATGTCACTTGTGGCTGAGTGCCTGATAGGCCAGTGCTGGTCATGTGGGTGCAGTTTGTGTTTGTGATGTCACTTGTGGCTCAGTGCCTGATAGGCCAGTGCTGGTCATGTGGCTGCAGTTTGTGGTTGTCAGGTCACTTGGGGCTGAGTGCCTGATAGGCCAGTGCTGGTGATGTGGGTGGAGTTTGTGTTTGTGATGTCACTTGTGGCTCAGTGCCTGATAGGCCAGTGCTGGTGATGTGGCTGCAGTTTGTGGTTGTGATGTCACTTGTGGCTCAGGGCCTGATAGGCCAGTGTTGGTCACATGGCTGCAGTTTGTGTTTGTGATGTCACTTGTGGCTCAGTGCCTGCTAGGCCAGTGCTGGTCCTGTGTGTGCAGTTTGTGGTTTTGATGTCACTTGTGGCTGAGTGCCTGCTAGGCCAGTGCTGGTGATGTGGGTGCAGTTTGTGTTTATGATGTCACTTGTGGCTCAGTGCCTGATAGGCCAGTGCTGGTCCTGTGGGTGCAGTTTGTGTTTGTGATGTCACTTGTGGCTCAGTGCCTGATAGGCCAATGCTGTTCATGTGGGTGCAGTTTGTGGTTGTGATGTCACTTGTGGCTCAGGGCCTGATAGGCCAGTGTTGGTCACATGGCTGCAGTTTGTGGTTGTGATGTCACTTGTGGCTGAGTGCCTGATAGGCCAGTGCTGGTCCTGTGGCTGCAGTTTGTGGTTGTGAGGTCACTTGTGGCTCAGTGCCTGATAGGCCAGTGCTGGTGATGTGGCTGCAGTTTGTGGTTGTGATGTCACTTGTGGCTCAGTGCCTGATAGGCCAGTGCTGGTCATGTGGCTGCAGTTTGTGGTTGTGATGTCACTTGTGGCTCAGTGCCTGATAGGCCAATGCTGGTCGTGTGTGGAGTTTGTGGTTGTGATGTCACTTGTGGCTCAGTGCCTGATAGGCCACTGCTTGTCCTGTGGGAGGAGTTTGTGGTTGTGATGTCACTTGTGGCTCAGTGCCTGGTAGACCAGTGATTTTCATGTGGCTGCAGTTTGTGTTTGTGATGTCACTTGTGGCTCAGTGCCTGATAGGCCAGTGCTGGTGATGTGGGTGCAGTTTGTGATTGTGATGTCACTTGTGGCTCAGTGCCTGATAGGCCAGTGCTGGTCCTGTGTGTGCAGTTTGTGGTTTTGATGTCACTTGTGGCTCAGTGCCTGATAGGCCAGTGCTGGTGATGTGGGTGGAGTTTGTGTTTGTGATGTCACTTGTGGCTCAGTGCCTGATAGGCCAGTGCTGTTCATGTGGGTGCAGTTTGTGTTTGTGATGTTACTTGTGGCTCAGTGCCTGATAGACCAGGGCTGGTCATGTGGGTGCAGTTTGTGGTTGTGATGTCACTTGTGGCTCAGTGCCTGATAGGCCAGTGCTGGTCACGTGGGTGCAGTTTGTGTTTGTGATGTCACTTGTGGCTCAGAGCCTGATAGGCCAGTGCTGGTCACGTGGGTGCAGTTTGTTGTTGTGATGTCATTTGCGGATCAGTGCCTGATAGGCCAGTGCTGGTGATGTGGGTGGAGTTTGTGTTTGTGATGTCACTTGTGGCTCAGTGCCTGCTAGGCCAGTGCTAGGCCCATGGCTGCTCTTTGTGGTTGTGATGTCACTTGTGGCTCAGTGCCTGATAGGCCAGTGCTGGTCACGTGGGTGCAGTTTGTTGTTGTGATGTCATTTGCGGATCAGTGCCTGATAGGCCAGTGCTGGTCATGTGTGTGCAGTTTGTGTTTGTGATGTCACTTGTGGCTCAGTGCCTGATAGGCCAGTGCTGGTCACGTGGGTGGAGTTTGTGTTTATGATGTCACTTGGGGCTCAGTGCCTGATAGGCCCGTGCTGTTCATGTGGGTGCAGTTTGTGATTGTGATGTCACTTGGGGCTCAGTGCCTGATAGGCCAGTGCTGGTCATGTGGATAGAGTTTGTGGTTGTGATGTCACTTGTGGCTCAGTGCCTGATAGGCCAGTGCTGGTCATGTGTGTGCAGTTTGTGGTTGTGATGTCACTTGTGGCTCAGTGCCTGATAGGCCAGTGCTGGTCATGTGGGTGGAGTTTGTGTTTGTGATGTCACTTGTGGCTGAGTGCCTGATAGGCCAGTGCTCTTCATGTGGCTGCAGTTTGTGGTTGTGATGTCACTTGTGGCTCAGTGCCTGATAGGCCAGTGCTGGTCACGTGGGTGCAGTTTTTTGTTGTGATGTCATTTGCGGATCAGTGCCTGATAGGCCAGTGCTGGTCACGTGGGTGGAGTTTGTGTTTGTGATGTCACTTGTGGCTCAGTGCCTGATAGGCCAGTGCTGTTCATGTGGGTGCAGTTTGTGATTGTGATGTCACTTGTGGCTCAGTGCCTGATAGGCCAGTGCTGGTCACGTGGGTGGAGTTTGTGTTTGTGATGTCACTTGTGGCTCAGTGCCTGATAGGCCAGTGCTGGTCACGTGGGTTCAGTTTGAGGTTGTGATGTCACTTGTAGCTCGGTGCCTGATAGGCCAGTGCTGGTGATGTGGGTGCAGTTTGTGGTTGTGATGTCACTTGTGGCTCAGTGCCTGATGGGACATTGCTGGTCCTGTGGCTGCAGTTTGTGGTTGTGAGGTCACTTGTGGCTCAGTGCCTGATAGGCCAGTGCTGGTGATGTGGCTGCAGTTTGTGTTTGTGATGTCACCTGTGGCTGAGTGCCTGATAGGCCACTGCTGGTCATGTGGGTGGAGTTTGTGGTTGTGATGTCTCTTCTGGCTCAGTGCCTGGTAGACCAGTGCTGTTCACGTGGCTGCAGTTTGTGTTTGTGATGTCACTTGTGGCTGAGTGCCTGATAGGCCAGTGCTGGTGATGTGGGTGCAGTTTGTGGCTGTGAGGTCACTTGCGGCTCAGTGCCTGATAGGCCAGTGTTGATCACATGGCTGCAGTTTGTGGTTGTGATGTCAATTGTGGCTCAGTGCCTGATAGGCCAGTGCTGGTCATGTGGCTGCAGTTTGTGGTTGTGATGTCACTTGTGGCTCAGTGCCTGATAGGCCAGTGCTGGTCCTGTGGGTGCAGTTTGTGGTTTTGATGTCACTTGCGGCTCACTGCCTGATAGGCCAGTGCTGTTCGTGTGGGTGCAGTTTGTGTTTGTGATGTCACTTGTGGCTCAGTGCCTGATAGGCCAGTGTTGGTCACATGGCTGCAGTTTGTGTTTGTGATGTCACTTGTGGCTCAGTGCCTGATAGGCCAGTGCTGGTCATGTGGCTGCAGTTTGTGATTGTGATGTCACTTGTGGCTCAGTGCCTGATAGGCCAATGCTGTTCATGTGGGTGCAGTTTGTGTTTGTGATGTCACTTGTGGCTCAGTGCCTGATAGGCCAGTGCTGGTCACGTGGGTGCAGTTTGTTGTTGTGATGTCATTTGCGGATCAGTGCCTGATAGGCCAGTGCTGGTGATGTGGGTGGAGTTTGTGGTTGTGATGTCACTTGTGGCTCAGTGCCTGATAGGCCAGTGCTGGTCACGTGGCTGCAGTTTGTGTTTGTGATGTCACTTGTGGCTGAGTGCCTGATAGGCCAGTGCTGGTGATGTGGGTGGAGTTTGTGGTTTTGATATCACTTGCGGCTCACTGCCTGATAGGCCAGTGCTGTTCATGTGGGTGCAGTTTGTGGTTGTGATGTCACTTGTGGCTGAGTGCCTGATAGGCCAGTGCTGGTCATGTGGGTGGAGTTTGTGATTGTGATGTCACTTGTGGCTCAGTGCCTGATAGGCCAATGCTGGTGATGTGGGTGCAGTTTGTGTTTGTGATGTCACCTGTGGCTCAGTGCCTGATAGGCCAGTGCTGGTCATGTGGCTGCAGTTTGTGGTTGTGATGTCACTTGTGGCTGAGTGCCTGATAGGCCAGTGCTGGTCATGTGGGTGCAGTTTGTGGTTGTGATGTCACTTGTGGCTCAGAGCCTGATAGGCCAGTGCTGGTGATGTGGGTGCAGTTTGTGGTTCTGATGTCACTTGTGGCTCAGTGCCTCATACGCCAGTGCTGGTGATGCGGGTGTAGTTTGTGGTTCTGATGTCACTTGTGGCTCAGTGCCTCATACGCCAGTGCTGGTGAGGCGGGTGCTGGTTGTGTTTGTGAGGTCACATTTGGCTGAGTGCCTGATAGGCCAGTGCTGGTCACGTGGGTGCTGTTTGTGGTTGTGATGTCACTTGTGGCTGAGTGCCTGATAGGCCAGTGCTGGTCCTGTGGGTGGAGTTTGTGTTTGTGATTTCACTTGTGGCTCAGTGCCTGATAGGCCAGTGCTGGTCATGTGGGTTCAGTTTGTGTTTGTGATGTCACTTGTGGCTCAGTGCCTGATAGGCCAGTGCTGGTCACGTGGGTGCTGTTTGTTGTTGTGATGTCACTTGTGGCTCAGTGCCTGATAGGCCAGTGCTGGTCACGTGGGTGGAGTTTGTGTTTGTGATGTCACTTGTGGCTGAGTGCCTGATAGGCCAGTGCTGGTGATGTGGCTGCAGTTTGTGTTTGTGATGTCACCTGTGGCTGAGTGCCTGATAGGCCAGTGCTGGTCCTGTGGCTGCAGTTTGTGTTTGTGATGTCACTTGTGGCTCAGTGCCTGATAGGCCAGTGCTGGTCCTGTGTGTGCAGTTTGTGTTTGTGAGGTCACTTGTGGCTCAGTGCCTGATAGGCCAGTGCTGGTCATGTGGCTGCAGTTTGTGGTTGTGATGTCACTTGTGGCTCAGGGCCTGATAGGCCAGTGCTGGTGATGTGGGAGGAGTTTGTGTTTGTGATGTCACTTGTGGCTCAGTGCCTTGTAGACCAGTGATTTTCATGTGGCTGCAGTTTGTGGTTGTGATGTCACTTGTGGCTCAGTGCCTGATAGGCCAGTGCTGGTCATGTGGGTTCATTTTGTGGCTCTGAGGTCACTTGTGGCTCAGTGCCTGATGGGACATTGCTGGTCCTGTGGCTGCAGTTTGTGGTTGTGATGTCACTTGTGGCTCAGTGCCTGATAGGCCAGTGCTGGTCATGTGGGTGCAGTTTGTGGTTGTGATGTCACTTGTGGCTCAGGGCCTGATAGGCCAGTGCTGGTGATGTGGGAGGAGTTTGTGTTTGTGATGTCACTTGTGGCTCAGTGCCTGGTAGACCAGTGATTTTCATGTGGCTGCAGTTTGTGGTTGTGATGTCACTTGTGGCTCAGTGCCTGATAGGCCAGTGCTGGTCATGTGGGTTCATTTTGTGGCTGTGAGGTCACTTGTGGCTCAGTGCCTGATAGGCCAGTGTTGGTCACATGGCTGCAGTTTGTGGTTGTGAGGTCACTTGTGGCTCAGTGCCTGATAGTCCAGTGCTGGTCCTGTGTGTGCAGTTTCTGTTTGTGATGTCACTTGTGACTCAGTGCCTGATAGGCCAGTGCTGTTCATGTGGGTGCAGTTTGTGATTGTGATGTCACTTGTGGCTCAGTGCCTGATAGGCCAGTGCTGGTCACGTGGGTGCAGTTTGCTGTTGTGATGTCATTTGCGGATCAGTGCCTGATAGGCCAGTGCTGGTCACGTGGGTGCAGTTTGTGTTTGTGATGTCACTTGTGGCTCAGTGCCTGATAGGCCAGTGCTGGTCATGTGGCTGCAGTTTATATTTGTGATGTCACTTGTGGCTCAGTGCCTGATAGGCCAGTGCTGGTCATGTGGGTGCAGTTTGTGGTTGTGATGTCACTTGTGGCTGAGTGCCTGATAGGCCAGTGCTGGTCACGTGGGTGGAGTTTGTGTTTGTGATGTCACTTGTGGCTCAGTGCCTGATAGGCCAGTGCTGGTCATGTGGGTGCAGTTTGTGGTTGTGATGTCACTTGTGGCTCAGTGCCTGATAGGCCAGTGCTGGTCATGTGGGTGCAGTTTGTGGTTGTCAGGTCACTTGTGGCTGAGTGCCTGATAGGCCAGTGTTGGTGATGTGGCTGCAGTTTGTGTTTGTGATGTCACTTGTGGCTCAGTGCCTGATAGGCCAGTGCTGGTCCTGTGTGTGCAGTTTGTGGTTTTGATGTCACTTGCGGCTCACTGCCTGATAGGCCAGTGCTGTTCATGTGGGTGCAGTTTGTGATTGTGATGTCACTTGTGGCTCAGTGCCTGATAGGCCAGTGCTGGTGATGTGGCTGCAGTTTGTGTTTGTGATGTCACTTGTGGCTCTGTGCCTGATAGGCCAGTGCTGGTCATGTGGGTGCAGTTTGTGGTTGTCAGGTTACTTGTGGCTCAGAGCCTGATAGGCCAGTGTTGGCCACATGTCTGCAGTTTGTGTTTGTGATGTCACTTGTGGCTCAGTGCCTGATAGGCCAGTGCTGGTGATGTGGGTGCAGTTTGTTGTTGTGATGTCATTTGCGGATCAGTGCCTGATAGGCCAGTACTGGTCCTGTGGGTGGAGTTTGTGTTTGTGATGTCACTTGTGGCTCAGTGCCTGATAGGCCAGTGTTGGTCACATGGCTGCAGTTTGTGTTTGTGATGTCACTTGTGGCTCAGTGCCTGATAGGCCAGTGCTGGTCATGTGGCTGCAGTTTGTGATTGTGATGTCAATTGTGGCTCAGTGCCTGATAGGCCAGTGCTGGTCATGTGGCTGCAGTTTGTGTTTGTGATGTCACTTGTGGCTCAGTGCCTGATAGGCCAGTGCTGTTCATGTGGGTGCAGTTTGTGATTGTGAGGTCACTTGTGGCTCAGTGCCTGATAGGCCAGTGCTGGTGATGTGGCTGCAGTTTGTGTTTGTGATGTCACTTGTGGCTCAGTGCCTGATAGGCCAGTGCTGGTCACGTGGGTGCAGTTTGTTGTTGTGATGTCATTTGCGGATCAGTGCCTGATAGGCCAGTGCTGGTCACGTGGGTGGAGTTTGTTTTTGTGATGTCACTTGTGGCTGAGTGCCTGATAGGCCAGTGCTGGTCACGTGGCTGCAGTTTGTGTTTGTGATGTCACTTGTGGCTCAGTGCCTGATAGGCCAGTGCTGGTGATGTGGGTGGAGTTTGTGGTTTTGATGTCACTTGTGGTTCAGTGCCTGATAGGCCAGTGCTGTTCATGTGGGTGCAGTTTGTGGTTGTGATGTCACTTGTGGCTGAGTGCCTGATAGGCCAGTGCTGGTCATGTGGGTGGAGTTTGTGATTGTGATGTCACTTGTGGCTCAGTGCCTGATAGGCCAATGCTGGTGATGTGGGTGCAGTTTGTGTTTGTGATGTCACCTGTGGCTCAGTGCCTGATAGGCCAGTGCTGGTCATGTGTGTGCAGTTTGTGTTTGTGATGTCACTTGTGGCTCAGTGCCTGATAGGCCAGTGCTGGTCCTGTGTGTGCAGTTTGTGTTTGTGATGTCACTTGTGGCTCAGTGCCTGATAGGCCAGTGCTGTTCATGTGGGTGCAGTTTGTGTTTGTGATGTCACTTCTGGCTCAGAGCCTGATAGGCCAGTGCTGGTGATGTGGGTGCAGTTTGTGGTTCTGATGTCACTTGTGGCTCAGTGCCTCATACGCCAGTGCTGGTGATGCGGGTGTAGTTTGTGGTTCTGATGTCACTTGTGGCTCAGTGCCTCATACGCCAGTGCTGGTGAGGCGGGTGCTGGTTGTGTTTGTGAGGTCACATTTGGCTGAGTGCCTGATAGGCCAGTGCTGGTCACGTGGGTGCTGTTTGTGGTTGTGATGTCACTTGTGGCTGAGTGCCTGATAGGCCAGTGCTGGTCCTGTGGGTGGAGTTTGTGTTTGTGATGTCACTTGTGGCTCAGTGCCTGATAGGCCAGTGAGGGTCATGTGGGTTCAGTTTGTGTTTGTGATGTCACTTGTGGCTGAGTGCCTGATAGGCCAGTGCTGGTGATGTGGCTGCAGTTTGTGTTTGTGATGTCACCTGTGGCTGAGTGCCTGATAGGCCAGTGCTGGTCCTGTGGGTGGAGTTTGTGTTTGTGATGTCACTTGTGGCTCAGTGCCTGATAGGCCAGTGCTGGTCATGTGGCTGCAGTTTGTGGCTGTGATGTCACTTGTGGCTGAGTGCCTGATAGGCCAGTGCTGGTCATGTGGCTGCAGTTTGTGGTTTTGATGTCACTTGTGGCCCAGTGCCTGATAGGCCAGTGCTGGTCATGTGGGTGCAGTTTGTGGTTGTCAGGTCACTTGTGGCTCAGAGCCTGATAGGCCAGTGTTGGTCACATGGCTGCAGTTTGTGATTGTGATGTCACTTGTGGCTCAGTGCCTGATAGGCCAGTGCTGGTCACGTGGGTGGAGTTTGTGTTTGTGATGTCACTTGTGGCTGAGTGCCTGATAGGCCAGTGCTGGTCACGTGGGTGCAGTTTGTTGTTGTGATGTCATTTGCGGATCAGTGCCTGATAGGCCAGTGCTGGTCATGTGGGTGCAGTTTGTGGTTGTCAGGTCACTTGTGGCTCAGACCCTGATAGGCCAGTGTTGGTCACGTGGCTGCAGTTTGTGATTGTGATGTCACTTGTGGCTGAGTGCCTGATAGGCCAGTGCTGGTCACGTGGGTGCAGTTTGTTGTTGTGATGTCATTTGCAGATCAGTGCCTGATAGGCCAGTGCTGGTCACGTGGGTGGAGTTTTTGTTTGTGATGTCACTTGTGGCTCAGTGCCTGATAGGCCAGTGCTGGTGATGTGGGTGGAGTTTGTGTTTGTGATGTCACTTGTGGCTCAGTGCCTGATAGGCTAGTGCTTGTCACGTGGGTGGAGTCTATGGTTGTGATGTCACTTGTGGCTGAGTGCCTGATAGGATATTGCTGGTCCTGTGGCTGCAGTTTGTGGTTGTGATGTCATTTGCAGATCAGTGCCTGATAGGCCAGTGCTGGTCATGTGGGTGGACTTTGTGGTTGTGATGTCTCTTCTGGCTCAGTGCCTGGTAGACCAGTGCTAGTCACGTGGCTGCAGTTTGTGTTTGTGATGTCACTTGTGGCTGAGTGCCTGATAGGATATTGCTGGTCCTGTGGCTGCAGTTTGTGGTTGTGAGGTCACTTGTGGCTCAGTGCCTGATAGGCCAGTGCTGGTCATGTGGCTGCAGTTTGTGGTTGTGAGGTCACTTGTGGCTCAGTGCCTGATAGGCCAGTGCTGGTGATGTGGGAGGAGTTTGTGTTTGTGATGTCACTTGTGGCTCAGTGCCTGGTAGACCAGTGATTTTCATGTGGCTGCAGTTTGTGGTTGTGATGTCACTTGTGGCTCAGTGCCTGATAGTCCAGTGCTGGTCCTGTGTGTGCAGTTTCTGTTTGTGATGTCACTTGTGACTCAGTGCCTGATAGGCCAGTGCTGTTCATGTGGGTGCAGTTTGTGATTGTGATGTCACTTGTGGCTCAGTGCCTGATAGGCCAGTGCTGGTCACGTGGGTGCAGTTTGCTGTTGTGATGTCATTTGCGGATCAGTGCCTGATAGGCCAGTGCTGGTCACGTGGGTGCAGTTTGTGTTTGTGATGTCACTTGTGGCTCAGTGCCTGATAGGCCAGTGCTGGTCATGTGGCTGCAGTTTATATTTGTGATGTCACTTGTGGCTCAGTGCCTGATAGGCCAGTGCTGGTCATGTGGGTGCAGGTTGTGGTTGTGATGTCACTTGTGGCTGAGTGCCTGATAGGCCAGTGAGGGTCATGTGGGTGCAGTTTGTGGTTGTCAGGTCACTTGTGGCTGAGTGCCTGATAGGCCAGTGTTGGTGATGTGGCTGCAGTTTGTGGTTGTGATGTCACTTGTGGCTGAGTGCCTGATAGGCCAGTGCTGGTCCTGTGTGTGCAGTTTGTGGTTTTGATGTCACTTGTGGCTCAGTGCCTGATAGGCCAGTGCTGGTCATGTGGATAGAGTTTGTGGTTGTGATGTCACTTGTGGCTCAGTGCCTGATAGGCCAGTGCTGGTCAAGTGGGTGCAGTTTGTGTTTGTGATGTCACTTGTGGCTGAGTGCCTGATAGGCCAGTGCTGGTCACGTGGGTGCAGTTTGTTGTTGTGATGTCATTTGCGGATCAGTGCCTGATAGGCCAGTGCTGGTCACGTGGGTGGAGTTTGTGTTTGTGATGTCACTTGTGGCTCAGTGCCTGATAGGCCAGTGCTGTTCATGTGGGTGCAGTTTGTGATTGTGATGTCACTTGTGGCTCAGTGCCTGATAGGCCAGTGCTGTTCATGTGCGTGCAGTTTGTGATTGTGATGTCACTTGTGGCTCAGTGCCTGATAGGCCGGTGCTCGTCATGTGGATAGAGTTTGTGGTTGTGATGTCACTTGTGGCTCAGGGCCTGATAGGCCAGTGCTGGTCACGTGGGTGGAGTTTGTGTTTGTGATGTCACTTGTGGCTCAGTGCCTGATAGGCCAGTGCTGGTCACGTGGGTGCAGTTTGTTGTTGTGATGTCATTTGCGGATCAGTGCCTGATAGGCCAGTGCTGGTCATGTGGGTGGAGTTTGTGTTTGTGATGTCACTTGTGGCTCAGTGCCTGATAGGCCAGTGCTGGTGATGTGGGTGCAGTTTGTGGTTGTCAGGTCACTTGTGGCTCAGAGCCTGATAGGCCAGTGTTGGTCACATGGCTGCAGTTTGTGATTGTGATGTCACTTGTGGCTGAGTGCCTGATAGGCCAGTGCTGGTCACGTGGGTGGAGTTTGTGTTTGTGATGTCACTTGTGGCTCAGTGCCTGATAGGCCAGTGCTGGTCACGTGGGTGCAGTTTGTTGTTGTGATGTCACTTGTGGCTCAGTGCCTGATAGGCCAGTGCTGGTCATGTGGGTGCAGTTTGTGGTTGTGATGTCACTTGTGGCTCAGAGCCTGATAGGCCATTGTTGGTCACATAGCTGCAGTTTGTGATTGTGATGTCACTTGTGGCTCAGTGCCTGATAGGCCAGTGCTGGTCACGTGGGTGGAGTTTGTATTTGTGATGTCACTTGTGGCTCAGTGCCTGATAGGCCAGTGCTGGTGATGTGGCTGCAGTTTGTGGTTGTGATGTCACTTGTGGCTCAGTGCCTGATAGGCCAGTGCTCGTCACGTGGGTGCAGTTTGTTGTTGTGATGTCATTTGCGGATCAGTGCCTGATAGGCCAGTGCTGGTCACGTGGGTGGAGTTTGTGGTTGTGAGGTCACTTGTGGCTCAGTGCCTGATAGGCCAGTGCTGGTGATGTGGGTGCAGTTTGTGACTGTGAGGTCACTTGCGGCTCAGTGCCTGATGGGACATTGCTGGTCCTGTGGCTGCAGTTTGTGGTTGTGAGGTCACTTGTGGCTGAGTGCCTGATAGGCCAGTGCTGGTCACGTGGGTGGAGTTTGTGTTTGTGATGTCACTTGTGGCTCAGTGCCTGATAGGCCAGTGCTATTCATGTGGGTGCAGTTTGTGATTGTGATGTCACTTGTGGCTCAGTGCCTGATACGCCGGTGCTGGTCATGTGGCTGAAATTTGTGATTGTGATGTCACTTGTGGCTGAGTGCCTGATAGGCCACTGCTGGTCATGTGGGTGGAGTTTGTGTTTGTGATGTCACTTGTGGCTCAGTGCCTGATAGGCCAGTGCTGGTCATGTGGGTGCAGTTTGTGGTTGTCAGGTCACTTGTGGCTCAGAGCCTGATAGGCCAGTGCTGGTCATGTGGGTGGAGTTTGTGTTTGTGATGTCACTTGTGCCTCAGTGCCTGATAGGCCAGTGCTAGGCCCATGGCTGCTGTTTGTGGTTGTGAGGTCACTTGTGGCTCAGTGCCTGAGAGGCCTGTGCTAGGCCCATGGCTGCTGTTTTCAATTGTGAGGTCACTTGTGGCTCAGTGCCTGATAGGCCAGTGCTAGGTGCCTGGGTGCTTTTTGTGGTTGTGAGGTCACTTGTGGCTCAGTGCCTGATAGGCCACTGCTGGTCACATGTCTGCATTTTGTGGTTGTGATGTCTCTTCTGGCTCGGTGCCTGGTAGACCAGTGCTAGTCACGTGGCTGCAGTTTGTGTTTGTGATGTCACTTGTGGCTCAGTGCCTGATAGGATATTGCTGGTCCTGTGGCTGCAGTTTGTGGTTGTGATGTCACTTGTGGCTCAGTGCCTGATAGGCCAGTGCTGGTGATGTGGGTGCAGTTTGTGGCTGTGAGGTCACTTGCGGCTCAGTGCCTGATGGGACATTGCTGGTCCTGTGGCTGCAGTTTGTGTTTGTGAGGTCACTTGTGGCTCAGTGCCTGATAGGCCAGTGCTGGTCACGTGGGTTCATTTTGTGGTTGTGATGTCACTTGTGGCTCAGGGCCTGATAGGCCAGTGTTGGTCACATGGCTGCAGTTTGTGTTTGTGATGTCACTTGTGGCTCAGTGCCTGATAGGCCAGTGCTGGTCCTGTGTGTGCAGTTTGTGTTTGTGATGTCACTTGTGGCTCAGTGCCTGATAGGCCAGTGCTGTTCATGTGGGTGCAGTTTGTGGTTCTGATGTCACTTGTGGCTGAGTGCCTGATAGGCCAGTGCTGGTCCTGTGGGTGGAGTTTGTGTTTGTGATGTCACTTGTGGCTCAGTGCCTGATAGGCCAGTGAGGGTCATGTGGGTTCAGTTTGAGGTTGTGATGTCACTTGTGGCTCAGAGCCTGATAGGCCAGTGCTGGTCATGTGGGAGGAGTTTGTGTTTGTGATGTCACTTGTGGCTCAGTTCCTGGTAGACCAGTGATTTTCATGTGGCTGCAGTTTGTGTTTGTGATGTCACTTGTGGCTCAGTGCCTGATAGGCCAGTGCTGGTGATGTGGGTGGAGTTTGTGTTTGTGAGGTCACTTGTGGCTCAGTGCCTGATGGGACATTGCTGGTCCTGTGGCTGCAGTTTGTGGTTGTGATGTCACTTGTGGCTCAGTGCCTGATAGGCCAGTGCTGGTGATGTGGCTGCAGTTTGTGTTTGTGATGTCACTTGTGGCTCAGTGCCTGATAGGCCACTGCTGGTCATGTCGGTGGAGTTTGTGGTTGTGATGTCTCTTCTGGCTCAGTGCCTGGTAGACCAGTGATTTTCATGTGGCTGCAGTTTGTGGTTGTGATGTCACTTGTGGCTCAGTGCCTGATAGGCCAGTGCTGGTGATGTGGGTGGAGTTTGTGGTTGTGATGTCACTTGTGGCTCAGTGCCTGATAGGCCAGTGCTGGTCACATGGCTGCAGTTTGTGGCTGTGAGGTCACTTGTGGCTCAGTGCCTGATAGGCCAGTGTTGGTCACATGGCTGCAGTTTGTGGTTGTGATGTCACTTGTGGCTCAGTGCCTGATAGGCCAGTGCTGGTCCTGTGTGTGCAGTTTGTGTTTGTGATGTCACTTGTGGCTGAGTGCCTGATAGGCCAGTGCTGGTCACGTGGGTGCAGTTTGTTGTTGTGATGTCATTTGCGGATCACTGCCTGATAGGCCAGTGCTGGTCACGTGGGTGGAGTTTGTGTTTGTGATGTCACTTGTGGCTCAGTGCCTGATAGGCCAGTGCTGTTCATGTGGGTGCAGTTTGTGGTTGTGATGTCACTTGTGGCTGAGTGCCTGATAGGGCAGTGCTGGTCACGTGGGTTCAGTTTGAGGTTGTGATGTCACTTGTAGCTCAGTGCCTGATAGGCCAGTGCTGGTGATGTGGGTGCAGTTTGTGGTTGTGAGGTCACTTGTGGCTCAGTGCCTGTTAGGCCACTGCTGGTCATGTGGGTGGAGTTTGTGTTTGTGATGTCACTTGTGGCTGAGTGCCTGATAGGCCAGTGCTGGTCACGTGGGTTCATTTTGTGGCTGTAAGGTCACTTGTGGCTCTGTGCCTGATAGGCCAGTGCTGGTCACGTGGGTGCAGTTTGTTGTTGTGATGTCATTTTCGGATCAGTGCCTGATAGGCCAGTGCTGGTCCTGTGGGTGGAGTTTGTGTTTGTGATGTCACTTGTGGCTCAGTGCCTGATAGGCCAGTGCTGTTCATGTGGGTGCAGTTTGTGGTTGTGATGTCACTTGTGGCTCAGTGCCTGATAGGCCAGTGCTGGTGATGTGGGTGCAGTTTGTGTTTATGATGTCACTTGTGGCTCAGTGCCTGATAGGCCAGTGCTGGTGATGTGGGTGCAGTTTGTGTTTATGATGTCACTTGTGGCTGAGTGCCTGATAGGCCAGTGCTGGTCACGTGGGTTCATTTTGTGGCTGTGAGGTCGCTTGTGGCTCAGTGCCTGATAGGCCAGTGCTGGACATGTGGCTGCAGTTTGTGTTTGTGATGTCACTTGTGGCTGAGTGCGTGATAGGCCAGTGCTGGTCATGTGGGTGCAGTTTGTGGTTGTCAGGTTACTTGTGGCTCAGAGCCTGATAGGCCAGTGCTGGTCATGTGGCTGCAGTTTGTGGTTGTGATGTCACTTGTGGCTCAATGCCTGATAGGCCAGTGCTGGTCATGTGGGTGCAGTTTGTGGTTGTGATGTCACTTGTGGCTCAGAGCCTGATAGGCCAGTGTTGGTCACGTGGGTGGAGTTTGTGTTTGTGATGTCACTTGTGGCTCAGTGCCTGATAGGCCAGTGCTGGTCATGTGGCTGCAGTTTGTGGTTGTGATGTCACTTGTGGCTCAGTGCCTGATAGGCCAGTGCTGGTCATGTGGCTGCAGTTTGTTGTTGTGATGTCACTTGTGGCTCAGTGCCTGATAGGCCAGTGCTGTTCATGTGGGTGCAGTTTGTGGTTGTGATGTCACTTGTGGCTCAGTGCCTGATAGGCCAGTGTTGGTCACATGGCTGCAGTTTGTGTTTGTGATGTCACTTGTGGCTCAGTGCCTGATAGGCCAGTGTTGGTCACATGGCTGCAGTTTGTGTTTGTGATGTCACTTGTGGCTCAGTGCCTGATAGGCCAGTGCTGGTCATGTGGCTGCAGTTTGTGGTTGTGATGTCACTTGTGGCTCAGTGCCTGATAGGCCAGTGCTGGTCACGTGGGTGGAGTTTGTGTTTGTGATGTCACTTGTGGCTCAGTGCCTGATAGGCCAGTGCTGGTTACGTGGGTGCAGTTTGTGGTTGTGATGTCACTTGTGGCTGAGTGCCTGATAGGCCAGTGCTGGTCACGTGGGTTCATTTTGTGGCTGTGAGGTCACTTGTGGCTGAGTGCCTGATAGGCCAGTGCTGGTCATGTGGATAGAGTTTGTGGTTGTGATGTCACTTGTGGCTCAGTGCCTGATAGGCCAGTGCTGGTCACATGGGTGCAGTTTGTTGTTGTGATGTCATTTGCGGATCAGTGCCTGATAGGCTAGTGCTTGTCACGTGGGTGGAGTTTGTGTTTGTGATGTCACTTGTGGCTCAGTGCCTGATAGGCCAGTGCTGGTCACGTGGGTGCAGTTTGTTGTTGTGATGTCATTTGCGGATCAGTGCCTGATAGGCCAGTGCTGGTCACGTGGGTGGAGTTTGTGTTTGTGATGTCACTTGTGGCTCAGTGCCTGATAGGCCAGTGCTGTTCATGTGGGTGCAGTTTGTGGTTGTGATGTCACTTGTGGCTGAGTGCCTGATAGGGCAGTGCTGGTCACGTGCCTGCAGTTTGTGTTTGTGATGTCACTTGTGGCGCAGTGCCTGATAGGCCAGTGCTGGTGATGTGCGTGCAGTTTGTGGTTGTGATGTCACTTGTGGCTCAGTGCCTGTTAGGCCACTGCTGGTCATGTGGGTGGAGTTTGTGGTTGTGATGTCACTTGTGGCTCAGTGCCTGATAGGCCAGTGCTGGTCCTGTATGTGCAGTTTGTGTTTGTGATGTCACTTGTGGCTCAGTGCCTGATAGGCCAGTGCTGGTGATGTGGCTGCAGTTTGTGGTTGTGATGTCACTTGTGGCTCAGGGCCTGATAGGCCAGTGCTGGTCACATGGCTGAAGTTTGTGTTTGTGATGTCACTTGTGGCTCAGTGCCTGATAGGCCAGTGCTGGTCATGTGGCTGCAGTTTATGGTTGTGATGTCACTTGTGGCTCAGTGCCTGACAGGTCAGTGCTGGTCACATGGCTGCAGTTTGTGTTTGTGATGTCACTTGTGGCTCAGTGCCTGATAGGCCAGTGCTGGTGATGTGGGTGCAGTTTGTGGTTGTGATGTCACTTGTGGCTCAGTGCCTCATACGCCAGTGCTTGTCCTGTGGGTGGAGTTTGTGGTTGTGATGTCACTTGTGGCTGAGTGCCTGATAGGCCAGTGCTGGTGATGTGGGTGCAGTTTGTGATTGTGATGTCACTTGTGGCTCAGTGCCTGATAGGCCGGTGCTGGTCATGTGGATAGAGTTTGTGGTTGTGATGTCACTTGTGGCTCAGTGCCTGATAGGCCACTGCTGGTGATGTGGGTGGAGTTTGTGTTTATGATGTCACTTGTGGCTCAGTGCCTGATAGGCCAGTGCTGGTGATGTGGGTGGAGTTTGTGTTTGTGATGTCACTTGTGGCTGAGTGCCTGATAGGCCAGTGCTGTTCATGTGGGTGCAGTTTGTGGTTGTGATGTCACTTGTGGCTCTGTGCCTGATAGGCCAGTGCTGGTCATGTGGGTGCAGTTTGTGGTTGTCAGGTTACTTGTGGCTCAGAGCCTGATAGGCCAGTGTTGGCCACATGTCTGCAGTTTGTGTTTGTGATGTCACTTGTGGCTCAGTGCCTGATAGGCCAGTGCTGGTCATGTGGGTGCAGTTTGTGGTTGTGATGTCACTTGTGGCTCAGTGCCTGATAGGCCAGTGCTGGTCATGTGGGTGCAGTTTGTGTTTGTGATGTCACTTGTGGCTGAGGGCCTGATAGGCCAGTGTTGGTCACGTGGCTGCAGTTTCTGTTTGTGATGTCACTTGTGGCTCAGTGCCTGATAGGCCAGTGCTGGTCATGTGGCTGCAGTTTATATTTGTGATGTCACTTGTGGCTGAGTGCCTGATAGGCCAGTGCTGGTCATGTGGCTGCAGTTTGTGGTTGTGATGTCACTTGTGGCTCAGTGCCTGATAGGCCAGTGCTGGTCATGTGGGTGCAGTTTGTGGCTGTGATGTCACTTGTGGCTCAGTGCCTGACAGGTCAGTGCTGGTCACATGGCTGCAGTTTGTGGTTGTGATGGCACTTGTGACTCAGTGCCTGATAGGCCAGTGCTGGTCATGTGGGTGCAGTTTGTGGTTGTGATGTCACTTGTGGCTCAGAGCCTGATAGGCCAGTGCTAGGTGCCTGGGTGCTTTTTGTGGTTGTGAGGTCACTTGTGGCTCAGTGCCTGATAGGCCACTGCTGGTCACATGTCTGCATTTTGTGGTTGTGATGTCTCTTCTGGCTCGGTGCCTGGTAGACCAGTGCTAGTCACGTGGCTGCAGTTTGTGTTTGTGATGTCACTTGTGGCTCAGTGCCTGATAGGATATTGCTGGTCCTGTGGCTGCAGTTTGTGGTTGTGATGTCACTTGTGGCTCAGTGCCTGATAGGCCAGTGCTGGTGATGTGGGTGCAGTTTGTGGCTGTGAGGTCACTTGCGGCTCAGAGCCTGATAGGCCAGTGTTGGCCACATGTCTGCAGTTTGTGTTTGTGATGTCACTTGTGGCTCAGTGCCTGATAGGCCAGTGCTGGTCATGTGGGTGGAGTTTGTGTTTGTGATGTCACTTGTGGCTCAGTGCCTGATAGGCCAGTGAGGGTCATGTGGGTTCAGTTTGAGGTTGTGATGTCACTTGTGGCTCAGAGCCTGATAGGCCAGTGCTGGTCATGTGGGAGGAGTTTGTGTTTGTGATGTCACTTGTGGCTCAGTTCCTGGTAGACCAGTGATTTTCATGTGGCTGCAGTTTGTGTTTGTGATGTCACTTGTGGCTCAGTGCCTGATAGGCCAGTGCTGGTGATGTGGGTGGAGTTTGTGTTTGTGAGGTCACTTGTGGCTCAGTGCCTGATGGGACATTGCTGGTCCTGTGGCTGCAGTTTGTGGTTGTGATGTCACTTGTGGCTCAGTGCCTGATAGGCCAGTGCTGGTGATGTGGCTGCAGTTTGTGTTTGTGATGTCACTTGTGGCTCAGTGCCTGATAGGCCACTGCTGGTCATGTCGGTGGAGTTTGTGGTTGTGATGTCTCTTCTGGCTCAGTGCCTGGTAGACCAGTGATTTTCATGTGGCTGCAGTTTGTGGTTGTGATGTCACTTGTGGCTCAGTGCCTGATAGGCCAGTGCTGGTGATGTGGGTGGAGTTTGTGGTTGTGATGTCACTTGTGGCTCAGTGCCTGATAGGCCAGTGCTGGTCACATGGCTGCAGTTTGTGGCTGTGAGGTCACTTGTGGCTCAGTGCCTGATAGGCCAGTGTTGGTCACATGGCTGCAGTTTGTGGTTGTGATGTCACTTGTGGCTCAGTGCCTGATAGGCCAGTGCTGGTCCTGTGTGTGCAGTTTGTGTTTGTGATGTCACTTGTGGCTGAGTGCCTGATAGGCCAGTGCTGGTCACGTGGGTGCAGTTTGTTGTTGTGATGTCATTTGCGGATCACTGCCTGATAGGCCAGTGCTGGTCACGTGGGTGGAGTTTGTGTTTGTGATGTCACTTGTGGCTCAGTGCCTGATAGGCCAGTGCTGTTCATGTGGGTGCAGTTTGTGGTTGTGATGTCACTTGTGGCTGAGTGCCTGATAGGGCAGTGCTGGTCACGTGGGTTCAGTTTGAGGTTGTGATGTCACTTGTAGCTCAGTGCCTGATAGGCCAGTGCTGGTGATGTGGGTGCAGTTTGTGGTTGTGAGGTCACTTGTGGCTCAGTGCCTGTTAGGCCACTGCTGGTCATGTGGGTGGAGTTTGTGGTTGTGATGTCACTTGTGGCTGAGTGCCTGATAGGCCAGTGCTGGTCACGTGGGTTCATTTTGTGGCTGTAAGGTCACTTGTGGCTCTGTGCCTGATAGGCCAGTGCTGGTCACGTGGGTGCAGTTTGTTGTTGTGATGTCATTTTCGGATCAGTGCCTGATAGGCCAGTGCTGGTCCTGTGGGTGGAGTTTGTGTTTGTGATGTCACTTGTGGCTCAGTGCCTGATAGGCCAGTGCTGTTCATGTGGGTGCAGTTTGTGGTTGTGATGTCACTTGTGGCTCAGTGCCTGATAGGCCAGTGCTGGTGATGTGGGTGCAGTTTGTGTTTATGATGTCACTTGTGGCTCAGTGCCTGATAGGCCAGTGCTGGTGATGTGGGTGCAGTTTGTGTTTATGATGTCACTTGTGGCTGAGTGCCTGATAGGCCAGTGCTGGTCACGTGGGTTCATTTTGTGGCTGTGAGGTCGCTTGTGGCTCAGTGCCTGATAGGCCAGTGCTGGACATGTGGCTGCAGTTTGTGTTTGTGATGTCACTTGTGGCTGAGTGCGTGATAGGCCAGTGCTGGTCATGTGGGTGCAGTTTGTGGTTGTCAGGTTACTTGTGGCTCAGAGCCTGATAGGCCAGTGCTGGTCATGTGGCTGCAGTTTGTGGTTGTGATGTCACTTGTGGCTCAATGCCTGATAGGCCAGTGCTGGTCATGTGGGTGCAGTTTGTGGTTGTGATGTCACTTGTGGCTCAGAGCCTGATAGGCCAGTGTTGGTCACGTGGGTGGAGTTTGTGTTTGTGATGTCACTTGTGGCTCAGTGCCTGATAGGCCAGTGCTGGTCATGTGGCTGCAGTTTGTGGTTGTGATGTCACTTGTGGCTCAGTGCCTGATAGGCCAGTGCTGGTCATGTGGCTGCAGTTTGTTGTTGTGATGTCACTTGTGGCTCAGTGCCTGATAGGCCAGTGCTGTTCATGTGGGTGCAGTTTGTGGTTGTGATGTCACTTGTGGCTCAGTGCCTGATAGGCCAGTGTTGGTCACATGGCTGCAGTTTGTGTTTGTGATGTCACTTGTGGCTCAGTGCCTGATAGGCCAGTGTTGGTCACATGGCTGCAGTTTGTGTTTGTGATGTCACTTGTGGCTCAGTGCCTGATAGGCCAGTGCTGGTCATGTGGCTGCAGTTTGTGGTTGTGATGTCACTTGTGGCTCAGTGCCTGATAGGCCAGTGCTGGTCACGTGGGTGGAGTTTGTGTTTGTGATGTCACTTGTGGCTCAGTGCCTGATAGGCCAGTGCTGGTTACGTGGGTGCAGTTTGTGGTTGTGATGTCACTTGTGGCTGAGTGCCTGATAGGCCAGTGCTGGTCACGTGGGTTCATTTTGTGGCTGTGAGGTCACTTGTGGCTGAGTGCCTGATAGGCCAGTGCTGGTCATGTGGATAGAGTTTGTGGTTGTGATGTCACTTGTGGCTCAGTGCCTGATAGGCCAGTGCTGGTCACATGGGTGCAGTTTGTTGTTGTGATGTCATTTGCGGATCAGTGCCTGATAGGCTAGTGCTTGTCACGTGGGTGGAGTTTGTGTTTGTGATGTCACTTGTGGCTCAGTGCCTGATAGGCCAGTGCTGGTCACGTGGGTGCAGTTTGTTGTTGTGATGTCATTTGCGGATCAGTGCCTGATAGGCCAGTGCTGGTCACGTGGGTGGAGTTTGTGTTTGTGATGTCACTTGTGGCTCAGTGCCTGATAGGCCAGTGCTGTTCATGTGGGTGCAGTTTGTGGTTGTGATGTCACTTGTGGCTGAGTGCCTGATAGGGCAGTGCTGGTCACGTGGGTTCAGTTTGAGGTTGTGATGTCACTTGTAGCTCAGTGCCTGATAGGCCAGTGCTGGTGATGTGGGTGCAGTTTGTGTTTGTGATGTCACTTGTGGCTCAGTGCCTGTTAGGCCACTGCTGGTCATGTGGGTGGAGTTTGTGGTTGTGATGTCACTTGTGGCTCAGTGCCTGATAGGCCAGTGCTGGTCCTGTATGTGCAGTTTGTGTTTGTGATGTCACTTGTGGCTCAGTGCCTGATAGGCCAGTGCTGGTGATGTGGCTGCAGTTTGTGGTTGTGATGTCACTTGTGGCTCAGGGCCTGATAGGCCAGTGCTGGTCACATGGCTGAAGTTTGTGTTTGTGATGTCACTTGTGGCTCAGTGCCTGATAGGCCAGTGCTGGTCATGTGGCTGCAGTTTATGGTTGTGATGTCACTTGTGGCTCAGTGCCTGACAGGTCAGTGCTGGTCACATGGCTGCAGTTTGTGTTTGTGATGTCACTTGTGGCTCAGTGCCTGATAGGCCAGTGCTGGTGATGTGGGTGCAGTTTGTGGTTGTGATGTCACTTGTGGCTCAGTGCCTCATACGCCAGTGCTTGTCCTGTGGGTGGAGTTTGTGGTTGTGATGTCACTTGTGGCTGAGTGCCTGATAGGCCAGTGCTGGTGATGTGGGTGCAGTTTGTGATTGTGATGTCACTTGTGGCTCAGTGCCTGATAGGCCGGTGCTGGTCATGTGGATAGAGTTTGTGGTTGTGATGTCACTTGTGGCTCAGTGCCTGATAGGCCACTGCTGGTGATGTGGGTGGAGTTTGTGTTTATGATGTCACTTGTGGCTCAGTGCCTGATAGGCCAGTGCTGGTGATGTGGGTGGAGTTTGTGTTTGTGATGTCACTTGTGGCTGAGTGCCTGATAGGCCAGTGCTGTTCATGTGGGTGCAGTTTGTGGTTGTGATGTCACTTGTGGCTCTGTGCCTGATAGGCCAGTGCTGGTCATGTGGGTGCAGTTTGTGGTTGTCAGGTTACTTGTGGCTCAGAGCCTGATAGGCCAGTGTTGGCCACATGTCTGCAGTTTGTGTTTGTGATGTCACTTGTGGCTCAGTGCCTGATAGGCCAGTGCTGGTCATGTGGGTGCAGTTTGTGGTTGTGATGTCACTTGTGGCTCAGTGCCTGATAGGCCAGTGCTGGTCATGTGGGTGCAGTTTGTGTTTGTGATGTCACTTGTGGCTGAGGGCCTGATAGGCCAGTGTTGGTCACGTGGCTGCAGTTTCTGTTTGTGATGTCACTTGTGGCTCAGTGCCTGATAGGCCAGTGCTGGTCATGTGGCTGCAGTTTATATTTGTGATGTCACTTGTGGCTGAGTGCCTGATAGGCCAGTGCTGGTCATGTGGCTGCAGTTTGTGGTTGTGATGTCACTTGTGGCTCAGTGCCTGATAGGCCAGTGCTGGTCATGTGGGTGCAGTTTGTGGCTGTGATGTCACTTGTGGCTCAGTGCCTGACAGGTCAGTGCTGGTCACATGGCTGCAGTTTGTGGTTGTGATGGCACTTGTGACTCAGTGCCTGATAGGCCAGTGCTGGTCATGTGGGTGCAGTTTGTGGTTGTGATGTCACTTGTGGCTCAGAGCCTGATAGGCCAGTGCTAGGTGCCTGGGTGCTTTTTGTGGTTGTGAGGTCACTTGTGGCTCAGTGCCTGATAGGCCACTGCTGGTCACATGTCTGCATTTTGTGGTTGTGATGTCTCTTCTGGCTCGGTGCCTGGTAGACCAGTGCTAGTCACGTGGCTGCAGTTTGTGTTTGTGATGTCACTTGTGGCTCAGTGCCTGATAGGATATTGCTGGTCCTGTGGCTGCAGTTTGTGGTTGTGATGTCACTTGTGGCTCAGTGCCTGATAGGCCAGTGCTGGTGATGTGGGTGCAGTTTGTGGCTGTGAGGTCACTTGCGGCTCAGTGCCTGATGGGACATTGCTGGTCCTGTGGCTGCAGTTTGTGTTTGTGAGGTCACTTGTGGCTCAGTGCCTGATAGGCCAGTGCTGGTCACGTGGGTTCATTTTGTGGTTGTGATGTCACTTGTGGCTCAGGGCCTGATAGGCCAGTGTTGGTCACATGGCTGCAGTTTGTGTTTGTGATGTCACTTGTGGCTCAGTGCCTGATAGGCCAGTGCTGGTCCTGTGTGTGCAGTTTGTGTTTGTGATGTCACTTGTGGCTCAGTGCCTGATAGGCCAGTGCTGTTCATGTGGGTGCAGTTTGTGGTTCTGATGTCACTTGTGGCTGAGTGCCTGATAGGCCAGTGCTGGTCCTGTGGGTGGAGTTTGTGTTTGTGATGTCACTTGTGGCTCAGTGCCTGATAGGCCAGTGAGGGTCATGTGGGTTCAGTTTGAGGTTGTGATGTCACTTGTGGCTCAGAGCCTGATAGGCCAGTGCTGGTCATGTGGGAGGAGTTTGTGTTTGTGATGTCACTTGTGGCTCAGTTCCTGGTAGACCAGTGATTTTCATGTGGCTGCAGTTTGTGTTTGTGATGTCACTTGTGGCTCAGTGCCTGATAGGCCAGTGCTGGTGATGTGGGTGGAGTTTGTGTTTGTGAGGTCACTTGTGGCTCAGTGCCTGATGGGACATTGCTGGTCCTGTGGCTGCAGTTTGTGGTTGTGATGTCACTTGTGGCTCAGTGCCTGATAGGCCAGTGCTGGTGATGTGGCTGCAGTTTGTGTTTGTGATGTCACTTGTGGCTCAGTGCCTGATAGGCCACTGCTGGTCATGTCGGTGGAGTTTGTGGTTGTGATGTCTCTTCTGGCTCAGTGCCTGGTAGACCAGTGATTTTCATGTGGCTGCAGTTTGTGGTTGTGATGTCACTTGTGGCTCAGTGCCTGATAGGCCAGTGCTGGTGATGTGGGTGGAGTTTGTGGTTGTGATGTCACTTGTGGCTCAGTGCCTGATAGGCCAGTGCTGGTCACATGGCTGCAGTTTGTGGCTGTGAGGTCACTTGTGGCTCAGTGCCTGATAGGCCAGTGTTGGTCACATGGCTGCAGTTTGTGGTTGTGATGTCACTTGTGGCTCAGTGCCTGATAGGCCAGTGCTGGTCCTGTGTGTGCAGTTTGTGTTTGTGATGTCACTTGTGGCTGAGTGCCTGATAGGCCAGTGCTGGTCACGTGGGTGCAGTTTGTTGTTGTGATGTCATTTGCGGATCACTGCCTGATAGGCCAGTGCTGGTCACGTGGGTGGAGTTTGTGTTTGTGATGTCACTTGTGGCTCAGTGCCTGATAGGCCAGTGCTGTTCATGTGGGTGCAGTTTGTGGTTGTGATGTCACTTGTGGCTGAGTGCCTGATAGGGCAGTGCTGGTCACGTGGGTTCAGTTTGAGGTTGTGATGTCACTTGTAGCTCAGTGCCTGATAGGCCAGTGCTGGTGATGTGGGTGCAGTTTGTGGTTGTGAGGTCACTTGTGGCTCAGTGCCTGTTAGGCCACTGCTGGTCATGTGGGTGGAGTTTGTGGTTGTGATGTCACTTGTGGCTCAGTGCCTGATAGGCCAGTGCTGGTCACGTGGGTTCATTTTGTGGCTGTAAGGTCACTTGTGGCTCTGTGCCTGATAGGCCAGTGCTGGTCACGTGGGTGCAGTTTGTTGTTGTGATGTCATTTTCGGATCAGTGCCTGATAGGCCAGTGCTGGTCCTGTGGGTGGAGTTTGTGTTTGTGATGTCACTTGTGGCTCAGTGCCTGATAGGCCAGTGCTGTTCATGTGGGTGCAGTTTGTGGTTGTGATGTCACTTGTGGCTCAGTGCCTGATAGGCCAGTGCTGGTGATGTGGGTGCAGTTTGTGTTTATGATGTCACTTGTGGCTCAGTGCCTGATAGGCCAGTGCTGGTGATGTGGGTGCAGTTTGTGTTTATGATGTCACTTGTGGCTGAGTGCCTGATAGGCCAGTGCTGGTCACGTGGGTTCATTTTGTGGCTGTGAGGTCGCTTGTGGCTCAGTGCCTGATAGGCCAGTGCTGGACATGTGGCTGCAGTTTGTGTTTGTGATGTCACTTGTGGCTGAGTGCGTGATAGGCCAGTGCTGGTCATGTGGGTGCAGTTTGTGGTTGTCAGGTTACTTGTGGCTCAGAGCCTGATAGGCCAGTGCTGGTCATGTGGCTGCAGTTTGTGGTTGTGATGTCACTTGTGGCTCAATGCCTGATAGGCCAGTGCTGGTCATGTGGGTGCAGTTTGTGGTTGTGATGTCACTTGTGGCTCAGAGCCTGATAGGCCAGTGTTGGTCACGTGGGTGGAGTTTGTGTTTGTGATGTCACTTGTGGCTCAGTGCCTGATAGGCCAGTGCTGGTCATGTGGCTGCAGTTTGTGGTTGTGATGTCACTTGTGGCTCAGTGCCTGATAGGCCAGTGCTGGTCATGTGGCTGCAGTTTGTTGTTGTGATGTCACTTGTGGCTCAGTGCCTGATAGGCCAGTGCTGTTCATGTGGGTGCAGTTTGTGGTTGTGATGTCACTTGTGGCTCAGTGCCTGATAGGCCAGTGTTGGTCACATGGCTGCAGTTTGTGTTTGTGATGTCACTTGTGGCTCAGTGCCTGATAGGCCAGTGTTGGTCACATGGCTGCAGTTTGTGTTTGTGATGTCACTTGTGGCTCAGTGCCTGATAGGCCAGTGCTGGTCATGTGGCTGCAGTTTGTGGTTGTGATGTCACTTGTGGCTCAGTGCCTGATAGGCCAGTGCTGGTCACGTGGGTGGAGTTTGTGTTTGTGATGTCACTTGTGGCTCAGTGCCTGCTAGGCCAGTGCTGGTCATGTGGATAGAGTTTGTGGTTGTGATGTCACTTGTGGCTCAGTGCCTGATAGGCCAGTGCTGGTCACATGGGTGCAGTTTGTTGTTGTGATGTCATTTGCGGATCAGTGCCTGATAGGCTAGTGCTTGTCACGTGGGTGGAGTTTGTGTTTGTGATGTCACTTGTGGCTCAGTGCCTGATAGGCCAGTGCTGGTCACGTGGGTGCAGTTTGTTGTTGTGATGTCATTTGCGGATCAGTGCCTGATAGGCCAGTGCTGGTCACGTGGGTGGAGTTTGTGTTTGTGATGTCACTTGTGGCTCAGTGCCTGATAGGCCAGTGCTGTTCATGTGGGTGCAGTTTGTGGTTGTGATGTCACTTGTGGCTGAGTGCCTGATAGGGCAGTGCTGGTCACGTGGGTTCAGTTTGAGGTTGTGATGTCACTTGTAGCTCAGTGCCTGATAGGCCAGTGCTGGTGATGTGGGTGCAGTTTGTGTTTGTGATGTCACTTGTGGCTCAGTGCCTGTTAGGCCACTGCTGGTCATGTGGGTGGAGTTTGTGGTTGTGATGTCACTTGTGGCTCAGTGCCTGATAGGCCAGTGCTGGTCCTGTATGTGCAGTTTGTGTTTGTGATGTCACTTGTGGCTCAGTGCCTGATAGGCCAGTGCTGGTGATGTGGCTGCAGTTTGTGGTTGTGATGTCACTTGTGGCTCAGTGCCTGATAGGCCAGTGCTGGTCACATGGCTGAAGTTTGTGTTTGTGATGTCACTTGTGGCTCAGTGCCTGATAGGCCAGTGCTGGTCATGTGGCTGCAGTTTATGGTTGTGATGTCACTTGTGGCTCAGTGCCTGACAGGTCAGTGCTGGTCACATGGCTGCAGTTTGTGTTTGTGATGTCACTTGTGGCTCAGTGCCTGATAGGCCAGTGCTGGTGATGTGGGTGCAGTTTGTGGTTGTGATGTCACTTGTGGCTCAGTGCCTCATACGCCAGTGCTTGTCCTGTGGGTGGAGTTTGTGGTTGTGATGTCACTTGTGGCTGAGTGCCTGATAGGCCAGTGCTGGTGATGTGGGTGCAGTTTGTGATTGTGATGTCACTTGTGGCTCAGTGCCTGATAGGCCGGTGCTGGTCATGTGGATAGAGTTTGTGGTTGTGATGTCACTTGTGGCTCAGTGCCTGATAGGCCACTGCTGGTGATGTGGGTGGAGTTTGTGTTTATGATGTCACTTGTGGCTCAGTGCCTGATAGGCCAGTGCTGGTGATGTGGGTGCAGTTTGTTGTTGTGATGTCATTTGCGGATCACTGCCTGATAGGCTAGTGCTTGTCACGTGGGTGGAGTTTGTGTTTGTGATGTCACTTGTGGCTCAGTGCCTGATAGGCCAGTGCTGGTCACGTGGGTGCAGTTTGTTGTTGTGATGTCATTTGCGGATCACTGCCTGATAGGCCAGTGCTGGTCACGTGGGTGGAGTTTGTGTTTGTGATGTCACTTGTGGCTCAGTGCCTGATAGGCCAGTGCTGTTCATGTGGGTGCAGTTTGTGGTTGTGATGTCACTTGTGGCTCAGTGCCTGATAGGGCAGTGCTGGTCACGTGGGTTCAGTTTGAGGTTGTGATGTCACTTGTAGCTCAGTGCCTGATAGGCCAGTGCTGGTGATGTGGGTGCAGTTTGTGGTTGTGATGTCACTTGTGGCTGAGTGCCTGATAGGCCACTGCTGGTCATGTGGGTGGAGTTTGTGGTTGTAAGGTCACTTGTGGCTCAGAGCCTGATAGGCCAGTGCTGGTCACGTGGGTGCAGTTTGTTGTTGTGATGTCATTTGCGGATCAGTGCCTGATAGGCCAGTGCTGGTCCTGTGGGTGGAGTTTGTGTTTGTGATGTCACTTGTGGCTCAGTGCCTGATAGGCCAGTGCTGGTCATGTGGGTGCAGTTTGTGGTTGTGATGTCACTTGTAGCTCAGTGCCTGATAGGCCAGTGCTGGTGATGTGGGTGCAGTTTGTGGTTGTGATGTCACTTGTGGCTCAGTGCCTGATAGGCCAGTGCTGGTGATGTGGGTGCAGTTTGTGTTTATGATGTCACTTGTGGCTCAGTGCCTGATAGGCCAGTGCTGGTGATGTGGCTGCAGTTTGTGTTTATGATGTCACTTGTGGCTGAGTGCCTGATAGGCCAGTGCTGGTCACGTGGGTTCATATTGTGGCTGTGAGGTCACTTGTGGCTCAGTGCCTGATAGGCCAGTGCTGGACATGTGGCTGCAGTTTGTGTTTGTGATGTCACTTGTGGCTGAGTGCCTGATAGGCCAGTGCTGGTCATGTGGGTGCAGTTTGTGGTTGTCAGGTTACTTGTGGCTCAGAGCCTGATAGGCCAGTGCTGGTCATGTGGCTGCAGTTTGTGGTTGTGATGTCACTTGTGGCTCAATGCCTGATAGGCCAGTGCTGGTCATGTGGGTGCAGTTTGTGGTTGTGATGTCACTTGTGGCTCAGTGCCTGATAGGCCAGTGCTGGTCATGTGGGTGGAGTTTGTGTTTGTGATGTCACTTGTGGCTCAGTGCCTGATAGGCCAGTGCTGGTCATGTGGCTGCAGTTTGTTGTTGTGATGTCACTTGTGGCTCAGTGCCTGATAGGCCAGTGCTGGTCATGTGGGTGCAGTTTGTGGTTGTGATGTCACTTGTGGCTCAGTGCCTGATAGGCCAGTGTTGGTCACATGGCTGCAGTTTGTGTTTGTGATGTCACTTGTGGCTCAGTGCCTGATAGGCCAGTGTTGGTCACATGGCTGCAGTTTGTGTTTGTGATGTCACTTGTGGCTCAGTGCCTGATAGGCCAGTGCTGGTCATGTGGCTGCAGTTTGTGGTTGTGATGTCACTTGTGGCTCAGTGCCTGATAGGCCAGTGCTGTTCACGTGGGTGGAGTTTGTGTTTGTGATGTCACTTGTGGCTCAGTGCCTGATAGGCCAGTGCTGGTTACGTGGGTGGAGTTTGTGGTTGTGATGTCACTTGTGGCTGAGTGCCTGATAGGCCAGTGCTGGTCACGTGGGTTCATTTTGTGGCTGTGAGGTCACTTGTGGCTGAGTGCCTGATAGGCCAGTGCTGGTCATGTGGCTGCAGTTTGTGGTTGTGATGTCACTTGTGGCTCAGTGCCTGATAGGCCAGTGCTGGTCACGTGGGTGCAGTTTGTGGTTGTGATGTCACTTGTGGCTCAGGGCCTGATAGGCCAGCGTTGGTCACATGGCTGCAGTTTGTGTTTGTGATGTCACTTGTGGCTGAGTGCCTGATAGGCCAGTGCTGGTCACATGGGTGCAGTTTGTTGTTGTGATGTCATTTGCGGATCAGTGCCTGATAGGCTAGTGCTTGTCACGTGGGTGGAGTTTGTGTTTGTGATGTCACTTGTGGCTCAGTGCCTGATAGGCCAGTGCTGGTCACGTGGGTGCAGTTTGTTGTTGTGATGTCATTTGCGGATCACTGCCTGATAGGCCAGTGCTGGTCACGTGGGTGGAGTTTGTGTTTGTGATGTCACTTGTGGCTCAGTGCCTGATAGGCCAGTGCTGTTCATGTGGGTGCAGTTTGTGGTTGTGATGTCACTTGTGGCTGAGTGCCTGATAGGGCAGTGCTGGTCACGTGGGTTCAGTTTGAGGTTGTGATGTCACTTGTAGCTCAGTGCCTGATAGGCCAGTGCTGGTGATGTGGGTGCAGTTTGTGGTTGTGATGTCACTTGTGGCTCAGTGCCTGATAGGCCAGTGCTGTTCATGTGGGTGCAGTTTGTGGTTGTGATGTCACTTGTGGCTCAGAGCCTGATAGGCCAGTGCTGGTCATGTGGCTGCAGTTTGTGGTTGTGATGTCACTTGTGGCTCAGTGCCTGTTAGGCCACTGCTGGTCATGTGGTTGGAGTTTGTGGTTGTGATGTCACTTGTGGCTCAGTGCCTGATAGGCCAGTGCTGGTCCTGTATGTGCAGTTTGTGTTTGTGATGTCACTTGTGGCTCAGTGCCTGATAGGCCAGTGCTGGTGATGTGGCTGCAGTTTGTGGTTGTGATGTCACTTGTGGCTCAGGGCCTGATAGGCCAGTGCTGGTCACATGGCTGAAGTTTGTGTTTGTGATGTCACTTGTGGCTCAGTGCCTGATAGGCCAGTGCTGGTCATGTGGCTGCAGTTTATGGTTGTGATGTCACTTGTGGCTCAGTGCCTGACAGGTCAGTGCTGGTCACATGGCTGCAGTTTGTGGTTGTGATGTCACTTGTGGCTCAGTGCCTGATAGGCCAGTGCTGGTGATGTGGGTGCAGTTTGTGGTTGTGATGTCACTTGTGGCTCAGTGCCTCATACGCCAGTGCTTGTCCTGTGGGTGGAGTTTGTGGTTGTGATGTCACTTGTGGCTGAGTGCCTGATAGGCCAGTGCTGGTGATGTGGGTGCAGTTTGTGATTGTGATGTCACTTGTGGCTCAGTGCCTGATAGGCCGGTGCTGGTCATGTGGATAGAGTTTGTGGTTGTGATGTCACTTGTGGCTCAGTGCCTGATAGGCCACTGCTGGTGATGTGGGTGGAGTTTGTGTTTATGATGTCACTTGTGGCTCAGTGCCTGATAGGCCAGTGCTGGTGATGTGGGTGGAGTTTGTGTTTGTGATGTCACTTGTGGCTGAGTGCCTGATAGGCCAGTGCTGTTCATGTGGGTGCAGTTTGTGGTTGTGATGTCACTTGTGGCTCAGGGCCTGATAGGCCAGTGCTGGTCACGTGGGTTCATTTTGTGGCTGTGAGGTCACTTGTGGCTCTGTGCCTGATAGGCCAGTGCTGGTCATGTGGGTGCAGTTTGTGGTTGTCAGGTTACTTGTGGCTCAGAGCCTGATAGGCCAGTGTTGGCCACATGTCTGCAGTTTGTGTTTGTGATGTCACTTGTGGCTCAGTGCCTGATAGGCCAGTGCTGTTCATGTGGGTGCAGTTTGTGGTTGTGATGTCACTTGTGGCTCAGTGCCTGATAGGCCAGTGCTGGTCATGTGGGTGCAGTTTGTGTTTGTGATGTCACTTGTGGCTGAGGGCCTGATAGGCCAGTGTTGGTCACGTGGCTGCAGTTTGTGTTTGTGATGTCACTTGTGGCTCAGTGCCTGATAGGCCAGTGCTGGTCATGTGGCTGCAGTTTATATTTGTGATGTCACTTGTGGCTGAGTGCCTGATAGGCCAGTGCTGGTGATGTGGCTGCAGTTTGTGGTTGTGATGTCACTTGTGGCTCAGTGCCTGATAGGCCAGTGCTGGTCATGTGGGTGCAGTTTGTGGCTGTGATGTCACTTGTGGCTCAGTGCCTGACAGGTCAGTGCTGGTCACATGGCTGCAGTTTGTGGTTGTGATGGCACTTGTGACTCAGTGCCTGATAGGCCAGTGCTGGTCATGTGGGTGCAGTTTGTGGTTGTGATGTCACTTGTGGCTCAGAGCCTGATAGGCCAGTGCTGGTGATGTGGGTGCAGTTTGTGGTTGTGATGTCACTTGCGGATCAGTGCCTGATAGGCCAGTGCTGGTCCTGTGGGTGGAGTTTGTGTTTGTGATGTCACTTGTGGCTCAGTGCCTGATAGGCCAGTGCTGTTCATGTGGGTGCAGTTTGTGGTTGTGATGTCACTTGTGGCTGAGTGCCTGATAGGCCAGTGCTGTTCATGTGGGTGGAGTTTGTGTTTATGATGTCACTTGTGGCTCAGTGCCTGATAGGCCAGTGCTGGTGATGTGGGTGGAGTTTGTGTTTGTGATGTCACTTGTGGCTCAGTGCCTGATAGGCCAGTGCTTTTCATGTGGGAGCAGTTTATGATTGTTAGGTCACTTGTGGCTGAGTGCCTGATAGGCCAGTGCTGGTCACGTGGGTTCATTTTGTGGCTGTGATGTCACTTGTGGCTCTGTGCCTGATAGGCCAGTGCTGGTCACGTGGGTGCAGTTTGTTGTTGTGATGTCATTTGCGGATCAGTGCCTGATAGGCTAGTGCTTGTCACGTGGTTGGAGTTTGTGTTTGTGATGTCACTTGTGGCTCAGTGCCTGATAGGCCAGTGCTGGTCACGTGGGTGCAGTTTGTTGTTGTGATGTCATTTGCGGATCACTGCCTGATAGGCCAGTGCTGGTCACGTGGGTGGAGTTTGTGTTTGTGATGTCACTTGTGGCTCAGTGCCTGATAGGCCAGTGCTGTTCATGTGGGTACAGTTTGTGGTTGTGATGTCACTTGTGGCTCAGTGCCTGATAGGCCAGTGCTGGTGATGTGGGTGCAGTTTGTGGTTGTGATGTCACTTGTGGCTCAGTGCCTGTTAGGCCACTGCTGGTCATGTGGGTGGAGTTTGTGGTTGTGATGTCACTTGTGGCTGAGTGCCTGATAGGCCAGTGCTGGTCACGTGGGTTCATTTTGTGGCTGTAAGGTCACTTGTGGCTCTGTGCCTGATAGGCCAGTGCTGGTCACGTGGGTGCAGTTTGTTGTTGTGATGTCATTTGCGGATCAGTGCCTGATAGGCCAGTGCTGGTCCTGTGGGTGGAGTTTGTGTTTGTGATGTCACTTGTGGCTCAGTGCCTGATAGGCCAGTGCTGTTCATGTGGGTGCAGTTTGTGTTTATGATGTCACTTGTGGCTCAGTGCCTGATAGGCCAGTGCTGGTGATGTGGGTGCAGTTTGTGTTTATGATGTCACTTGTGGCTGAGTGCCTGATAGGCCAGTGCTGGTCACGTGGGTTCATTTTGTGGCTGTGAGGTCACTTGTGGCTCAGTGCCTGATAGGCCAGTGCTGGACATGTGGCTGCAGTTTGTGTTTGTGATGTCACTTGTGGCTGAGTGCCTGATAGGCCAGTGCTGGTCATGTGGGTGCAGTTTGTGGTTGTCAGGTTACTTGTGGCTCAGAGCCTGATAGGCCAGTGCTGGTCATGTGGCTGCAGTTTGTGGTTGTGATGTCACTTGTGGCTCAATGCCTGATAGGCCAGTGCTGGTCATGTGGGTGCAGTTTGTGGTTGTGATGTCACTTGTGGCTCACAGCCTGATAGGCCAGTGTTGGTCACATGGCTGCAGTTTGTGTTTGTGATGTCACTTGTGGCTCAGTGCCTGATAGGCCAGTGCTGGTCATGTGGCTGCAGTTTGTGGTTGTGATGTCACTTGTGGCTCAGTGCCTGATAGGCCAGTGCTGGTCATGTGGCTGCAGTTTGTTGTTGTGATGTCACTTGTGGCTCTGTGACTGATAGGCCAGTGCTGGTGATGTGGGTGCAGTTTGTGGTTGTGATGTCACTTGTGGCTCAGTGCCTGATAGGCCAGTGCTGGTCATGTGGGTGCAGTTTGTGGTTGTGATGTCACTTGTGGCTCAGTGCCTGATAGGCCAGTGCTGGTGATGTGGGTGGAGTTTGTGTTTATGATGTCACTTGTGGCTCAGTGCCTGATAGGCCAGTGCTGGTGATGTGGGTGGAGTTTGTGTTTGTGATGTCACTTGTGGCTCAGTGCCTGATAGGCCAGTGCTGTTCATGTGGGTGCAGTTTGTGGTTGTGATGTCACTTGTGGCTCAGGGCCTGATAGGCCAGTGCTGGTCACGTGGGTTCATTTTGTGTTTGTGATGTCACTTGTGGCTGAGTGCCTGATAGGCCAGTGCTGGTCATGTGGGTGCAGTTTGTGGTTGTCAGGTTACTTGTGGCTCAGAGCCTGATAGGCCAGTGTTGGCCACATGTCTGCAGTTTGTGTTTGTGATGTCACTTGTGGCTCAGTGCCTGATAGGCCAGTGCTGGTGATGTGGGTGCAGTTTGTTGTTGTGATGTCATTTGCGGATCAGTGCCTGATAGGCCAGTACTGGTCCTGTGGGTGGAGTTTGTGTTTGTGATGTCACTTGTGGCTCAGTGCCTGATAGGCCAGTGCTGTTCACGTGGCTGCAGTTTGTGTTTGTGATGTCACTTGTGGCTCAGTGCCTGATAGGCCAGTGCTGGTCATGTGGGTGCAGTTTGTGGTTGTGATGTCACTTGTGGCTCAGTACCTGCTAGGCCAGTGCTGGTCACGTGGGTGCAGTTTGTGTTTGTGATGTCACTTGTGGCTCAGTGCCTGATAGGCCAGTGCTGGTGATGTGGGTGCAGTTTGTGGTTGTGATGTCACTTGTGGCTCAGAGCCTGATACGCCAGTGTTGGTCACATGGCTGCAGTTTATGTTTGTGATGTCACTTGTGGCTCAGTGCCTGATAGGCCAGTGCTGGTCACGTGGGTGGAGTTTGTGTTTGTGATGTCACTTGTGGCTCAGTGCCTGATAGGCCAGTGCTGTTCATGTGGGTTCAGTTTGAGTTTGTGATGTCACTTGTGGCTGAGTGCCTGATAGGCCAGTGCTGGTCACGTGGGTTCATTTTGTGGCTGTGAGGTCACTTGTGGCTCAGTGCCTGATAGGCCAGTGCTGGTCATGTGGGTGCAGTTTGTGGTTGTCAGGTTACTTGTGGCTCGGAGCCTGATAGGCCAGTGCTGGTGATGTGGCTGCAGTTTGTGGTTGTGATGTCACTTGTGGCTCAATGCCTGATAGGCCAGTGCTGGTCATGTGGGTGCAGTTTGTGGTTGTCAGGTCACTTGTGGCTCAGAGCCTGATAGGCCAGTGTTGGTCACATGGCTGCAGTTTGTGTTTGTGATGTCACTTGTGGCTCAGTGCCTGATAGGCCAGTGCTGGTCACGTGGGTGCAGTTTGTTGTTGTGATGTCATTTGCGGATCAGTGCCTGATAGGCCAGTACTGGTCCTGTGGGTGGAGTTTGTGTTTGTGATGTCACTTGTGGCTCAGTGCCTGATAGGCCAGTGCTGTTCATGTGGCTGCAGTTTGTGGTTGTGATGTCACTTGTGGCTCAGTGCCTGATAGGCCAGTGCTGTTCATGTGGGTGGAGTTTGTGGTTGTGATGTCACTTGTGGCTCAGTGCCTGATATGCCAGTGCTGGTCATGTGGCTGCAGTTTGTGGTTGTGATGTCACTTGTGGCTGAGTGCCTGATAGGCCAGTGCTGGTCACATGGCTGCAGTTTGTGTTTGTGATGTCACTTGTGGCTCAGTGCCTGATAGGCCAGTGCTGGTGATGTGGGTGGAGTTTGTGTTTGTGATGTCACTTGTGGCTCAGTGCCTGATAGGCCAGTGCTTTTCATGTGGGAGCAGTTTATGATTGTGAGGTCACTTGTGGCTCATTGCCTGATAGGCCAGTGCTGGTGATGTGGCTGCAGTTTGTGTTTGTGATGTCACTTGTGGCTGAGTGCCTGATAGGCCAGTGCTGGTCACGTGGGTTCATTTTGTGGCTGTGAGGTCACTTGTGGCTCTGTGCCTGATAGGCCAGTGCTGGTCACGTGGGTGCAGTTTGTTGTTGTGATGTCATTTGCGGATCAGTGCCTGATAGGCCAGTGCTGGTCCTGTGGGTGGAGTTTGTGTTTGTGATGTCACTTGTGGCTCAGTGCCTGATAGGCCAGTGCTGTTCATGTGGGTGCAGTTTGTGGTTGTGATGTCACTTGTGGCTGAGTGCCTGATAGGCCAGTGCTGGTCATGTGGGTGCAGTTTGTGGTTGTGATGTCACTTGTGGCTCAGAGCCTGATAGGCCAGTGCTGGTCATGTGGCTGCAGTTTGTGGTTGTGATGTCACTTGTGGCTCAATGCCTGATAGGCCAGTGCTGGTCATGTGGGTGCAGTTTGTGTTTGTGATGTCACTTGTGGCTCAGTGCCTGATAGGCCAGTGCTGATCATGTGGCTGCAGTTTGTGGTTGTGATGTCACTTGTGGCTCAGTGCCTGATAGGCCAGTGCTGGTCATGTGGCTGCAGTTTGTGGTTGTGATGTCACTTGTGGCTCAGTGCCTGATAGGCCAGTGCTGGTGATGTGGGTGTAGTTTGTGGTTGTGATGTCACTTGTGGCTCAGTGCCTGATAGGCCAGTGCTGGTCATGTGGGTGCAGTTTGTGGTTGTGATGTCACTTGTGGCTCAGTGCCTGATAGGCCAGTGTTGGTCCTGTGGCTGGAGTTTGTGTTTGTGATGTCACTTGTGGCTCAGTGCCTGATAGGCCAGTGCTGGTCATGTGGCTGCAGTTTATATTTGTGATGTCACTTGTGGCTGAGTGCCTGATAGGCCAGTGCTGGTGATGTGGCTGCAGTTTGTGGTTGTGATGTCACTTGTGGCTGAGTGCCTGATAGGCCAGTGCTGGTCACGTGGGTTCATTTTGTGGCTGTGAGGTCACTTGTGGCTGAGTGCCTGATAGGCCAGTGCTGGTCATGTGGCTGCAGTTTGTGTTTGTGATGTCACTTGTGGCTGAGTGCCTGATAGGCCAGTGCTGGTCACGTGGGTGCAGTTTGTTGTTGTGATGTCATTTGCGGATCAGTGCCTGATAGGCTAGTGCTTGTCACGTGGGTGGAGTTTGTGGTTGTGATGGCACTTGTGGCTCAGTGCCTGATAGGCCAGTGCTGGTCACGTCGGTGCAGTTTGTTGTTGTGATGTCATTTGCGGATCACTGCCTGATAGGCCAGTGCTGGTCACGTGGGTGGAGTTTGTGTTTGTGATGTCACTTGTGGCTCAGTGCCTGATAGGCCAGTGCTGGTGATGTGGCTGCAGTTTGTGGTTGTGATGTCACTTGTGGCTCAGTGCCTGATAGGCCAGTGCTGGTGATGTGGGTGCAGTTTGTGGTTGTGAGGTCACTTGTGGCTCAGTGCCTGTTAGGCCACTGCTGGTCATGTGGGTGGAGTTTGTGGTTGTGATGTCACTTGTGGCTGAGTGCCTGATAGGCCAGTGCTGGTCACGTGGGTGCAGTTTGTGGTTGTGATGTCATTTGCGGATCAGTGCCTGACAGGTCAGTGCTGGTCACATGGCTGCAGTTTGTGGTTGTGATGGCACTTGTGACTCAGTGCCTGATAGGCCAGTGCTGGTCACGTGGGTGCAGTTTGTTGTTGTGATGTCATTTGCGGATCAGTGCCTGATAGGCCAGTGCTGGTCCTGTGGGTGCAGTTTGTGTTTGTGATGTCACTTGTGGCTCAGTGCCTGATAGGCCAGTGCTGTTCATGTGGGTGCAGTTTGTGGTTGTGATGTCACTTGTGGCTCAGTGCCTGATAGGCCAGTGCTGGTGATGTGGGTGCAGTTTGTGTTTATGATGTCACTTGTGGCTCAGTGCCTGATAGGCCAGTGCTGGTGATGTGGGTGCAGTTTGTGTTTATGATGTCACTTGTGGCTGAGTGCCTGATAGGCCAGTGCTGGTCATGTGGGTGCAGTTTGTGGTTGTCAGGTTACTTGTGGCTCAGAGCCTGATAGGCCAGTGCTGGTCATGTGGCTGCAGTTTGTGGTTGTGATGTCACTTGTGGCTCAGTGCCTGATAGGCCAGTGCTGGTCATGTGGGTGCAGTTTGTGGTTGTGATGTCACTTGTGGCTCAGAGCCTGATAGGCCAGTGTTGGTCACATGGCTGCAGTTTGTGTTTGTGATGTCACTTGTGGCTCAGTGCCTGATAGGCCAGTGCTGGTCATGTGGCTGCAGTTTGTGGTTGTGATGTCACTTGTGGCTCAGTGCCTGATAGGCCAGTGCTGGTCATGTGGCTGCAGTTTGTTGTTGTGATGTCACTTGTGGCTCTGTGACTGATAGGCCAGTGCTGGTGATGTGGGTGTAGTTTGTGGTTGTGATGTCACTTGTGGCTCAGTGCCTGATAGGCCAGTGCTGGTCATGTGGCTGCAGTTTGTGGTTGTGATGTCACTTGTGGCTCAGTGCCTGATAGGCCAGTGTTGGTCACATGGCTGCAGTTTGTGTTTGTGATGTCACTTGTGGCTCAGTGCCTGATAGGCCAGTGCTGGTCATGTGCCTGGAATTTGTGGTTGTGAGGTCACATATAATCTGTGCGAAGCTAATGTGACGGGATGCTCTATTTCTAGTGCCAGCAGGAGAGATGCCCACGTCAGCAGAGTGCCCTGGACTCTAGGCATTGTTTTCTGGCTCTGTGCCTCTCCCCATGGGCAGCAGCGAGAGCATTTCAGCCGAAAGTCTAAGATCTTTTGGTCGAGGAAGTCTAAATCAGCTGGAGCATTTATGCTAATATAGCTTCTGTCGGAAGCTGTAGAATACAACAAGCTCTCTCTGGAAAGAAAGAAAAAAAAAGGGGGTTGGGGGAGGAACAACTCTCCTGGCTAGTTACTGGCTGAAGTGGCTTTGTAAGGTTTTTGTGAAAGGGAAAATGCATGTTGAAAGTGAATGAGAGCCTTCAGTGTGCCAGTGGCTCTTTTAGGTGTAGTCTGAACGCCCTTCTCCTAGGGGTGACCTTTGTAGTGTCCTGCTGTTTGCAGTAACGGTGGAAGATAAATTCCTTGTGCACCCTTAGGAGCCCTTTACTTAAATTAAGGTAGAGTTTAGACAAGACTCTTAATTAATCCCTTTGTAACTCTTTGGTGTGTGTGTATGGTTTTTTGGTTTTCTTGTTTGTTTGTTTTATGCTGGCAGAGCTTCCAAACCAAGTAAGCAAATCACATCTTTTCTGGACAAGCCCCGTTCCACTGTTTTTATCAAGGTAGTTTCTTTTCTGGACCTTCTCTAGAAAATTGGAGGTATGTAACTTGTGAGGGTGTCCTGAACTGTGCCCTGCAGAGAGGTCAGGTTAAATTGGTTTGCTGACAAACAATTTTCTTCTGTATCCTGCAGTTTGTAAGAATGTCATGTGTACGCATTTACTATTGCCCCAAAGAGTTTTTTTTTTTTTAACCCTCTTTGTTATTTAAAGAATAGTTCACAAGTACTTCTTTTTACGTGTCTGATGTTATTATGCAGATATATGGTTTTGTAATTATTTTTGAGTAGGTGCTGGAATTAGGGGCCTAATTTGGTCCAGTGTGGAGTCTCGACATGAAACCCCTAGCAGCTGCCTTGCTTCTGTGCTCATGGACTTTCACAGGATATTTGAAAGGCCTGTTTGTCAGAGTTCGGGCTTCCTGCTCAGCAGTGAGTGTTAGGAAGCTGCCTGCACTGTCCCCCATAAACTGGCAGCCCCGTACATCTAATTGTCCTTGAAAGCTGACTCGTGCTTTTTCTCTTAACGCTTTGCCTTCCTTAAGCACGCTTGCATGCCAACAGCCATCTTGCAGCCAGTCGAACGCACACCATGGTGTTCCGATTGCCTGATTCGTGTTGTCATCTGTTTCCCCTTGTGTTGTCAGCTCAGCTCCCTTTGAAGCTCACCACCTTCAAGACCTTCCAGGCTCCTGTCCTAGGTGCCTTGGTGTGGGCAATGCCTGCTGTGGTTGGCTCCTTCCTCGGAGATATTCAAGCCATCTGGACACAGTCCTGGGCAACATGTGCTAAGTGACCCTTCCTGAGCAGGAGGGTCGGACTAGATGATCTCCAGAGGTCCCTTCCAACCTCAACCATTCTGTGATTCTGTGAACTCTAGGAGAAAAAGCAAAGATAAATTCATATACTTCAGGAATCTCTGTGGATGTCTGGGGTTTTTGTTTTTTTTTTAAAAAAAAACTTGTCCTGGGCCATGAATCAACATGTTAACAGAGAGACAAAGTAGGCCATGAAGTAAATTTAAAAGTACAGGTTTTCTTCTTGTCTTAAAATATGCATCCATTTTCTCATCTCTCTTAGACTGACAGATATAGGCCTAAAAGTGAATGTGCCTCTCGTGAAAATAGGTAAAACTAGATGGTTGGATTCCAGCAATGCTTCCTTGCTTTCTGCATCGTAGAACTGCATGCTCATCTTTTGTGTCCATGCAGAGCCTTGATAAAGTTACTGTGTAGGCACCAAGTGTGCATACGTCAGATTTTCTGCGTGTTTGTGACTGACCCTTCTTGTTTCTTCTCATTAGGAAAACTTGGATACGTACTCCCGAGGAGAACTGATGGGGAAATCGCTGACACTCAAGATGGCAGTGCAGGTTAGTTCTGGCTTTCAATTTTCTTTACTGTGTTCTGGCCAAAAGCCTCCTCTGAAACAGCTGAAATGAGTTGAGCTATTGGATATTTTTTTAATCTATTCACATTTCTGTATAGCCTTAGCGCTTACAAGCCATAGTCGGGGACTCCAGGGCCCTGCCGGTAAGCTCCGGACAGAGAGTCAGCAAACAAAAACAGTCCTTTTCCCAAATGCTTATAACCGAGCACAAGAGAAAAAGCAAGAGATGGCTGTCAAGAGGTGGGAATACAAGGAAACGCAGTCCTACTCTGAATGATGAGCACTGCTCTCACTGCAGCAGTAGCCTGACAGTTTTCATGGGTTTTGAGCAGCCCAGCAAGAATTTTCAGGAGGTAAGGAAGACTGCCAGGTGCATATGCAAACCTTCTCCCAAGCGTGAAGGTGGCAGGTAAGAAGAGAACATGCTTCTGCATTTTTGTATTGAGGGGTTAGTCAGTGAGAGGTGCTGTCAGGGCCAGCTCAGAATTCAGAGCTGTTTTCTGGGCACTCAGTGGGAGATAATGTAGGAAGGAGGGTAATTCATGAAAGGCCTTAGCAACTCTGTTTGCTGTGAGAGAAGACACTTGAAGGGTTTCAGGAGAATGCGCTTTGTGATGAAGGGAATAAGTTCAGAAGATGACCTTTAGAGCAACTTTCTGAATGGATCTGAGTGGGGCAAGGCTGTACTTCAGGACAGAAGAGGATGTTGCAGTAGTTGAGCTGATCATGCCTTGAGGAAGAGGGGTAATTATGCAATACCTCGTGAAGGCAGTACCTCGCCCACGTTCCGCAGCCTGTGCAAGACTTGAACAAGGGGAATAAAAACCTATAAAAAGGTTCAAGCCAAAACCTGTATGCATCATAATTATCATCCTGTATGCATCGTAATTAATTGAAGCTCTCTCAGGAGCTCCCTTCTTGACTTGTCCTGCTGTTTTTGGTAACAGCTGTGAATACGAAGTTCAGGGGAAATCAGGGGCAATAGATTCACAAATACAGCTGCTTTGCAAGGCTTTACAGTTACTTTGCAAGGCTCTGGCCTATCATATGCCAAAGTCAAGCTGCATATAAGTACCATGTGCCTTTTTTTTTTTTTAACTTCCCAACAAAGATGGAATTTTGCTCTCCCAAGGAAGAACATGTAATGCAGTTTGAAATCAGATGCACGACAAATACATATAATGGGCTGGAAACTTCCTAGATCTCACAGTACCTTCTGGGGTAGACTGCACTTGATTTTTGACTTAGTGTGACCTAATCTTGTTTTTGTTATTGCCTTTGAATTGCTTGCAGATGGAAACACGCAGTCTACAGCAGCGATTCCCCATCCTCCGCTGATGATGATGAGCAACATTCTGCCCAGGAATCTACTGAAGAGGAGGAGCAAGTGCCTGACTCTGAAGCATTCTCCTCCCTGCTCTTGTACAGAGTCTAAATGGTGGCAATACGTAATGCGTTGGCATAATATGTAAGTTGTTGGCACCGGTGGCTCTTAACTGGGCTCTCTACCATTGGACTTTTAGAATTGATTCTTTAAGAGCAATTGGATTTCTTTGGAGAGGTTAGGCATAAACTCTAAATAGTTTAATGTAAAATTCTGCTGCCCCTGCGCTTTACAGTAGGCTATTCAGAAAGAACCCCCCCCCCAACAGAAAATGTATAAATAGAGGCAAGGATGGGGTTTCTTTGCCTTCCTTTAACCTAGGACATGGGTTCTGTTGAATTTATCTTTAGGTAAACTGAGGCATCAATACATTTGTGTGCTTGAAAAACTTCTGCCAACACTGAGCTGAGCTTTTATAGTAGTAGTAAAAAGCCATTTCTTAAGAATTTTTAAAATGCAAACTATATGGAGATTCAAGGTAGAGGGAATCCCTTGCCATAGTTAAAGGCTTAGTGACTTGTGTGATCAAAGGAAAGTATACTCCAAAAGTGTCCTGGTTTAAAAAGGTGCTTTGTCATCTTTGAGTGTTTCCTGTACATGTGACCTTGATTAGTGTATAAGCAGGAGAGGGTTATCTGTTAGAAGTCAATTGTAATCTTTTGCTTGAAAGACCAGGGGTTTCCCTTTGTGGGCACAATATCCGAAGATTTAAGAGTTAGCTGTATATATTCTCTATCATCAGGAAAACTCAATTCACAGCATGATGAAATAGAACTGTAAATTCTTCTCTTTCAATAAGGTTAAAAGTACTGCAAATAAGGAAACCAAAACCTTCAAGTGTTTTGCTGCTTTATTCATTGACATTCTCTTCTAAACAACAGCAGGTTAGCTTTGCTAGTTGGTATTTAAGTATTATCTGGAAATGCAGAATACCTTTTTCTTCCTCCCACCTTTACCCTTTCTCCTCAGCTATTGCCGACCAATTCTGGGAGACAAAAATCCAATAACTTGCAACTTTTTAAGAAGGCATGAAAGGCTTTGCTATCAAGTCCTGCTTGTCTATCTGGAGATAGATCAGATCCATGGACTAGTGGACTGAGTTTAGTGAACTGTTAAAGATATGAAGTGGAAATGGGAGGAGGCAGATGGACTGTGGGGAAGGAAGCAGCAAAAGTTTGTGGAGAAGCTGCAAGGCTTTAGATAGCAGGACAGCATGAGTCGTGATATTTGATGATGTCATTTGAAGGAACGGCAAGAAAGGCTTCAGGCAGAGCCTCAAAGATGTCAATGTCTGAGGTACTGCTACTTGGGCTGAAGGCTTTGAACTCTTTGAGGAGGCCTACGTTAATTGTTATATCCTAAATCCATTTTCTTCTCATCCTCTTTGGAAAGATAAGGTGGAACCTTTGCACCTTGGCTCCTGGACATCAGAGAGCGACATGGCTCCCCCCATCCTGCGGAAATGGAGGACTGTTTCCAGGGCCAGCACTGACCCCTGACCTGGGGGCTTAGCCCTGAACTACTGGAGCCTTCTGTGAGAAAAGGGACCTGCTTTGCTGCCAGAAACTCTTGACGTGCTGGAATTTCAGTATTCAATTTTAGAAGGAATTTACCAACAGCATCCAAGTTAAGCACTTTCAAAGCCTTTGATGGTAAACGCATCCAGTTAGGGTTTGTGTTTCCGTGTTCAGGAAGACATCATCAGCTGGAGAGTAACCTGTTTCATCTTTTAAACACCTTCCTGTAAGGCCAACTCTCAGAAGCCTGGAAAGTGAAGGCTGTACTCCTCCTGAAGTCTGCTGATGGAAATGGAGGTAGTTGTCTTCCTAAAGTCGCTGAAACACAAGATGGGATTGAGCTTCGTAATTTTTCAAGCTTTGGCCTTTACGAAGCAAGAGCTGACACTGTAGTTAAGGCGTTGAAGTGCTCAACTGATTTCTCTGCTGAACAATGTAACAACTCTACTTTGCAGTGGCAGACTGTGGGAAGGTATGCTTTTAGTGAGCACATCTTGATTGCCTTTTACATTGCACTCATTGCATACACTGGGCGCAGGATATAAACAGCCATCTCAAAGTCACCGCACTGATTCCCCTAGGCAAACTTCCAGATCTGTCGAGTAAGCCTGTGTGTGTGAGAATGTGGGGAAGGCTGGGTCTGAGTGAATCTTGACTCCGAAAACACTTCAGAAAAAAGTTTTCAGTATTGTTTTCCGGCTAAGCAAATGTTAATAGGTTCAGGTAGGGTGCCCTCGTGATAACAGTATCCAGTTGCTTGGGAAAGCACAGCATTCAGGTGCTTCATCTTCACTTAAGTGCCCTTGAAACTGGAAAAGGAAACTCAAAACAATACCTATCCATCCATCTGAATTGGCAAGCAACAAAACTTGTGCATATGCTGGACTGTTCTGTAGTAATGTTGTAAATGGAGCTTCCCAGGAGACTCCCAAAGCCTCCACCTTACGTGGACATGTGGAACATAAATGAGAGTTGGTGTTGTCCTCTGGCCTGCCTGTGTGCTGGTGAAAAGGAAGTTTGTATGAGAATATTGAGCCATGTAGAATAGGCTGCTATGTAACTAATAACTCTGTATCTATGCAAACGAACACATGTAAACACATGTAAACAGGATGTAAAATGTAAACTGATGAAAACTGTATCAACCAGATAGATAGTACATCGAGACAAAGTGTCAGAACACACCTACCAAGACAAACCGATGACTTAATAATAGGGTATAATTTCTGCTCCGCTTAAATTACAGACCTAGCTACACAGACAGAAAAGGACCTTAACCTCTGCCTGACTTCAGAGCTACTGAGATGTAAGTCACTCCTAAGGAGCCTCGCAGCTCGGTTTGTGTGGGGCGTGCTTGAGAAAAGAAGCCGAGCCCTTCAGCAAGGTGGATGAGCCTGGGTGCACTGCTGCACCCCCGGGACTGCTGAGTTTTCAGCTCAGGATGGACTTGTGCCCAAGTCAGTCTGGAGCACAAGGCAGGAAAGGTGAGGGCAGGCACTGTCCTGTTTGCCTGGTCATGAATCATAATTTCAAAGGTCATTTTGGAAGAGGTGACCAGCCTTCAAGCTGTCTGAAGAGCTCCCCAGCTCACAGCCTGCTGCCTCATTTCCAGAGGCTCCTTCAGACCAGGTTTCTTGCTCAGGAACATCACAAGCCATTGCCTGTACGTGGTGCCTCAAGCACATTAGCACATGCTGGTGGTACATGTGGGCACTGACTAGACATTACTGGTAGATGACCAGAGAGGCAACCATCAGATAACCCAAATGGAGATCTTCCTCTTGTGTGACAGATGAGCCCTCAACCATGTAACATGTGTGCCCATACTGTCACAGCTCTCAAATGTTTCTAGTAAAGGTCCAGCTGCTGTAATACAGTGAATCTTCTGTAAATTCTCTCCCTGCCACCCTGGAGCATGGTTTCTGAAATACTCATGGATAGCTGGTGCCGCTTGCTGGACCAATAGGCTCACTGCCAGCCTTTCATTAACATTTTCCACAGACATCCCTCCATAGCGTAAGAGCATAATTTGCCACAAGCAAATATTCCAAAAATCGAGTGTTCCTCAGACTTTTGCTAACGATAGTACCTTTTCTGAGATAACACCCATTTGCCCTGCAGGTCGTATAGCTAAAACCAGATTTTGGCATGCCATTTGACATGCTGCCCAATCATTTGTATTATTATAATCCCAATTCAGATCTCCTCGTGGGCAAGGCTGTCGGTTATCATCTCAGTCTGCCAATTCCCTATCCTTTTTTCAATATCCATTCTCTATCCCCTGGCTGAAATAGCTGTTGAAACAATACTTGAACATCCCCCTAACAAATGGGATGTCCCTCTACTCTTGTACAAAACAGTCGAGCTGCCTTTTCCGGGTCCTCCCACACCCGGGGCATTTGCTGTGCCCATTGAAGTAGATCTCTGGGAGCCCACGGCCAATAAACGCAGGCACGCAAGACCAGTGCCAGTGCTCACCAGATGAGAACCTCGCTGTGTTCTATCTGGGGTGCCAAACAAATAAGATAATCTGTTCTGTTTTCTTTGCTCTCGGGTACTGGTAATGAGGAGCAGGAGTCATATTTCTAAGTTTTTAAGTATTATGGCTGGCAATAAGGTCCTTCTTATGCTCTCAGTCAGGTAGTGAGAAAAAGGGATTTCCAACTAAGCTGTAAAGCCTTGTACCTGCTACTGGCCTATCAGACGCAAAGGCAGAACTGAAATCAGGTCTGCATCGACACCATGTGCTTCCTGCTGCCCTATAAGGTACAGGGGCACAATGACCTCACAACGACAAAGAGGAGCCATGCACCTACCATGGCATTATGTGGTGCTGAAGGCAGAAATAACCTGACAGGTTAAAACCAGCAGACATTTGAGCAGCACTGGCCTATCAGGCACTGAGCCACAAGTGACATCACAACCACAAACTGCAGCCACAGGACCAGCACTGGCCTATCAGGCACTGAGCCACAAGTGACATCACAAACACAAACTGCAGACATGTGACCAGCACTGGCCTATCAGGCACTCAGCCAAAAGTGACCTCACAAACACAAACTGCAGCCACATCACCAGCACTGGCATATCAGGCACTGAGCCACAAGTGACATCACAAACAACAACTGCACCCAGAGGAACAGCATGCCCTCTCAGGCACTGAGCCACAAGGGACCTCACAAACACAAACTCCAGCCACAGGACCAGCACCGGCCGATCAGGCACTGAGCCACAAGTGACATCACAACCACAAACTCCACTCACAGGACCAGCATGGCCTATCAGGCACTGAGCCACAAGTGACATCACAAACACAAACTACACCCACAGGAAATGCAGTGGCCTATCAGGCACTGAGCCACAAGTCACCTTAGAATCACAAACTGTACCCACATGAACAACACTGGCCTATCAGGCACTGAGCCACAAGTGACCTCACAAACACAAACTGCAGCCACATCACCAGCACTGGCCTATCAGGCACTGAGCCACAAGTGACCTCACAATCATAAACTGCTCCCACATGAACAGCACTGGCCTATCAGGCACTGAGCCACAAGTGACATCACAAACACAAACTCCACCCACAGGAGCAGCACTGGCCTATCAGGCACTCAGCCACAAGTGACCTGACAACCACAAACTGCAGCCACATGACCAGCACTGGCCTATCAGGCACTGAGCCAAAAGCGACCTCACAAACACAAATTGTACGCACATGACCAGCACTGGCATATCAGGCACTGAGCCACAAGTGACATCACAAACAAAAACTGCACACACATGACCAGCACTGCCCTATCAGGCACTGAGCCACAAGTGACATCACAAACACAAACTCCACCCACAGGAGCAGCATGGCCTCTCACGCACTGAACCACAAGTGACATCACAAACACAAACTCCAACCACATCACCAGCACTGGCATATGAGGCACTGAGCCACAAGTGACATCACAAACACAAACTCCACCCACATGACCAGCACTGGCCTATCAGGCACTCAGCCCCAAGTGACCTGACAACCACAAACTGCAGCCACATCACCAGCACTGGCCTATCAGGCACTGAGCCACAAGTGACATCACAATCACAAACTGCACCCACATGAACAGCACTGGCCTATCAGGCACTGAGCCACAAGTGACATCACAACCACAAACTGCACGCACATGACCAGCACTGACCTGTTCAGGCACTGAGCCACAAGTGACATCACAAACACAAACTCCATCCACACGACCTTCACTGGCTTATCAGGCACTGAGCCACAAGTGACATCACAAATACAAATTGCAGCCACATCACCAGCACTGGCCTATCAGGCACTGAGCAACAAGTGACATCACAAACACAAACTGCACCCACATGAAACAGCACTGGCCTATCAGGCACTGAGCCACAAGTGACATCACAACCTCAAACTGAACCCACATGACCCTGACTGGCCTATCAGGCTGTGAGCCACAAGTGACATCACAAACACAAACTCCACCCACAGGACCAGCCCTGGCCTATCAGGCCCTCAGCCAAATCTGACCTCACAAACACAACCAGCACCCGCAACACCAGCATTGGCGTATGAGGCACTGAGCCACAAGTGACATCACAAACACAAACTACACCCACAGGACCAGCAATGGCCTATCAGGCACTCAGCCACAAGTGACATCACAAACACAAACTGCACCCACATCACCAGCACTGGCATATCAGGCACTGAGCCACAAGTGACCTCACAAACACAAACTGCACCCACGTAACCAGCACTGGCCTTTCAGGCACTCAGCCACAAGTGACATCACAAACACAAACTGCACCCACAGGAAAAGAAGTGGCCTATCAGGCACTGAGCAACAAGTGACCTCACAATCAGAAATTTCAGCCACATCACCAGCACTGGACTATCAGGCACTCAGCCACAAGTGACATCACAACCACAAACTCGACCCACATGAACAGCATTGGCCTATCAGGCACTGAGCCACAAGTGACATCACAATCACAAATTTCAGCCACATCACCAGCATTGGCCTATCAGGCACTGAGCCACAAGTGACATCACAAACACAAACTCCACCCACAGGAGCAGCATGGCCTCTCACGCACTGAACCACAAGTGACATCACAACCACAAACTGCAGCCACATCACCAGCACTGGCCTATCAGGCACTCAGCCACAAGTGACATCACAAACACAAACTACACCCACATCACCAGCACTGGCCTATCAGGCACTGAGCCACAAGTGACATCACAAACACAAACTCCACCCACATGACCAGCACTGGCCTATCAGGCACTCAGCCACAAGTGACATCACAACCACAAACTGCAGCCACATCACCAGCACTGGCCTATCAGGCACTGAGCCACAAGTGACCTCACAATCATAAACTGCTCTCACAAGAACAGCACTGGCCTATCAGGCACTGAGCCACAAGTGACATCACAAACACAAACTCCACCCACATGACCAGCACTGGCCTATCAGGCACTCAGCCACAAGTGACCTCACAACCACAAACTGCAGCCACATCACCAGCACTGGCCTATCAGGCACTGAGCCACAAGTGACCTCACAATCATAAACTGCTCCCACATGAACAGCACTGGCCTATCAGGCACTGAGCCACAAGTGACATCACAAACACAAACTCCACCCACAGGAGCAGCACTGGCCTATCAGGCACTGAGCCACAAGTGACATCACAACCACAAACTGCACCCACATGAACAGCACTGGCCTATCAGGCACTGAGCCACAACTGACATCACAACCACAAAATGAACCCACGTGACCAGCACTGGCCTATCAGGCACTGAGCCACAAGGGACCTCACAATCACAAACTGCACGCACATGAACAGCTTTGGCCTATCAGGCACTGAGCCACAAGGGACATCACAAATACAAACTGCAGACATGTGACCAGCACTGGCCTATCAGGCACTGAGCCACAAGTGACATCACAATCACAAACTCCACCCACATGAACAGCACTGGCCTATCAGGCACTGCGCCACAAGTGATATCACAAACACAAACTGCACGCACATGACCAGCACTGGCCTATCAGGCACTGAGCCACAACTGACATCACAAACACAAACTGCACCCACATCACCAGCACCGGCCGATCAGGCACTGAGCCACAAGTGATATCACACCACAAACTCCACTCACAGGACCAGCATGGCCTATCAGGCACTGAGCCACAAGTGACATCACAAACACAAACTCCACCCACAGGAGCAGCACTGGCCTATCAGGCACTCGGCCACAAGTGACATCACAAACACAAACTCCACCCACATCACCAGCACTGGCATATGAGGCACTGAGCCACAAGTGACATCAAAAACACAAACTGCACCCACATCACCAGCACTGGCCTATCAGGCACTGAGCCACAAGTGACATCACAATCACAAACTGCACCCACATGAACAGCACTGGCCTATCAGGCACTGAGCCACAAGTGACATCACAACCACAAACTCCTCCCACAGGAGCAGCACTGGCCTATCAGGCACTCAGCCACAAGTGACATCACAACCACAAACTGCAGCCACATCACCAGCACTGGCCTATCAGGCACTGAGCCACAAGGGACCTCACAATCACAAACTGCACGCACATGAACAGCTTTGGCCTATCAGGCACTGAGCCACAAGTGACATCACAAACACAAACTGCAGACATGTGACCAGCACTGGCCTATCAGGCACTCAGCCAAAAGTGACCTCACAAACACAAAGTGCAGCCACATCACCAGCACTGGCATATCAGGCACTGAGCCACAAGTGACATCACAAACAAAAACTGTACCCAGAGGAACAGCATGCCCTCTCAGGCACTGAGCCACAAGGGACCTCACAAACACAAACTCCAGCCACAGGACCAGCACTGGCCTATCAGGCACTGAGCAACAAGTGACCTTACAAACACAAACAGAACCCACATCAACAGCACCGGCCGATCAGGCACTGAGCCACAAGTGACATCACAACCACAAACTCCACTCACAGGACCAGCATGGCCTATCAGGCACTCAGCCACAAGTGACCTCACAACCACAAACTGCAGCCACATCACCAGCACTGGCCTATCAGGCACTGAGCCACAAGTGACATCACAATCATAAACTGCTCCCACGTGACCAGCACTGGCCTATCAGGCACTGAGCCACAAGTGACATCACAAATACAAATTGCAGCCACATCACCAGCACTGGCCTATCAGGCACTCAGCCACAAGTGACATCACAACCACAAACAGCACCCACGTGACCAGCACTGGCCTATCAGGCACTCAGCCAAATCTGACCTCACAAACACAACCAGCACCCGCAACACCAGCACTGGCGTATGAGGCACTGAGCCACAAGTGACATCAGAACCACAAACTACACCCACAGGACCAGCAATGGCCTATCAGGCACTGAGCCACAAGTGACCTCACAAACACAAACTGCACCCACGTAACCAGCACTGGCCTATCAGGCACTCAGCCACAAGTGACATCACAAACACAAACTGCACACACATATGCAGCACTGGCCTATCAGGCACTCAGCCCCAAGTGACATCACAAACACAAACTGCACCCACAGGAAAAGAAGTGGCCTATCAGGCACTGAGCAACAAGTGACCTCACAATCAGAAATTTCAGCCACATCACCAGCACTGGACTATCAGGCACTCAGGCCCAAGTGACCTGACAACCACAAACTGCAGCCACATGACCAGCACTGGCCTATCAGGCACTGAGCCAAAAGCGACCTCACAAACACAAATTGTACGCACATGACCAGCACTGGCATATCAGGCACTGAGCCACAAGTGACATCACAACCACAAACTGCAGCCACATCACCAGCACTGGCCTATCAGGCACTGAGCCACAAGTGACATCACAAACACAAACTCCACCCACAGGAGCAGCATGGCCTCTCACGCACTGAACCACAAGTGACATCACAAACACAAACTCCAACCACATCACCAGCACTGGCATATGAGGCACTGAGCCACAAGTGACATCACAATCACAAACTGCACCCACATGAACAGCACTGGCCTATCAGGCACTGAGCCACAAGTGACATCACAACCACAAACTGCACGCACATCACCAGCACTGGCCTATCAGGCACTGCGCCACAAGTGACATCACAAACACAAACTGCAGGCACGTGACCAGCACTGACCTGTTCAGGCACTGAGCCACAAGTGACATCACAAACACAAACTCCATCCACACGACCTTCACTGGCTTATCAGGCACTGAGCCACAAGTGACATCACAAATACAAATTGCAGCCACATCACCAGCACTGGCCTATCAGGCACTGAGCAACAAGTGACATCACAAACACAAACTGCACCCACATGAAACAGCACTGGCCTATCAGGCACTGAGCCACAAGTGACATCACAACCTCAAACTGAACCCACATGACCCTGACTGGCCTATCAGGCTGTGAGCCACAAGTGACATCACAAACACAAACTCCACCCACAGGACCAGCCCTGGCCTATCAGGCCCTCAGCCAAATCTGACCTCACAAACACAACCAGCACCCGCAACACCAGCATTGGCGTATGAGGCACTGAGCCACAAGTGACATCACAAACACAAACTACACCCACAGGACCAGCAATGGCCTATCAGGCACTCAGCCACAAGTGACATCACAAACACAAACTCCACCCACATCACCAGCACTGGCATATCAGGCACTGAGCCACAAGTGACCTCACAAACACAAACTGCACCCACGTAACCAGCACTGGCCTTTCAGGCACTCAGCCCCAAGTGACATCACAAACACAAACTGCACACACATATGCAGCACTGGCCTATCAGGCACTCAGCCCCAAGTGACATCACAAACACAAACTGCACCCACAGGAAAAGAAGTGGCCTATCAGGCACTGAGCAACAAGTGACCGCACAATCAGAAATTTCAGCCACATCACCAGCACTGGACTATCAGGCACTCAGCCACAAGTGACATCACAACCACAAACTCGACCCACATGAACAGCATTGGCCTATCAGGCACTGAGCCACAAGTGACATCACAATCACAAATTTCAGCCACATCACCAGCATTGGCCTATCAGGCACTGAGCCACAAGTGACATCACAAACACAAACTCCACCAAAAGGACCAGCATGGCCTATCAGGCACTCAGCCACAAGTGACATCACAACCACAAACTGCAGCCACATCACCAGCACTGGCCTATCAGGCACTCAGCCACAAGTGACATCACAAACACAAACTACACCCACATCACCAGCACTGGCCTATCAGGCACTGAGCCACAAGTGACCTCACAATCATAAACTGCTCTCACAAGAACAGCACTGGCCTATCAGGCACTGAGCCACAAGTGACATCACAAACACAAACTCCACCCACATGACCAGCACTGGCCTATCAGGCACTCAGCCACAAGTGACCTCACAACCACAAACTGCAGCCACATCACCAGCACTGGCCTATCAGGCACTGAGCCACAAGTGACCTCACAATCATAAACTGCTCCCACATGAACAGCACTGGCCTATCAGGCACTGAGCCACAAGTGACATCACAACCACAAACTGCACGCACATGACCAGCACTGGCCTATCAGGCACTGCGCCACAAGTGACATCACAAACACAAACTGCAGGCACGTGACCAGCACTGACCTGTTCAGGCACTGAGCCACAAGTGACATCACAAACACAAACTCCATCCACACGACCTTCACTGGCTTATCAGGCACTGAGCCACAAGTGACATCACAAATACAAATTGCAGCCACATCACCAGCACTGGCCTATCAGGCACTGAGCAACAAGTGACATCACAAACACAAACTGCACCCACATGAAACAGCACTGGCCTATCAGGCACTGAGCCACAAGTGACATCACAACCTCAAACTGAACCCACATGACCCTGACTGGCCTATCAGGCTGTGAGCCACAAGTGACATCACAAACACAAACTCCACCCACAGGACCAGCCCTGGCCTATCAGGCCCTCAGCCAAATCTGACCTCACAAACACAACCAGCACCCGCAACACCAGCATTGGCGTATGAGGCACTGAGCCACAAGTGACATCACAAACACAAACTACACCCACAGGACCAGCAATGGCCTATCAGGCACTCAGCCACAAGTGACATCACAAACACAAACTGCACCCACATCACCAGCACTGGCATATCAGGCACTGAGCCACAAGTGACCTCACAAACACAAACTGCACCCACGTAACCAGCACTGGCCTTTCAGGCACTCAGCCACAAGTGACATCACAAACACAAACTGCACACACATATGCAGCACTGGCCTATCAGGCACTCAGCCCCAAGTGACATCACAAACACAAACTGCACCCACAGGAAAAGAAGTGGCCTATCAGGCACTGAGCAACAAGTGACCTCACAATCAGAAATTTCAGCCACATCACCAGCACTGGACTATCAGGCACTCAGCCACAAGTGACATCACAACCACAAACTCGACCCACATGAACAGCATTGGCCTATCAGGCACTGAGCCACAAGTGACATCACAATCACAAATTTCAGCCACATCACCAGCATTGGCCTATCAGGCACTGAGCCACAAGTGACATCACAAACACAAACTCCACCAAAAGGACCAGCATGGCCTATCAGGCACTCAGCCACAAGTGACATCACAACCACAAACTGCAGCCACATCACCAGCACTGGCCTATCAGGCACTCAGCCACAAGTGACATCACAAACACAAACTACACCCACATCACCAGCACTGGCCTATCAGGCACTGAGCCACAAGTGACCTCACAATCACAAACTTCACCCACATGAACAGCACTGGCCTATCAGGCACTGAGCCACAACTGACATCACAACCACAAAATGAACCCACGTGACCAGCACTGGCCTATCAGGCACTGAGCCACAAGGGACCTCACAATCACAAACTGCACGCACATGAACAGCTTTGGCCTATCAGGCACTGAGCCACAAGGGACATCACAAATACAAACTGCAGACATGTGACCAGCACTGGCCTATCAGGCACTGAGCCACAAGTGACATCACAATCACAAACTCCACCCACATGAACAGCACTGGCCTATCAGGCACTGCGCCACAAGTGATATCACAAACACAAACTGCACGCACATGACCAGCACTGGCCTATCAGGCACTGAGCCACAACTGACATCACAAACACAAACTGCACCCACATCACCAGCACCGGCCGATCAGGCACTGAGCCACAAGTGATATCACACCACAAACTCCACTCACAGGACCAGCATGGCCTATCAGGCACTGAGCCACAAGTGACATCACAAACACAAACTCCACCCACAGGAGCAGCACTGGCCTATCAGGCACTCGGCCACAAGTGACATCACAAACACAAACTCCACCCACATCACCAGCACTGGCATATGAGGCACTGAGCCACAAGTGACATCAAAAACACAAACTGCACCCACATCACCAGCACTGGCCTATCAGGCACTGAGCCACAAGTGACATCACAATCACAAACTGCACCCACATGAACAGCACTGGCCTATCAGGCACTGAGCCACAAGTGACATCACAACCACAAACTCCTCCCACAGGAGCAGCACTGGCCTATCAGGCACTGAGCCACAAGTGACATCACAAACACAAACTCCAGCCACAGGACCAGCACTGGCCTATCAGGCACTGAGCAACAAGTGACCTTACAAACACAAACAGAACCCACATCAACAGCACCGGCCGATCAGGCACTGAGCCACAAGTGACATCACAACCACAAACTCCACTCACAGGACCAGCATGGCCTATCAGGCACTCAGCCACAAGTGACCTCACAACCACAAACTGCAGCCACATCACCAGCACTGGCCTATCAGGCACTGAGCCACAAGTGACATCACAATCATAAACTGCTCCCACGTGACCAGCACTGGCCTATCAGGCACTGAACCACAAGTGACATCACAATCACAAACTGCACCCACATGAACAGCACTGGCCTATCAGGCACTGAGCCACAAGTGACATCACAAACACAAACTCCACCCACATGACCAGCACTGGCCTATCAGGCACTCAGCCACAAGTGACATCACAACCACAAACTGCAGCCACATCACCAGCACTGGCCTATCAGGCACTGAGCCACAAGTGACCTCACAATCATAAACTGCTCCCACATGAACAGCACTGGCCTATCAGGCACTGAGCCACAAGTGACATCACAAACACAAACTCCACCCACAGGAGCAGCACTGGCCTATCAGGCACTGAGCCACAAGTGACATCACAACCACAAACTGCAGCCACATGACCAGCACTGGCCTATCAGGCACTGAGCCAAAAGCGACCTCACAAACACAAATTGTACGCACATGAACAGCATTGGCCTATCAGGCACTGAGCCACAAGTGACATCACAAATACAAACTGCAGACATGTGACCAGCACTGGCCTATCAGGCACTGAGCCACAAGGGACCTCACAAACACAAACTGCAGCCACATGACCAGCACTGGCCTATCAGGCACTGAGCCACAAGTGACATCACAAACAAAAACTGCACCCACGTGACCAGCACTGGCCTATCAGGCACTGAGCCACAAGTGACATCACAAACACAAACTCCACCCACAGGAGCAGCATGGCCTCTCACGCACTGAACCACAAGTGACATCACAACCACAAACTGCAGCCACATCACCAGCACTGGCCTGTCAGGCACTGAGCCACAAGTGACATCACAAACACAAACTCCATCCACACGACCTTCACTGGCCTATCAGGCACTGAGCCACAAGTGACATCACAAATACAAATTGCAGCCACATCACCAGCACTGGCCTATCAGGCACTCAGCCACAAGTGACATCACAACCACAAACAGCACCCACGTGACCAGCACTGGCCTATCAGGCACTCAGCCAAATCTGACCTCACAAACACAACCAGCACCCGCAACACCAGCACTGGCGTATGAGGCACTGAGCCACAAGTGACATCAGAACCACAAACTACACCCACAGGACCAGCAATGGCCTATCAGGCACTGAGCCACAAGTGACATCACAAACACAAACTGCACCCACGTAACCAGCACTGGCCTATCAGGCACTCAGCCACAAGTGACATCACAAACACAAACTGCACACACATATGCAGCACTGGCCTATCAGGCACTCAGCCCCAAGTGACATCACAAACACAAACTGCACCCACAGGAAAAGAAGTGGCCTATCAGGCACTGAGCAACAAGTGACCTCACAATCAGAAATTTCAGCCACATCACCAGCACTGGACTATCAGGCACTCAGGCCCAAGTGACCTGACAACCACAAACTGCAGCCACATGACCAGCACTGGCCTATCAGGCACTGAGCCAAAAGCGACCTCACAAACACAAATTGTACGCACATGACCAGCACTGGCATATCAGGCACTGAGCCACAAGTGACATCACAACCACAAACTGCAGCCACATCACCAGCACTGGCCTATCAGGCACTGAGCCACAAGTGACATCACAAACACAAACTCCACCCACAGGAGCAGCATGGCCTCTCACGCACTGAACCACAAGTGACATCACAAACACAAACTCCAACCACATCACCAGCACTGGCATATGAGGCACTGAGCCACAAGTGACATCACAATCACAAACTGCACCCACATGAACAGCACTGGCCTATCAGGCACTGAGCCACAACTGACATCACAACCACAAACTGCACGCACATCACCAGCACTGGCCTATCAGGCACTGAGCCACAAGTGACATCACAAACACAAACTGCAGGCACGTGACCAGCACTGACCTGTTCAGGCACTGAGCCACAAGTGACATCACAAACACAAACTCCATCCACACGACCTTCACTGGCTTATCAGGCACTGAGCCACAAGTGACATCACAAATACAAATTGCAGCCACATCACCAGCACTGGCCTATCAGGCACTGAGCAACAAGTGACATCACAAACACAAACTGCACCCACATGAAACAGCACTGGCCTATCAGGCACTGAGCCACAAGTGACATCACAACCTCAAACTGAACCCACATGACCCTGACTGGCCTATCAGGCTGTGAGCCACAAGTGACATCACAAACACAAACTCCACCCACAGGACCAGCCCTGGCCTATCAGGCCCTCAGCCAAATCTGACCTCACAAACACAACCAGCACCCGCAACACCAGCATTGGCGTATGAGGCACTGAGCCACAAGTGACATCACAAACACAAACTACACCCACAGGACCAGCAATGGCCTATCAGGCACTCAGCCACAAGTGACATCACAAACACAAACTGCACCCACATCACCAGCACTGGCATATCAGGCACTGAGCCACAAGTGACCTCACAAACACAAACTGCACCCACGTAACCAGCACTGGCCTATCAGGCACTCAGCCACAAGTGACATCACAAACACAAACTGCACACACATATGCAGCACTGGCCTATCAGGCACTCAGCCCCAAGTGACATCACAAACACAAACTGCACCCACAGGAAAAGAAGTGGCCTATCAGGCACTGAGCAACAAGTGACCTCACAATCAGAAATTTCAGCCACATCACCAGCACTGGACTATCAGGCACTCAGCCACAAGTGACATCACAACCACAAACTCGACCCACATGAACAGCATTGGCCTATCAGGCACTGAGCCACAAGTGACATCACAATCACAAATTTCAGCCACATCACCAGCATTGGCCTATCAGGCACTGAGCCACAAGTGACATCACAAACACAAACTCCACCAAAAGGACCAGCATGGCCTATCAGGCACTCAGCCACAAGTGACATCACAACCACAAACTGCAGCCACATCACCAGCACTGGCCTATCAGGCACTCAGCCACAAGTGACATCACAAACACAAACTACACCCACATCACCAGCACTGGCCTATCAGGCACTGAGCCACAAGTGACCTCACAATCATAAACTGCTCTCACAAGAACAGCACTGGCCTATCAGGCACTGAGCCACAAGTGACATCACAAACACAAACTCCACCCACATGACCAGCACTGGCCTATCAGGCACTCAGCCACAAGTGACCTCACAACCACAAACTGCAGCCACATCACCAGCACTGGCCTATCAGGCACTGAGCCACAAGTGACCTCACAATCATAAACTGCTCCCACATGAACAGCACTGGCCTATCAGGCACTGAGCCACAAGTGACATCACAAACACAAACTCCACCCACAGGAGCAGCACTGGCCTATCAGGCACTGAGCCACAAGTGACATCACAACCACAAACTGCACCCACATGAACAGCACTGGCCTATCAGGCACTGAGCCACAACTGACATCACAACCACAAAATGAACCCACGTGACCAGCACTGGCCTATCAGGCACTGAGCCACAAGGGACCTCACAATCACAAACTGCACGCACATGAACAGCTTTGGCCTATCAGGCACTGAGCCACAAGGGACATCACAAATACAAACTGCAGACATGTGACCAGCACTGGCCTATCAGGCACTGAGCCACAAGTGACATCACAATCACAAACTCCACCCACATGAACAGCACTGGCCTATCAGGCACTGCGCCACAAGTGATATCACAAACACAAACTGCACGCACATGACCAGCACTGGCCTATCAGGCACTGAGCCACAACTGACATCACAAACACAAACTGCACCCACATCACCAGCACCGGCCGATCAGGCACTGAGCCACAAGTGATATCACACCACAAACTCCACTCACAGGACCAGCATGGCCTATCAGGCACTGAGCCACAAGTGACATCACAAACACAAACTCCACCCACAGGAGCAGCACTGGCCTATCAGGCACTCGGCCACAAGTGACATCACAAACACAAACTCCACCCACATCACCAGCACTGGCATATGAGGCACTGAGCCACAAGTGACATCAAAAACACAAACTGCACCCACATCACCAGCACTGGCCTATCAGGCACTGAGCCACAAGTGACATCACAAACACAAACTGCAGCCACATCACCAGCACTGGCCTATCAGGCACTGAGCCACAAGTGACATCACAACCACAAACTCCTCCCACAGGAGCAGCACTGGCCTATCAGGCACTGCGCCACAAGTGACATCACAACCACAAACTGCAGCCACATCACCAGCACTGGCCTATCAGGCACTGAGCCACAAGGGACCTCACAATCACAAACTGCACGCACATGAACAGCTTTGGCCTATCAGGCACTGAGCCACAAGTGACATCACAAACACAAACTGCAGACATGTGACCAGCACTGGCCTATCAGGCACTCAGCCAAAAGTGACCTCACAAACACAAAGTGCAGCCACATCACCAGCACTGGCATATCAGGCACTGAGCCACAAGTGACATCACAAACAAAAACTGTACCCAGAGGAACAGCATGCCCTCTCAGGCACTGAGCCACAAGGGACCTCACAAACACAAACTCCAGCCACAGGACCAGCACTGGCCTATCAGGCACTGAGCAACAAGTGACCTTACAAACACAAACAGAACCCACATCACCAGCACCGGCCGATCAGGCACTGAGCCACAAGTGACATCACAACCACAAACTCCACTCACAGGACCAGCATGGCCTATCAGGCACTCAGCCACAAGTGACCTCACAACCACAAACTGCAGCCACATCACCAGCACTGGCCTATCAGGCACTGAGCCACAAGTGACATCACAATCATAAACTGCTCCCACGTGACCAGCACTGGCCTATCAGGCACTGAACCACAAGTGACCTCACAATCACAAACTGCACCCACATGAACAGCACTGGCCTATCAGGCACTGAGCCACAAGTGACATCACAAACACAAACTCCACCCACATGACCAGCACTGGCCTATCAGGCACTCAGCCACAAGTGACATCACAACCACAAACTGCAGCCACATCACCAGCACTGGCCTATCAGGCACTGAGCCACAAGTGACCTCACAATCATAAACTGCTCCCACATGAACAGCACTGGCCTATCAGGCACTGAGCCACAAGTGACATCACAAACACAAACTCCACCCACAGGAGCAGCACTGGCCTATCAGGCACTGAGCCACAAGTGACATCACAACCACAAACTGCAGCCACATGACCAGCACTGGCCTATCAGGCACTGAGCCAAAAGCGACCTCACAAACACAAATTGTACGCACATGAACAGCATTGGCCTATCAGGCACTGAGCCACAAGTGACATCACAAATACAAACTGCAGACATGTGACCAGCACTGGCCTATCAGGCACTGAGCCACAAGGGACCTCACAAACACAAACTGCAGCCACATGACCAGCACTGGCCTATCAGGCACTGAGCCACAAGTGACATCACAAACAAAAACTGCACCCACGTGACCAGCACTGGCCTATCAGGCACTGAGCCACAAGTGACATCACAAACACAAACTCCACCCACAGGAGCAGCATGGCCTCTCACGCACTGAACCACAAGTGACATCACAACCACAAACTGCAGCCACATCACCAGCACTGGCCTGTCAGGCACTGAGCCACAAGTGACATCACAAACACAAACTCCATCCACACGACCTTCACTGGCCTATCAGGCACTGAGCCACAAGTGACATCACAAATACAAATTGCAGCCACATCACCAGCACTGGCCTATCAGGCACTCAGCCACAAGTGACATCACAACCACAAACAGCACCCACGTGACCAGCACTGGCCTATCAGGCACTCAGCCAAATCTGACCTCACAAACACAACCAGCACCCGCAACACCAGCACTGGCGTATGAGGCACTGAGCCACAAGTGACATCAGAACCACAAACTACACCCACAGGACCAGCAATGGCCTATCAGGCACTGAGCCACAAGTGACATCACAAACACAAACTGCACCCACGTAACCAGCACTGGCCTATCAGGCACTCAGCCACAAGTGACATCACAAACACAAACTGCACACACATATGCAGCACTGGCCTATCAGGCACTCAGCCCCAAGTGACATCACAAACACAAACTGCACCCACAGGAAAAGAAGTGGCCTATCAGGCACTGAGCAACAAGTGACCTCACAATCAGAAATTTCAGCCACATCACCAGCACTGGACTATCAGGCACTCAGGCCCAAGTGACCTGACAACCACAAACTGCAGCCACATGACCAGCACTGGCCTATCAGGCACTGAGCCAAAAGCGACCTCACAAACACAAATTGTACGCACATGACCAGCACTGGCATATCAGGCACTGAGCCACAAGTGACATCACAACCACAAACTGCAGCCACATCACCAGCACTGGCCTATCAGGCACTGAGCCACAAGTGACATCACAAACACAAACTCCACCCACAGGAGCAGCATGGCCTCTCACGCACTGAACCACAAGTGACATCACAAACACAAACTCCAACCACATCACCAGCACTGGCATATGAGGCACTGAGCCACAAGTGACATCACAATCACAAACTGCACCCACATGAACAGCACTGGCCTATCAGGCACTGAGCCACAAGTGACATCACAACCACAAACTGCACGCACATCACCAGCACTGGCCTATCAGGCACTGCGCCACAAGTGACATCACAAACACAAACTGCAGGCACGTGACCAGCACTGACCTGTTCAGGCACTGAGCCACAAGTGACATCACAAACACAAACTCCATCCACACGACCTTCACTGGCTTATCAGGCACTGAGCCACAAGTGACATCACAAATACAAATTGCAGCCACATCACCAGCACTGGCCTATCAGGCACTGAGCAACAAGTGACATCACAAACACAAACTGCACCCACATGAAACAGCACTGGCCTATCAGGCACTGAGCCACAAGTGACATCACAACCTCAAACTGAACCCACATGACCCTGACTGGCCTATCAGGCTGTGAGCCACAAGTGACATCACAAACACAAACTCCACCCACAGGACCAGCCCTGGCCTATCAGGCCCTCAGCCAAATCTGACCTCACAAACACAACCAGCACCCGCAACACCAGCATTGGCGTATGAGGCACTGAGCCACAAGTGACATCACAAACACAAACTACACCCACAGGACCAGCAATGGCCTATCAGGCACTCAGCCACAAGTGACATCACAAACACAAACTGCACCCACATCACCAGCACTGGCATATCAGGCACTGAGCCACAAGTGACCTCACAAACACAAACTGCACCCACGTAACCAGCACTGGCCTTTCAGGCACTCAGCCACAAGTGACATCACAAACACAAACTGCACACACATATGCAGCACTGGCCTATCAGGCACTCAGCCCCAAGTGACATCACAAACACAAACTGCACCCACAGGAAAAGAAGTGGCCTATCAGGCACTGAGCAACAAGTGACCTCACAATCAGAAATTTCAGCCACATCACCAGCAGTGGACTATCAGGCACTCAGCCACAAGTGACATCACAACCACAAACTCGACCCACATGAACAGCATTGGCCTATCAGGCACTGAGCCACAAGTGACATCACAATCACAAATTTCAGCCACATCACCAGCATTGGCCTATCAGGCACTGAGCCACAAGTGACATCACAAACACAAACTCCACCAAAAGGACCAGCATGGCCTATCAGGCACTCAGCCCCAAGTGACATCACAACCACAAACTGCAGCCACATCACCAGCACTGGCCTATCAGGCACTCAGCCACAAGTGACATCACAAACACAAACTCCACCCACATGACCAGCACTGGCCTATCAGGCACTCAGCCCCAAGTGACCTCACAACCACAAACTGCAGCCACATCACCAGCACTGGCCTATCAGGCACTGAGCCACAAGTGACCTCACAATCATAAACTGCTCCCACATGAACAGCACTGGCCTATCAGGCACTGAGCCACAAGTGACATCACAAACACAAACTCCACCCACAGGAGCAGCACTGGCCTATCAGGCACTGAGCCACAAGTGACATCACAACCACAAACTGCACCCACATGAACAGCACTGGCCTATCAGGCACTGAGCCACAACTGACATCACAACCACAAAATGAACCCACGTGACCAGCACTGGCCTATCAGGCACTGAGCCACAAGGGACCTCACAATCACAAACTGCACGCACATGAACAGCTTTGGCCTATCAGGCACTGAGCCACAAGGGACATCACAAATACAAACTGCAGACATGTGACCAGCACTGGCCTATCAGGCACTGAGCCACAAGTGACATCACAATCACAAACTCCACCCACATGAACAGCACTGGCCTATCAGGCACTGCGCCACAAGTGACATCACAAACACAAACTGCACGCACATGACCAGCACTGGCCTATCAGGCACTGAGCCACAAGTGACATCACAAACACAAACTGCACCCACATCACCAGCACCGGCCGATCAGGCACTGAGCCACAAGTGATATCACACCACAAACTCCACTCACAGGACCAGCATGGCCTATCAGGCACTGAGCCACAAGTGACATCACAAACACAAACTCCACCCACAGGAGCAGCACTGGCCTATCAGGCACTCGGCCACAAGTGACATCACAAACACAAACTCCACCCACATCACCAGCACTGGCATATGAGGCACTGAGCCACAAGTGACATCAAAAACACAAACTGCACCCACATCACCAGCACTGGCCTATCAGGCACTGAGCCACAAGTGACATCACAATCACAAACTGCACCCACATGAACAGCACTGGCCTATCAGGCACTGAGCCACAAGTGACATCACAAACACAAACTCCACCCACATGACCAGCACTGGCCTATCAGGCACTGAGCCACAAGTGACATCACAAACACAAACTGCTCCCACATGAACAGCACTGGCCTATCAGGCACTGAGCCACAAGTGACATCACAAACACAAACTCCACCCACAGGAGCAGCACTGCCCTATCAGGCACTCAGCCACAAGTGACATCACAACCACAAACTGAACCCACATCACCAGCACTGGCCTATCAGGCACTGAGCCACAAGTGACCTCACAATCATAAACTGCTCCCACATGAACAGCACTGGCCTATCAGGCACTGAGCCACAAGTGACATCACAAACACAAACTCCACCCACAGGAGCAGCACTGGCCTATCAGGCACTGAGCCACAAGTGATATCACACCACAAACTCCACTCACAGGACCAGCATGGCCTATCAGGCACTCAGCCACAAGTGACCTCACAATCATAAACTGCTCCCACATGAACAGCACTGGCCTATCAGGCACTGAGCCACAAGTGACATCACAACCACAAACTGCAGACATGTGACCAGCACTGGCCTATCAGGCACTGAGCCAAAAGCGACCTCACAAACACAAATTGTACGCACATGAACAGCATTGGCCTATCAGGCACTGAGCCACAAGTGACATCACAAATACAAACTGCAGACATGTGACCAGCACTGGCCTATCAGGCACTGAGCCACAAGGGACCTCACAAACACAAACTGCAGCCACATGACCAGCACTGGCCTATCAGGCACTGAGCCACAAGTGACATCACAAACAAAAACTGCACCCACGTGACCAGCACTGGCCTATCAGGCACTCAGCCACAAGTGACATCACAACCACAAACAGCACCCACGTGACCAGCACTGGCCTATCAGGCACTCAGCCAAATCTGACCTCACAAACACAACCAGCACCCGCAACACCAGCACTGGCGTATGAGGCACTGAGCCACAAGTGACATCAGAACCACAAACTACACCCACAGGACCAGCAATGGCCTATCAGGCACTGAGCCACAAGTGACCTCACAAACACAAACTGCACCCACGTAACCAGCACTGGCCTATCAGGCACTCAGCCACAAGTGACATCACAAACACAAACTGCACACACATATGCAGCACTGGCCTATCAGGCACTCAGCCCCAAGTGACATCACAAACACAAACTGCACCCACAGGAAAAGAAGTGGCCTATCAGGCACTGAGCAACAAGTGACCTCACAATCAGAAATTTCAGCCACATCACCAGCACTGGACTATCAGGCACTCAGGCCCAAGTGACCTGACAACCACAAACTGCAGCCACATGACCAGCACTGGCCTATCAGGCACTGAGCCAAAAGCGACCTCACAAACACAAATTGTACGCACATGACCAGCACTGGCATATCAGGCACTGAGCCACAAGTGACATCACAACCACAAACTGCAGCCACATCACCAGCACTGGCCTATCAGGCACTGAGCCACAAGTGACATCACAAACACAAACTCCACCCACAGGAGCAGCATGGCCTCTCACGCACTGAACCACAAGTGACATCACAAACACAAACTCCAACCACATCACCAGCACTGGCATATGAGGCACTGAGCCACAAGTGACATCACAATCACAAACTGCACCCACATGAACAGCACTGGCCTATCAGGCACTGAGCCACAAGTGACATCACAACCACAAACTGCACGCACATCACCAGCACTGGCCTATCAGGCACTGCGCCACAAGTGACATCACAAACACAAACTGCAGGCACGTGACCAGCACTGACCTGTTCAGGCACTGAGCCACAAGTGACATCACAAACACAAACTCCATCCACACGACCTTCACTGGCTTATCAGGCACTGAGCCACAAGTGACATCACAAATACAAATTGCAGCCACATCACCAGCACTGGCCTATCAGGCACTGAGCAACAAGTGACATCACAAACACAAACTGCACCCACATGAAACAGCACTGGCCTATCAGGCACTGAGCCACAAGTGACATCACAACCTCAAACTGAACCCACATGACCCTGACTGGCCTATCAGGCTGTGAGCCACAAGTGACATCACAAACACAAACTCCACCCACAGGACCAGCCCTGGCCTATCAGGCCCTCAGCCAAATCTGACCTCACAAACACAACCAGCACCCGCAACACCAGCATTGGCGTATGAGGCACTGAGCCACAAGTGACATCACAAACACAAACTACACCCACAGGACCAGCAATGGCCTATCAGGCACTGAGCCACAAGTGACATCACAAACACAAACTGCACCCACGTAACCAGCACTGGCCTTTCAGGCACTCAGCCACAAGTGACATCACAAACACAAACTGCACACACATATGCAGCACTGGCCTATCAGGCACTCAGCCCCAAGTGACATCACAAACACAAACTGCACCCACAGGAAAAGAAGTGGCCTATCAGGCACTGAGCAACAAGTGACCTCACAATCAGAAATTTCAGCCACATCACCAGCACTGGACTATCAGGCACTCAGCCACAAGTGACATCACAACCACAAACTCGACCCACATGAACAGCATTGGCCTATCAGGCACTGAGCCACAAGTGACATCACAATCACAAATTTCAGCCACATCACCAGCATTGGCCTATCAGGCACTGAGCCACAAGTGACATCACAAACACAAACTCCACCCACAGGACCAGCCCTGGCCTATCAGGCACTCAGCCCCAAGTGACATCACAACCACAAACTGCAGCCACATCACCAGCACTGGCCTATCAGGCACTCAGCCACAAGTGACATCACAAACACAAACTACACCCACATCACCAGCACTGGCCTATCAGGCACTGAGCCACAAGTGACATCACAAACACAAACTCCACCCACATGACCAGCACTGGCCTATCAGGCACTCAGCCACAAGTGACATCACAAACACAAACTGCAGCCACATGAAGAGCACTGGCCTATCAGGCACTGAGCCACAAGTGACCTCACAATCATAAACTGCTCTCACAAGAACAGCACTGGCCTATCAGGCACTGAGCCACAAGTGACATCACAAACACAAACTCCACCCACATGACCAGCACTGGCCTATCAGGCACTCAGCCCCAAGTGACCTGACAACCACAAACTGCAGCCACATCACCAGCACTGGCCTATCAGGCACTGAGCCACAAGTGACCTCACAATCATAAACTGCTCCCACATGAACAGCACTGGCCTATCAGGCACTGAGCCACAAGTGACATCACAAACACAAACTCCACCCACAGGAGCAGCACTGGCCTATCAGGCACTGAGCCACAAGTGACATCACAACCACAAACTGCACCCACATGAACAGCACTGGCCTATCAGGCACTGAGCCACAACTGACATCACAACCACAAAATGAACCCACGTGACCAGCACTGGCCTATCAGGCACTCAGCCACAAGTGACATCACAACCACAAACTGCAGCCACATCACCAGCACTGGCCTATCAGGCACTGAGCCACAAGGGACCTCACAATCACAAACTGCACGCACATGAACAGCTTTGGCCTATCAGGCACTGAGCCACAAGGGACATCACAAATACAAACTGCAGACATGTGACCAGCACTGGCCTATCAGGCACTGAGCCACAAGTGACATCACAATCACAAACTCCACCCACATGAAGAGCACTGGCCTATCAGGCACTGCGCCACAAGTGACATCACAAACACAAACTGCACGCACATGACCAGCACTGGCCTATCAGGCACTGAGCCACAAGTGACATCACAAACACAAACTGCACCCACATCACCAGCACCGGCCGATCAGGCACTGAGCCACAAGTGATATCACACCACAAACTCCACTCACAGGACCAGCATGGCCTATCAGGCACTGAGCCACAAGTGACATCACAAACACAAACTCCACCCACAGGAGCAGCACTGGCCTATCAGGCACTCGGCCACAAGTGACATCACAAACACAAACTCCACCCACATCACCAGCACTGGCATATGAGGCACTGAGCCACAAGTGACATCAAAAACACAAACTGCACCCACATCACCAGCACTGGCCTATCAGGCACTGAGCCACAAGTGACATCACAATCACAAACTGCACGCACATGAACAGCTTTGGCCTATCAGGCACTGAGCCGCAAGTGACATCACAAACACAAACTGCAGACGTGACCAGCACTGGCCTATCAGGCACTCAGCCAAAAGTGACCTCACAAACACAAAGTGCAGCCACATCACCAGCACTGGCATATCAGGCACTGAGCCACAAGTGACATCACAAACAAAAACTGTACCCAGAGGAACAGCATGCCCTCTCAGGCACTGAGCCACAAGGGACCTCACAAACACAAACTCCAGCCACAGGACCAGCACTGGCCTATCAGGCACTGAGCAACAAGTGACCTTACAAACACAAACAGAACCCACATCAACAGCACCGGCCGATCAGGCACTGAGCCACAAGTGACATCACAACCACAAACTCCACTCACAGGACCAGCATGGCCTATCAGGCACTCAGCCACAAGTGACCTCACAATCATAAACTGCTCCCACATGAACAGCACTGGCCTATCAGGCACTGAGCCACAAGTGACATCACAACCACAAACAGCACCCACGTGACCAGCACTGGCCTATCAGGCACTCAGCCAAATCTGACCTCACAAACACAACCAGCACCCGCAACACCAGCACTGGCGTATGAGGCACTGAGCCACAAGTGACATCAGAACCACAAACTACACCCACAGGACCAGCAATGGCCTATCAGGCACTGAGCCACAAGTGACCTCACAAACACAAACTGCACCCACGTAACCAGCACTGGACTATCAGGCACTCAGCCACAAGTGACATCACAAACACAAACTGCACACACATATGCAGCACTGGCCTATCAGGCACTCAGCCCCAAGTGACATCACAAACACAAACTGCACCCACAGGAAAAGAAGTGGCCTATCAGGCACTGAGCAACAAGTGACCTCACAATCAGAAATTTCAGCCACATCACCAGCACTGGACTATCAGGCACTCAGGCCCAAGTGACCTAACAACCACAAACTGCAGCCACATCACCAGCACTGGCCTATCAGGCACTCAGCCACAAGTGACATCACAAACACAAACTACGCCCACATCACCAGCACTGGCCTATCAGGCACTGAGCCACAAGTGACATCACAAACACAAACTCCACCAAAAGGACCAGCATGGCCTATCAGGCACTGAGCCACAAGTGACATCACAACCACAAACTGCAGCCACATCACCAGCACTGGCCTATCAGGCACTCAGCCACAAGTGACATCACAAACACAAACTCCACCCACATCACCAGCACTGGCATATGAGGCACTGAGCCACAAGTGACATCAAAAACACAAACTGCACCCACATCACCAGCACTGGCCTATCAGGCACTGAGCTACAAGTGACATCACAATCACAAACTGCACCCACATTAACAGCACTGGCCTATCAGGCACTGAGCCACAAGTGACATCACAAACACAAACTGCACCCACATGACCAGCACTGGCCTATCAGGCACTCAGCCCCAAGTGACCTGACAACCACAAACTGCAGCCACATCACCAGCACTGGCCTATCAGGCACTGAGCCACAAGGGACCTCACAATCACAAACTCCACGCACATGAACAGCTTTGGCCTATCAGGCACTGAGCCACAAGTGACATCACAAATACAAACTGCAGACATGTGACCAGCACTGGCCTATCAGGCACTCAGCCAAAAGTGACCTCACAAACACAAACTGCAGCCACATGACCAGCACTGGCCTATCAGGCACTCAGCCACAAGTGACATCACAATCACAAACTGCACGCACATGAACAGCTTTGGCCTATCAGGCACTGAGCCACAAGTGACATCACAAATACAATCTGCAGCCACAGGACCAGCACTGGCCTATCAGGCACTCAGCCACAAGTGACCTCACAACCACAAACTGCAGCCACATCACCAGCACTGGCATATCAGGCACTGAGCCACAAGTGACATCACAAACAAAAACTGCACCCAGAGGAACAGCATGCCCTCTCAGGCACTGAGCCACAAGGGACCTCACAAACACAAACTCCAGCCACAGGACCAGCACTGGCCTATCAGGCACTGAGCAACAAGTGACATCAAAAACACAAACTGCACCCACGTGACCAGCACTGGCCTATCAGGCACTCAGCCACAAGTGACCTCACAATCATAAACTGCTCCCACATGAACAGCACTGGCCTATCAGGCACTGAGCCACAAGTGACATCACAACCACAAACTGCAGCCACAGGACCAGCACTGGCCTATCAGGCACTCAGCCACAAGTGACATCACAACCACAAACTGCAGCCACATGACCAGCACTGGCCTATCAGGCACTGAGCCAAAAGCGACCTCACAAACACAAATTGTACGCACATGACCAGCACTGGCATATCAGGCACTGAGCCACAAGTGACATCACAAACAAAAACTGCACACACATGACCAGCACTGCCCTATCAGGCACTGAGCCACAAGTGACATCACAAACACAAACTCCACCCACAGGAGCAGCATGGCCTCTCACGCACTGAACCACAAGTGACATCACAACCACAAACTGCAGCCACATCACCAGCACTGGCCTATCAGGCACTGAGCCACAAGTGACATCACAATCACAAACTGCACACACATGAACAGCATTGGCCTATCAGGCACTGAGCCACAAGTGACATCACAACCACAAACTGCACACACATGACGAGCACTGGCCTATCAGGCACTGCGCCACAAGTGACATCACAAACACAAACTGCACCCAGAGGAACACCATGCCCTCTCAGGCACTGAGCCACAAGGGACCTCACAAACAAAAACTCCAGCCACAGGACCAGCACTGGCCTATCAGGCACTGAGCAACAAGTGACCTTACTAACACAAACTGAACCCACATCACCAGCACCGGCCGATCAGGCACTGAGCCACAAGTGACATCACAACCACAAACTCCACCCACAGGACCAGCATGGCCTATCAGGCACTGAGCCACAAGTGACATCACAAACAAAAACTGCAGCCACATCTCTAGCACTGGCCTATCAGGCACTGAGCCACAAGTGACCTCACAATCACAAACTGCACCCACATCAAGAGCACTGGCCTATCAGGCACTGAGCCACAAGTGACATCACAAACAAAAACTGCACACACATATGCAGCACTGGCCTATCAGGCACTGAGCCACAAGTGACATCACAAACACAAACTCCACCCACATCAAGAGCACTGGCCTATCAGGCACTCAGCCACAACTGACATCACAAACACAAACTCCACGCACATTACCAGCACTGGCCTATAAGGCACTCAGCCACAAGTGACATCACAACCACAAACTGCAGCCACGTGACCAGCACTGACATGTCAGGCACTGAGCCACAAGTGACATCACAACCACAAACTGAACCCACATGACCCTCACTGGCCTATCAGGCACTGAGCCACAAGTGACATCACAAACACAAACTCCACCCACAGGAGCAGCACTGGCCTATCAGGCACTCGGCCACAAGTGACATCACAAACACAAACTCCACCCACATCACCAGCACTGGCATATGAGGCACTGAGCCACAAGTGACATCAAAAACACAAACTGCACCCACAGGAAAAGAAGTGGCCTATCAGGCACTGAGCAACAAGTGACCTCACAATCAGAAATTTCAGCCACATCACCAGCACTAGCCTATCAGGCACTGAGGCACAAGTGACATCACAACCACAAACTCGACCCACATGAACAGCATTGGCCTATCAGGCACTGAGCCACAAGTGACATCATAAACACAAACTGCAGCCACATCACCAGCACTGGCCTATCAGGCACTGAGCCACAAGTGACATCACAAACACAAACTGCAGCCACAGGACCAGCACTGGCCTATCAGGCACTGAGCCACAAGTGACATCACAAATACAAACTGCAGCCACATCACCAGCACTGGCCTATCAGGCACTGAGCCACAAGGGACCTCACAATCACAAACTGCACGCACATGAACAGCTTTGGCCTATCAGGCACTGAGCCACAAGTGACATCACAAATACAAACTGCAGACATGTGACCAGCACTGGCCTATCAGGCACTGAGCCACAAGTGACCTCACAATCATAAACTGCTCCCACATGAACAGCACTGGCCTATCAGGCACTGCGCCACAAGTGACATCACAAACACAAACTCCACCCACAGGAGCAGCACTGGCCTATCAGGCACTCAGCCACAAGTGACATCACAACCACAAACTGCAGCCACATGACCAGCACTGGCCTATCAGGCACTGAGCCAAAAGCGACCTCACAAACACAAATTGTACGCACATGACCAGCACTGGCATATCAGGCACTGAGCCACAAGTGACATCACAAACAAAAACTGCACACACATGACCAGCACTGCCCTATCAGGCACTGAGCCACAAGTGACATCACAAACACAAACTCCACCCACAGGAGCAGCATGGCCTCTCACGCACTGAACCACAAGTGACATCACAACCACAAACTGCAGCCACATCACCAGCACTGGCCTATCAGGCACTGAGCCACAAGTGACATCACAATCACAAACTGCACCCACATGAACAGCATTGGCCTATCAGGCACTGAGCCACAAGTGACATCACAACCACAAACTGCACACACATGACGAGCACTGGCCTATCAGGCACTGCGCCACAAGTGACATCACAACCTCAAACTGCAGCCACATCACCACCACTGGCCTATCAGGCACTGAGCCACAAGTGACATCACAAACAAAAACTGCACCCAGAGGAACACCATGCCCTCTCAGGCACTGAGCCACAAGGGACCTCACAAACAAAAACTCCAGCCACAGGACCAGCACTGGCCTATCAGGCACTGAGCAACAAGTGACCTTACTAACACAAACTGAACCCACATCACCAGCACCGGCCCATCAGGCACTGAGCCACAAGTGACATCACAACCACAAACTCCACCCACAGGACCAGCATGGCCTATCAGGCACTGAGCCACAAGTTACATCACAAACAAAAACTGCAGCCACATCTCTAGCACTGGCCTATCAGGCACTGAGCCACAAGTGACATCACAAACACAAACTCCATCCACACGACCTTCACTGGCCTATCAGGCACTGAGCCACAAGTGACATCACAAATACAAATTGCAGCCACATGACCAGCACTGGCCTATCAGGCACTCAGCCACAAGTGACATCACAACCACAAACAGCACCCACGTGACCAGCACTGGCCTATCAGGCACTCAGCCAAATCTGACCTCACAAACACAACCAGCACCCGCAACACCAGCACTGGCGTATGAGGCACTGAGCCACAAGTGACATCAGAACCACAAACTACACCCACAGGACCAGCAATGGCCTATCAGGCACTGAGCCACAAGTGACCTCACAAACACAAACTGCACCCACGTAACCAGCACTGGCCTATCAGGCACTCAGCCACAAGTGACATCACAAACACAAACTGCACACACATATGCAGCACTGGCCTATCAGGCACTCAGCCCCAAGTGACATCACAAACACAAACTGCACCCACAGGAAAAGAAGTGGCCTATCAGGCACTGAGCAACAAGTGACATCACAATCAGAATTTTCAGCCACATCACCAGCACTGGACTATCAGGCACTCAGGCCCAAGTGACCTGACAACCACAAACTGCAGCCACATGACCAGCACTGGCCTATCAGGCACTGAGCCAAAAGCGACCTCACAAACACAAATTGTACGCACATGACCAGCACTGGCATATCAGGCACTGAGCCACAAGTGACATCACAACCACAAACTGCAGCCACATCACCAGCACTGGCCTATCAGGCACTGAGCCACAAGTGACATCACAAACACAAACTCCACCCACAGGAGCAGCATGGCCTCTCACGCACTGAACCACAAGTGACATCACAAACACAAACTCCAACCACATCACCAGCACTGGCATATGAGGCACTGAGCCACAAGTGACATCACAATCACAAACTGCACCCACATGAACAGCACTGGCCTATCAGGCACTGAGCCACAAGTGACATCACAACCACAAACTGCACGCACATCACCAGCACTGGCCTATCAGGCACTGCGCCACAAGTGACATCACAAACACAAACTGCAGGCACGTGACCAGCACTGACCTGTTCAGGCACTGAGCCACAAGTGACATCACAAACACAAACTCCATCCACACGACCTTCACTGGCTTATCAGGCACTGAGCCACAAGTGACATCACAAATACAAATTGCAGCCACATCACCAGCACTGGCCTATCAGGCACTGAGCAACAAGTGACATCACAAACACAAACTGCACCCACATGAAACAGCACTGGCCTATCAGGCACTGAGCCACAAGTGACATCACAACCTCAAACTGAACCCACATGACCCTGACTGGCCTATCAGGCTGTGAGCCACAAGTGACATCACAAACACAAACTCCACCCACAGGACCAGCCCTGGCCTATCAGGCCCTCAGCCAAATCTGACCTCACAAACACAACCAGCACCCGCAACACCAGCATTGGCGTATGAGGCACTGAGCCACAAGTGACATCACAAACACAAACTACACCCACAGGACCAGCAATGGCCTATCAGGCACTCAGCCACAAGTGACATCACAAACACAAACTGCACCCACATCACCAGCACTGGCATATCAGGCACTGAGCCACAAGTGACCTCACAAACACAAACTGCACCCACGTAACCAGCACTGGCCTTTCAGGCACTCAGCCACAAGTGACATCACAAACACAAACTGCACACACATATGCAGCACTGGCCTATCAGGCACTCAGCCCCAAGTGACATCACAAACACAAACTGCACCCACAGGAAAAGAAGTGGCCTATCAGGCACTGAGCAACAAGTGACCTCACAATCAGAAATTTCAGCCACATCACCAGCACTGGACTATCAGGCACTGAGCCACAAGTGACATCACAACCACAAACTGCACCCACATGAACAGCATTGGCCTATCAGGCACTGAGCCACAAGTGACATCACAATCACAAATTTCAGCCACATCACCAGCATTGGCCTATCAGGCACTGAGCCACAAGTGACATCACAAACACAAACTCCACCAAAAGGACCAGCATGGCCTATCAGGCACTCAGCCCCAAGTGACATCACAACCACAAACTGCAGCCACATCACCAGCACTGGCCTATCAGGCACTCAGCCACAAGTGACATCACAAACACAAACTCCACCCACATCACCAGCACTGGTCTATCAGGCACTGAGCCACAAGTGACATCACAAACACAAACTCCACCCACATGACCAGCACTGGCCTATCAGGCACTCAGCCACAAGTGACATCACAAACACAAACTGCAGCCACATCACCAGCACTGGCCTATCAGGCACTGAGCCACAAGTGACCTCACAATCATAAACTGCTCTCACAAGAACAGCACTGGCCTATCAGGCACTGAGCCACAAGTGACATCACAAACACAAACTCCACCCACATGACCAGCACTGGCCTATCAGGCACTGAGCCACAAGTGACCTGACAACCACAAACTGCAGCCACATCACCAGCACTGGCCTATCAGGCACTGAGCCACAAGTGACCTCACAATCATAAACTGCTCCCACATGAACAGCACTGGCCTATCAGGCACTGAGCCACAAGTGACATCACAAACACAAACTCCACCCACAGGAGCAGCACTGGCCTATCAGGCACTGAGCCACAAGTGACATCACAACCACAAACTGCACCCACATGAACAGCACTGGCCTATCAGGCACTGAGCCACAACTGACATCACAACCACAAAATGAACCCACGTGACCAGCACTGGCCTATCAGGCACTGAGCCTCAAGGGACCTCACAATCACAAACTGCACGCACATGAACAGCTTTGGCCTATCAGGCACTGAGCCACAAGGGACATCACAAATACAAACTGCAGACATGTGACCAGCACTGGCCTATCAGGCACTGAGCCACAAGTGACATCACAATCACAAACTCCACCCACATGAACAGCACTGGCCTATCAGGCACTGCGCCACAAGTGACATCACAAACACAAACTGCACGCACATGACCAGCACTGGCCTATCAGGCACTGAGCCACAAGTGACATCACACCACAAACTCCACTCACAGGACCAGCATGGCCTATCAGGCACTGAGCCACAAGTGACATCACAAACACAAACTCCACCCACAGGAGCAGCACTGGCCTATCAGGCACTCGGCCACAAGTGACATCACAAACACAAACTCCACCCACATCACCAGCACTGGCATATGAGGCACTGAGCCACAAGTGACATCAAAAACACAAACTGCACCCACATCACCAGCACTGGCCTATCAGGCACTGAGCCACAAGTGACATCACAATCACAAACTGCACCCACATGAACAGCACTGGCCTATCAGGCACTGAGCCACAAGTGACATCACAAACACAAACTCCACCCACATGACCAGCACTGGCCTATCAGGCACTCAGCCACAAGTGACATCACAAACACAAACTGCTCCCACATGAACAGCACTGGCCTATCAGGCACTGAGCCACAAGTGACATCACAAACACAAACTCCACCCACAGGAGCAGCACTGGCCTATCAGGCACTCAGCCACAAGTGACATCACAACCACAAACTGCAGCCACATCACCAGCACTGGCCTATCAGGCACTGAGCCACAAGGGACCTCACAATCACAAACTGCACGCACATGAACAGCTTTGGCCTATCAGGCACTCAGCCACAAGTGACATCACAAATACAAACTCCACCCACATGACCAGCACTGGCCTATCAGGCACTCAGCCACAAGTGACATCACAAACACAAACTGCAGCCACATCACCAGCACTGGCCTATCAGGCACTGAGCCACAAGTGACCTCACAATCATAAACTGCTCTCACAAGAACAGCACTGGCCTATCAGGCACTGAGCCACAAGTGACCTGACAACCACAAACTGCAGCCACATCACCAGCACTGGCCTATCAGGCACTGAGCCACAAGTGACATCACAACCACAAACTGCACCCACATGAACAGCACTGGCCTATCAGGCACTGAGCCACAACTGACATCACAACCACAAAATGAACCCACGTGACCAGCACTGGCCTATCAGGCACTGAGCCTCAAGGGACCTCACAATCACAAACTGCACGCACATGAACAGCTTTGGCCTATCAGGCACTGAGCCACAAGGGACATCACAAATACAAACTGCAGACATGTGACCAGCACTGGCCTATCAGGCACTGAGCCACAAGTGACATCACAATCACAAACTCCACCCACATGAACAGCACTGGCCTATCAGGCACTGCGCCACAAGTGACATCACAAACACAAACTGCACGCACATGACCAGCACTGGCCTATCAGGCACTGAGCCACAAGTGACATCACAAACACAAACTCCACCCACATCACCAGCACCGGCCGATCAGGCACTGAGCCACAAGTGATATCACACCACAAACTCCACTCACAGGACCAGCATGGCCTATCAGGCACTGAGCCACAAGTGACATCACAAACACAAACTCCACCCACAGGAGCAGCACTGGCCTATCAGGCACTCGGCCACAAGTGACATCACAAACACAAACTCCACCCACATCACCAGCACTGGCATATGAGGCACTGAGCCACAAGTGACATCAAAAACACAAACTGCACCCACATCACCAGCACTGGCCTATCAGGCACTGAGCCACAAGTGACATCACAATCACAAACTGCACCCACATGAACAGCACTGGCCTATCAGGCACTGAGCCACAAGTGACATCACAAACACAAACTCCACCCACATGACCAGCACTGGCCTATCAGGCACTCAGCCACAAGTGACATCACAAACACAAACTGCTCCCACATGAACAGCACTGGCCTATCAGGCACTGAGCCACAAGTGACATCACAAACACAAACTCCACCCACAGGAGCAGCACTGGCCTATCAGGCACTCAGCCACAAGTGACATCACAACCACAAACTGCAGCCACATCACCAGCACTGGCCTATCAGGCACTGAGCCACAAGGGACCTCACAATCACAAACTGCACGCACATGAACAGCTTTGGCCTATCAGGCACTGAGCCACAAGTGACATCACAAACACAAACTGCAGACATGTGACCAGCACTGGCCTATCAGGCACTCAGCCAAAAGTGACCTCACAAACACAAAGTGCAGCCACATCACCAGCACTGGCATATCAGGCACTGAGCCACAAGTGACATCACAAACAAAAACTGTACCCAGAGGAACAGCATGCCCTCTCAGGCACTGAGCCACAAGGGACCTCACAAACACAAACTCCAGCCACAGGACCAGCACTGGCCTATCAGGCACTGAGCAACAAGTGACCTTACAAACACAAACAGAACCCACATCAACAGCACCGGCCGATCAGGCACTGAGCCACAAGTGACATCACAACCACAAACTCCACTCACAGGACCAGCATGGCCTATCAGGCACTCAGCCACAAGTGACCTCACAACCACAAACTGCAGCCACATCACCAGCACTGGCCTATCAGGCACTGAGCCACAAGTGACATCACAATCATAAACTGCTCCCACGTGACCAGCACTGGCCTATCAGGCACTGAACCACAAGTGACCTCACAATCACAAACTGCACCCACATGAACAGCACTGGCCTATCAGGCACTGAGCCACAAGTGACATCACAAACACAAACTCCACCCACATGACCAGCACTGGCCTATCAGGCACTCAGCCACAAGTGACATCACAACCACAAACTGCAGCCACATCACCAGCACTGGCCTATCAGGCACTGAGCCACAAGTGACATCACAATCATAAACTGCTCCCACATGAACAGCACTGGCCTATCAGGCACTGAGCCACAAGTGACATCACAACCACAAACAGCACCCACGTGACCAGCACTGGCCTATCAGGCACTCAGCCAAATCTGACCTCACAAACACAACCAGCACCCGCAACACCAGCACTGGCGTATGAGGCACTGAGCCACAAGTGACATCAGAACCACAAACTACACCCACAGGACCAGCAATGGCCTATCAGGCACTCAGCCACAACTGACATCACAAACACAAACTCCACGCACATTACCAGCACTGGCCTATAAGGCACTCAGCCACAAGTGACATCACAACCACAAACTGCAGCCACGTGACCAGCACTGACATGTCAGGCACTGAGCCACAAGTGACATCACAACCACAAACTGAACCCACATGACCCTCACTGGCCTATCAGGCACTGAGCCACAAGTGACATCACAAACACAAACTCCACCCACAGGAGCAGCACTGGCCTATCAGGCACTCGGCCACAAGTGACATCACAAACACAAACTCCACCCACATCACCAGCACTGGCATATGAGGCACTGAGCCACAAGTGACATCAAAAACACAAACTGCACCCACAGGAAAAGAAGTGGCCTATCAGGCACTGAGCAACAAGTGACCTCACAATCAGAAATTTCAGCCACATCACCAGCACTAGCCTATCAGGCACTGAGGCACAAGTGACATCACAACCACAAACTCGACCCACATGAACAGCATTGGCCTATCAGGCACTGAGCCACAAGTGACATCATAAACACAAACTGCAGCCACATCACCAGCACTGGCCTATCAGGCACTGAGCCACAAGTGACATCACAAACACAAACTGCAGCCACAGGACCAGCACTGGCCTATCAGGCACTGAGCCACAAGTGACATCACAAATACAAACTGCAGCCACATCACCAGCACTGGCCTATCAGGCACTGAGCCACAAGGGACCTCACAATCACAAACTGCACGCACATGAACAGCTTTGGCCTATCAGGCACTGAGCCACAAGTGACATCACAAATACAAACTGCAGACATGTGACCAGCACTGGCCTATCAGGCACTGAGCCACAAGTGACCTCACAATCATAAACTGCTCCCACATGAACAGCACTGGCCTATCAGGCACTGCGCCACAAGTGACATCACAAACACAAACTCCACCCACAGGAGCAGCACTGGCCTATCAGGCACTCAGCCACAAGTGACATCACAACCACAAACTGCAGCCACATGACCAGCACTGGCCTATCAGGCACTGAGCCAAAAGCGACCTCACAAACACAAATTGTACGCACATGACCAGCACTGGCATATCAGGCACTGAGCCACAAGTGACATCACAAACAAAAACTGCACACACATGACCAGCACTGCCCTATCAGGCACTGAGCCACAAGTGACATCACAAACACAAACTCCACCCACAGGAGCAGCATGGCCTCTCACGCACTGAACCACAAGTGACATCACAACCACAAACTGCAGCCACATCACCAGCACTGGCCTATCAGGCACTGAGCCACAAGTGACATCACAATCACAAACTGCACCCACATGAACAGCATTGGCCTATCAGGCACTGAGCCACAAGTGACATCACAACCACAAACTGCACACACATGACGAGCACTGGCCTATCAGGCACTGCGCCACAAGTGACATCACAACCTCAAACTGCAGCCACATCACCACCACTGGCCTATCAGGCACTGAGCCACAAGTGACATCACAAACAAAAACTGCACCCAGAGGAACACCATGCCCTCTCAGGCACTGAGCCACAAGGGACCTCACAAACAAAAACTCCAGCCACAGGACCAGCACTGGCCTATCAGGCACTCAGCCAAAAGTGACCTTACTAACACAAACTGAACCCACATCACCAGCACCGGCCCATCAGGCACTGAGCCACAAGTGACATCACAACCACAAACTCCACCCACAGGACCAGCATGGCCTATCAGGCACTGAGCCACAAGTTACATCACAAACAAAAACTGCAGCCACATCTCTAGCACTGGCCTATCAGGCACTGAGCCACAAGTGACATCACAAACACAAACTCCATCCACACGACCTTCACTGGCCTATCAGGCACTGAGCCACAAGTGACATCACAAATACAAATTGCAGCCACATCACCAGCACTGGCCTATCAGGCACTCAGCCACAAGTGACATCACAACCACAAACAGCACCCACGTGACCAGCACTGGCCTATCAGGCACTCAGCCAAATCTGACCTCACAAACACAACCAGCACCCGCAACACCAGCACTGGCGTATGAGGCACTGAGCCACAAGTGACATCAGAACCACAAACTACACCCACAGGACCAGCAATGGCCTATCAGGCACTGAGCCACAAGTGACCTCACAAACACAAACTGCACCCACGTAACCAGCACTGGCCTATCAGGCACTCAGCCACAAGTGACATCACAAACACAAACTGCACACACATATGCAGCACTGGCCTATCAGGCACTCAGCCCCAAGTGACATCACAAACACAAACTGCACCCACAGGAAAAGAAGTGGCCTATCAGGCACTGAGCAACAAGTGACATCACAATCAGAATTTTCAGCCACATCACCAGCACTGGACTATCAGGCACTCAGGCCCAAGTGACCTGACAACCACAAACTGCAGCCACATGACCAGCACTGGCCTATCAGGCACTGAGCCAAAAGCGACCTCACAAACACAAATTGTACGCACATGACCAGCACTGGCATATCAGGCACTGAGCCACAAGTGACATCACAACCACAAACTGCAGCCACATCACCAGCACTGGCCTATCAGGCACTGAGCCACAAGTGACATCACAAACACAAACTCCACCCACAGGAGCAGCATGGCCTCTCACGCACTGAACCACAAGTGACATCACAAACACAAACTCCAACCACATCACCAGCACTGGCATATGAGGCACTGAGCCACAAGTGACATCACAATCACAAACTGCACCCACATGAACAGCACTGGCCTATCAGGCACTGAGCCACAAGTGACATCACAACCACAAACTGCACGCACATCACCAGCACTGGCCTATCAGGCACTGCGCCACAAGTGACATCACAAACACAAACTGCAGGCACGTGACCAGCACTGACCTGTTCAGGCACTGAGCCACAAGTGACATCACAAACACAAACTCCATCCACACGACCTTCACTGGCTTATCAGGCACTGAGCCACAAGTGACATCACAAATACAAATTGCAGCCACATCACCAGCACTGGCCTATCAGGCACTGAGCAACAAGTGACATCACAAACACAAACTGCACCCACATGAAACAGCACTGGCCTATCAGGCACTGAGCCACAAGTGACATCACAACCTCAAACTGAACCCACATGACCCTGACTGGCCTATCAGGCTGTGAGCCACAAGTGACATCACAAACACAAACTCCACCCACAGGACCAGCCCTGGCCTATCAGGCCCTCAGCCAAATCTGACCTCACAAACACAACCAGCACCCGCAACACCAGCATTGGCGTATGAGGCACTGAGCCACAAGTGACATCACAAACACAAACTACACCCACAGGACCAGCAATGGCCTATCAGGCACTCAGCCACAAGTGACATCACAAACACAAACTGCACCCACATCACCAGCACTGGCATATCAGGCACTGAGCCACAAGTGACCTCACAAACACAAACTGCACCCACGTAACCAGCACTGGCCTTTCAGGCACTCAGCCACAAGTGACATCACAAACACAAACTGCACACACATATGCAGCACTGGCCTATCAGGCACTCAGCCCCAAGTGACATCACAAACACAAACTGCACCCACAGGAAAAGAAGTGGCCTATCAGGCACTGAGCAACAAGTGACCTCACAATCAGAAATTTCAGCCACATCAACAGCACTGGACTATCAGGCACTGAGCCACAAGTGACATCACAACCACAAACTGCACCCACATGAACAGCATTGGCCTATCAGGCACTGAGCCACAAGTGACATCACAATCACAAATTTCAGCCACATCACCAGCATTGGCCTATCAGGCACTGAGCCACAAGTGACATCACAAACACAAACTCCACCAAAAGGACCAGCATGGCCTATCAGGCACTCAGCCCCAAGTGACATCACAAACACAAACTGCAGCCACATCACCAGCACTGGCCTATCAGGCACTCAGCCACAAGTGACATCACAAACACAAACTCCACCCACATCACCAGCACTGGTCTATCAGGCACTGAGCCACAAGTGACATCACAAACACAAACTCCACCCACATGACCAGCACTGGCCTATCAGGCACTCAGCCACAAGTGACATCACAAACACAAACTGCAGCCACATCACCAGCACTGGCCTATCAGGCACTGAGCCACAAGTGACCTCACAATCATAAACTGCTCTCACAAGAACAGCACTGGCCTATCAGGCACTGAGCCACAAGTGACATCACAAACACAAACTCCACCCACATGACCAGCACTGGCCTATCAGGCACTGAGCCACAAGTGACCTGACAACCACAAACTGCAGCCACATCACCAGCACTGGCCTATCAGGCACTGAGCCACAAGTGACCTCACAATCATAAACTGCTCCCACATGAACAGCACTGGCCTATCAGGCACTGAGCCACAAGTGACATCACAAACACAAACTCCACCCACAGGAGCAGCACTGGCCTATCAGGCACTGAGCCACAAGTGACATCACAACCACAAACTGCACCCACATGAACAGCACTGGCCTATCAGGCACTGAGCCACAACTGACATCACAACCACAAAATGAACCCACGTGACCAGCACTGGCCTATCAGGCACTGAGCCTCAAGGGACCTCACAATCACAAACTGCACGCACATGAACAGCTTTGGCCTATCAGGCACTGAGCCACAAGGGACATCACAAATACAAACTGCAGACATGTGACCAGCACTGGCCTATCAGGCACTGAGCCACAAGTGACATCACAATCACAAACTCCACCCACATGAAGAGCACTGGCCTATCAGGCACTGCGCCACAAGTGACATCACAAACACAAACTGCACGCACATGACCAGCACTGGCCTATCAGGCACTGAGCCACAAGTGACATCACACCACAAACTCCACTCACAGGACCAGCATGGCCTATCAGGCACTGAGCCACAAGTGACATCACAAACACAAACTCCACCCACAGGAGCAGCACTGGCCTATCAGGCACTCGGCCACAAGTGACATCACAAACACAAACTCCACCCACATCACCAGCACTGGCATATGAGGCACTGAGCCACAAGTGACATCAAAAACACAAACTGCACCCACATCACCAGCACTGGCCTATCAGGCACTGAGCCACAAGTGACATCACAATCACAAACTGCACCCACATGAACAGCACTGGCCTATCAGGCACTGAGCCACAAGTGACATCACAAACACAAACTCCACCCACATGACCAGCACTGGCCTATCAGGCACTCAGCCACAAGTGACATCACAAACACAAACTGCTCCCACATGAACAGCACTGGCCTATCAGGCACTGAGCCACAAGTGACATCACAAACACAAACTCCACCCACAGGAGCAGCACTGGCCTATCAGGCACTCAGCCACAAGTGACATCACAACCACAAACTGCAGCCACATCACCAGCACTGGCCTATCAGGCACTGAGCCACAAGGGACCTCACAATCACAAACTGCACGCACATGAACAGCTTTGGCCTATCAGGCACTCAGCCACAAGTGACATCACAAATACAAACTCCACCCACATGACCAGCACTGGCCTATCAGGCACTCAGCCACAAGTGACATCACAAACACAAACTGCAGCCACATCACCAGCACTGGCCTATCAGGCACTGAGCCACAAGTGACCTCACAATCATAAACTGCTCTCACAAGAACAGCACTGGCCTATCAGGCACTGAGCCACAAGTGACATCACAAACACAAACTCCACCCACATGACCAGCACTGGCCTATCAGGCACTCAGCCACAAGTGACCTGACAACCACAAACTGCAGCCACATCACCAGCACTGGCCTATCAGGCACTGAGCCACAAGTGACCTCACAATCATAAACTGCTCCCACATGAACAGCACTGGCCTATCAGGCACTGAGCCACAAGTGACATCACAAACACAAACTCCACCCACAGGAGCAGCACTGGCCTATCAGGCACTGAGCCACAAGTGACATCACAACCACAAACTGCACCCACATGAACAGCACTGGCCTATCAGGCACTGAGCCACAACTGACATCACAACCACAAAATGAACCCACGTGACCAGCACTGGCCTATCAGGCACTGAGCCTCAAGGGACCTCACAATCACAAACTGCACGCACATGAACAGCTTTGGCCTATCAGGCACTGAGCCACAAGGGACATCACAAATACAAACTGCAGACATGTGACCAGCACTGGCCTATCAGGCACTGAGCCACAAGTGACATCACAATCACAAACTCCACCCACATGAACAGCACTGGCCTATCAGGCACTGCGCCACAAGTGACATCACAAACACAAACTGCACGCACATGACCAGCACTGGCCTATCAGGCACTGAGCCACAAGTGACATCACAAACACAAACTCCACCCACATCACCAGCACCGGCCGATCAGGCACTGAGCCACAAGTGATATCACACCACAAACTCCACTCACAGGACCAGCATGGCCTATCAGGCACTGAGCCACAAGTGACATCACAAACACAAACTCCACCCACAGGAGCAGCACTGGCCTATCAGGCACTCGGCCACAAGTGACATCACAAACACAAACTCCACCCACATCACCAGCACTGGCATATGAGGCACTGAGCCACAAGTGACATCAAAAACACAAACTGCACCCACATCACCAGCACTGGCCTATCAGGCACTGAGCCACAAGTGACATCACAATCACAAACTGCACCCACATGAACAGCACTGGCCTATCAGGCACTGAGCCACAAGTGACATCACAAACACAAACTCCACCCACATGACCAGCACTGGCCTATCAGGCACTCAGCCACAAGTGACATCACAAACACAAACTGCTCCCACATGAACAGCACTGGCCTATCAGGCACTGAGCCACAAGTGACATCACAAACACAAACTCCACCCACAGGAGCAGCACTGCCCTATCAGGCACTCAGCCACAAGTGACATCACAACCACAAACTGCAGCCACATCACCAGCACTGGCCTATCAGGCACTGAGCCACAAGGGACCTCACAATCACAAACTGCACGCACATGAACAGCTTTGGCCTATCAGGCACTGAGCCACAAGTGACATCACAAACACAAACTGCAGACATGTGACCAGCACTGGCCTATCAGGCACTCAGCCAAAAGTGACCTCACAAACACAAAGTGCAGCCACATCACCAGCACTGGCATATCAGGCACTGAGCCACAAGTGACATCACAAACAAAAACTGTACCCAGAGGAACAGCATGCCCTCTCAGGCACTGAGCCACAAGGGACCTCACAAACACAAACTCCAGCCACAGGACCAGCACTGGCCTATCAGGCACTGAGCAACAAGTGACCTTACAAACACAAACAGAACCCACATCAACAGCACCGGCCGATCAGGCACTGAGCCACAAGTGACATCACAACCACAAACTCCACTCACAGGACCAGCATGGCCTATCAGGCACTCAGCCACAAGTGACCTCACAACCACAAACTGCAGCCACATCACCAGCACTGGCCTATCAGGCACTGAGCCACAAGTGACATCACAATCATAAACTGCTCCCACGTGACCAGCACTGGCCTATCAGGCACTGAACCACAAGTGACCTCACAATCACAAACTGCACCCACATGAACAGCACTGGCCTATCAGGCACTGAGCCACAAGTGACATCACAAACACAAACTCCACCCACATGACCAGCACTGGCCTATCAGGCACTCAGCCACAAGTGACATCACAACCACAAACTGCAGCCACATCACCAGCACTGGCCTATCAGGCACTGAGCCACAAGTGACATCACAATCATAAACTGCTCCCACATGAACAGCACTGGCCTATCAGGCACTGAGCCACAAGTGACATCACAACCACAAACAGCACCCACGTGACCAGCACTGGCCTATCAGGCACTCAGCCAAATCTGACCTCACAAACACAACCAGCACCCGCAACACCAGCACTGGCGTATGAGGCACTGAGCCACAAGTGACATCAGAACCACAAACTACACCCACAGGACCAGCAATGGCCTATCAGGCACTGAGCCACAAGTGACCTCACAAACACAAACTGCACCCACGTAACCAGCACTGGCCTATCAGGCACTCAGCCACAAGTGACATCACAAACACAAACTGCACACACATATGCAGCACTGGCCTATCAGGCACTCAGCCCCAAGTGACATCACAAACACAAACTGCACCCACAGGAAAAGAAGTGGCCTATCAGGCACTGAGCAACAAGTGACCTCACAATCAGAAATTTCAGCCACATCACCAGCACTGGACTATCAGGCACTCAGGCCCAAGTGACCTGACAACCACAAACTGCAGCCACATGACCAGCACTGGCATATCAGGCACTGAGCCACAAGTGACATCACAAACAAAAACTGCACACACATGACCAGCACTGCCCTATCAGGCACTGAGCCACAAGTGACATCACAAACACAAACTCCACCCACAGGAGCAGCATGGCCTCTCACGCACTGAACCACAAGTGACATCACAACCACAAACTGCAGCCACATCACCAGCACTGGCCTATCAGGCACTGAGCCACAAGTGACATCACAATCACAAACTGCACCCACATGAACAGCATTGGCCTATCAGGCACTGAGCCACAAGTGACATCACAACCACAAACTGCACACGCACGACGAGCACTGGCCTATCAGGCACTGCGCCACAAGTGACATCACAACCTCAAACTGCAGCCACATCACCACCACTGGCCTATCAGGCACTGAGCCACAAGTGACATCACAAACAAAAACTGCACCCAGAGGAACACCATGCCCTCTCAGGCACTGAGCCACAAGGGACCTCACAAACAAAAACTCCAGCCACAGGACCAGCACTGGCCTATCAGGCACTGAGCAACAAGTGACCTTACTAACACAAACTGAACCCACATCACCAGCACCGGCCGATCAGGCACTGAGCCACAAGTGACATCACAACCACAAACTCCACCCACAGGACCAGCATGGCCTATCAGGCACTGAGCCACAAGTGACATCACAAACAAAAACTGCAGCCACATCTCTAGCACTGGCCTATCAGGCACTGAGCCACAAGTGACATCACAAACACAAACTCCATCCACACGACCTTCACTGGCCTATCAGGCACTGAGCCACAAGTGACATCACAAATACAAATTGCAGCCACATCACCAGCACTGGCCTATCAGGCACTCAGCCACAAGTGACATCACAACCACAAACAGCACCCACGTGACCAGCACTGGCCTATCAGGCACTCAGCCAAATCTGACCTCACAAACACAACCAGCACCCGCAACACCAGCACTGGCGTATGAGGCACTGAGCCACAAGTGACATCAGAACCACAAACTACACCCACAGGACCAGCAATGGCCTATCAGGCACTGAGCCACAAGTGACCTCACAAACACAAACTGCACCCACGTAACCAGCAGTGGCCTATCAGGCACTCAGCCACAAGTGACATCACAAACACAAACTGCACACACATATGCAGCACTGGCCTATCAGGCACTCAGCCCCAAGTGACATCACAAACACAAACTGCACCCACAGGAAAAGAAGTGGCCTATCAGGCACTGAGCAACAAGTGACCTCACAATCAGAAATTTCAGCCACATCACCAGCACTGGACTATCAGGCACTCAGGCCCAAGTGACCTGACAACCACAAACTGCAGCCACATGACCAGCACTGGCCTATCAGGCACTGAGCCAAAAGCGACCTCACAAACACAAATTGTACGCACATGACCAGCACTGGCATATCAGGCACTGAGCCACAAGTGACATCACAAAGAAAAACTGCACACACATGACCAGCACTGCCCTATCAGGCACTGAGCCACAAGTGACATCACAAACACAAACTCCACCCACAGGAGCAGCATGGCCTCTCACGCACTGAACCACAAGTGACATCACAAACACAAACTCCAACCACATCACCAGCACTGGCATATGAGGCACTGAGCCACAAGTGACATCACAATCACAAACTGCACCCACATGAACAGCACTGGCCTATCAGGCACTGAGCCACAAGTGACATCACAACCACAAACTGCACGCACATCACCAGCACTGGCCTATCAGGCACTGCGCCACAAGTGACATCACAAACACAAACTGCAGGCACGTGACCAGCACTGACCTGTTCAGGCACTGAGCCACAAGTGACATCACAAACACAAACTCCTGACATCACAAACACAAACTCCATCCACACGACCTTCACTGGCTTATCAGGCACTGAGCCACAAGTGACATCACAAATACAAATTGCAGCCACATCACCAGCACTGGCCTATCAGGCACTGAGCAACAAGTGACATCACAAACACAAACTGCACCCACATGAAACAGCACTGGCCTATCAGGCACTGAGCCACAAGTGACATCACAACCTCAAACTGAACCCACATGACCCTGACTGGCCTATCAGGCTGTGAGCCACAAGTGACATCACAAACACAAACTCCACCCACAGGACCAGCCCTGGCCTATCAGGCCCTCAGCCAAATCTGACCTCACAAACACAACCAGCACCCGCAACACCAGCATTGGCGTATGAGGCACTGAGCCACAAGTGACATCACAAACACAAACTACACCCACAGGACCAGCAATGGCCTATCAGGCACTCAGCCACAAGTGACATCACAAACACAAACTGCACCCACATCACCAGCACTGGCATATCAGGCACTGAGCCACAAGTGACCTCACAAACACAAACTGCACCCACGTAACCAGCACTGGCCTTTCAGGCACTCAGCCACAAGTGACATCACAAACACAAACTGCACACACATATGCAGCACTGGCCTATCAGGCACTCAGCCCCAAGTGACATCACAAACACAAACTGCACCCACAGGAAAAGAAGTGGCCTATCAGGCACTGAGCAACAAGTGACCTCACAATCAGAAATTTCAGCCACATCAACAGCACTGGACTATCAGGCACTCAGCCACAAGTGACATCACAACCACAAACTCGACCCACATGAACAGCATTGGCCTATCAGGCACTGAGCCACAAGTGACATCACAATCACAAATTTCAGCCACATCACCAGCATTGGCCTATCAGGCACTGAGCCACAAGTGACATCACAAACACAAACTCCACCAAAAGGACCAGCATGGCCTATCAGGCACTCAGCCCCAAGTGACATCACAACCACAAACTGCAGCCACATCACCAGCACTGGCCTATCAGGCACTCAGCCACAAGTGACATCACAAACACAAACTACACCCACATCACCAGCACTGGCCTATCAGGCACTGAGCCACAAGTGACATCACAAACACAAACTCCACCCACATGACCAGCACTGGCCTATCAGGCACTCAGCCACAAGTGACATCACAAACACAAACTGCAGCCACATCACCAGCACTGGCCTATCAGGCACTGAGCCACAAGTGACCTCACAATCATAAACTGCTCTCACAAGAACAGCACTGGCCTATCAGGCACTGAGCCACAAGTGACATCACAAACACAAACTCCACCCACATGACCAGCACTGGCCTATCAGGCACTCAGCCCCAAGTGACCTGACAACCACAAACTGCAGCCACATCACCAGCACTGGCCTATCAGGCACTCAGCCACAAGTGACATCACAACCACAAACTCCACCCACATGAACAGCACTGGCCTATCAGGCACTGAGCCACAAGTGACATCACAAACACAAACTGCACGCACATGACCAGCACTGGCCTATCAGGCACTGAGCCACAAGTGACATCACAAACACAAACTGCACCCACAGGAGCAGCACTGGCCTATCAGGCACTCGGCCACAAGTGACATCACAAACACAAACTCCACCCACATCACCAGCACTGGCATATGAGGCACTGAGCCACAAGTGACATCAAAAACACAAACTGCACCCACATCACCAGCACTGGCCTATCAGGCACTGAGCCACAAGTGACATCACAATCACAAACTGCACCCACATGAACAGCACTGGCCTATCAGGCACTGAGCCACAAGTGACATCACAAACACAAACTCCACCCACAGGAGCAGCACTGGCCTATCAGGCACTCAGCCACAAGTGACATCACAACCACAAACTGCAGCCACATCACCAGCACTGGCCTATCAGGCACTGAGCCACAAGGGACCTCACAATCACAAACTGCACGCACATGAACAGCTTTGGCCTATCAGGCACTGAGCCACAAGTGACATCACAAACACAAACTGCAGACATGTGACCAGCACTGGCCTATCAGGCACTCAGCCAAAAGTGACCTCACAAACACAAAGTGCAGCCACATCACCAGCACTGGCATATCAGGCACTGAGCCACAAGTGACATCACAAACAAAAACTGTACCCAGAGGAACAGCATGCCCTCTCAGGCACTGAGCCACAAGGGACCTCACAAACACAAACTCCAGCCACAGGACCAGCACTGGCCTATCAGGCACTGAGCAACAAGTGACCTTACAAACACAAACAGAACCCACATCAACAGCACCGGCCGATCAGGCACTGAGCCACAAGTGACATCACAACCACAAACTCCACTCACAGGACCAGCATGGCCTATCAGGCACTCAGCCACAAGTGACCTCACAAACACAAACTGCAGCCACATCACCAGCACTGGCCTATCAGGCACTGAGCCACAAGTGACATCACAATCATAAACTGCTCCCACGTGACCAGCACTGGCCTATCAGGCACTGAACCACAAGTGACCTCACAATCACAAACTGCACCCACATGAACAGCACTGGCCTATCAGGCACTGAGCCACAAGTGACATCACAAACACAAACTCCACCCACATGACCAGCACTGGCCTATCAGGCACTCAGCCACAAGTGACATCACAACCACAAACTGCAGCCACATCACCAGCACTGGCCTATCAGCCACTGAGCCACAAGTGACCTCACAATCATAAACTGCTCCCACATGAACAGCACTGGCCTATCAGGCACTGAGCCACAAGTGACATCACAACCTCAAACTGAAACCATGTGACCAGCACTGGCCTATCAGGCACTCAGCCAAATCTGACCTCACAAACACAACCAGCACCCGCAACACCAGCACTGGCGTATGAGGCACTGAGCCACAAGTGACATCAGAACCACAAACTACACCCACAGGACCAGCAATGGCCTATCAGGCACTGAGCCACAAGTGACCTCACAAACACAAACTGCACCCACGTAACCAGCACTGGCCTATCAGGCACTGAGCCACAAGTGACATCACAAACACAAACTGCACACACATATGCAGCACTGGCCTATCAGGCACTCAGCCCCAAGTGACATCACAAACACAAACTGCACCCACAGGAAAAGAAGTGGCCTATCAGGCACTGAGCAACAAGTGACCTCACAATCAGAAATTTCAGCCACATCACCAGCACTGGACTATCAGGCACTCAGGCCCAAGTGACCTAACAACCACAAACTGCAGCCACATCACCAGCACTGGCCTATCAGGCACTGAGCCACAAGTGACATCACAAACACAAACTCCACCCACATGACCAGCACTGGCCTATCAGGCACTCAGCCCCAAGTGACCTGACAACCACAACTGCAGCCACATCACAGCACTGGCCTATCAGGCAGCACTCAGCCAAAGTGACATCACAAAACTCAACTCACAAAAGGACCAGCAATGGCCTATCAGGCACTGAGCCAACAAGTGACATCACAACCACAAACTGCAGCCACATCACCAGCACTGGCCTATCAGGGCACTCAGCACAAGTGACATCACAAACACAAACTCCACCCACATAAGCACATGCAATGAGCATATTAGCAAGTGACATCAAACACAAGACTGCCATCAACACACACTCAGCACTGGCCACATCAGCACAAGCCAATGCACCATCATAGCCAGCACTGGCCTAGTGCAGCACTGGGGATGGCCACAAGTGACATCACAACCACAAACTCTATCCACATGACCAGGACTGGCCTATCAGGCACTCAGCCACAAGTGACATCACAAACACAAACTCCACCCACATGACCAGCACTGGCCTATCAGGCACTCAGCCACAAGTGACCTGACAACCACAAACTGCAGCCACATCACCAGCACTGGCCTATCAGGCACTGAGCCACAAGGGACCTCACAATCACAAACTCCACGCACATGAACAGCTTTGGCCTATCAGGCACTGAGCCACAAGTGACATCACAAATACAAACTGCAGACATGTGACCAGCACTGGCCTATCAGGCACTCAGCCAAAAGTGACCTCACAAACACAAACTGCAGCCACATGACCAGCACTGGCCTATCAGGCACTCAGCCACAAGTGACATCACAATCACAAACTGCACGCACATGAACAGCTTTGGCCTATCAGGCACTGAGCCACAAGTGACATCACAAATACAATCTGCAGACATGTGACCAGCACTGGCCTATCAGGCACTCAGCCACAAGTGACCTCACAAACACAAACTGCAGCCACATCACCAGCACTGGCATATCAGGCACTGAGCCACAAGTGACATCACAAACAAAAACTGCACCCAGAGGAACACCATGCCCTCTCAGGCACTGAGCCACAAGGGACCTCACAAACAAAAACTCCAGCCACAGGACCAGCACTGGCCTATCAGGCACTGAGCAACAAGTGACATCAAAAACACAAACTGAACCCACATCACCAGCACCGGCCGATCAGGCACTGAGCCACAAGTCACCTTAGAATCACAAACTGCAGCCACATCACCAGCACTGGCCTATCAGGCACTGAGCCACAAGTGACCTCACAATCATAAACTGCTCCCACATGAACAGCACTGGCCTATCAGGCACTGAGCCACAAGTGACATCACAACCACAAACTGCAGCCACAGGACCAGCACTGGCCTATCAGGCACTCAGCCACAAGTGACATCACAACCACAAACTGCAGCCACATGACCAGCACTGGCCTATCAGGCACTGAGCCAAAAGCGACCTCACAAACACAAATTGTACGCACATGACCAGCACTGGCATATCAGGCACTGAGCCACAAGTGACATCACAAACAAAAACTGCACACACATGACCAGCACTGCCCTATCAGGCACTGAGCCACAAGTGACATCACAAACACAAACTCCACCCACAGGAGCAGCATGGCCTCTCACGCACTGAACCACAAGTGACATCACAACCACAAACTGCAGCCACATCACCAGCACTGGCCTATCAGGCACTGAGCCACAAGTGACATCACAACCACAAACTGCACACACATGACGAGCACTGGCCTATCAGGCACTGCGCCACAAGTGACATCACAACCTCAAACTGCAGCCACATCACCACCACTGGCCTATCAGGCACTGAGCCACAAGTGACATCACAAACAAAAACTGCACCCAGAGGAACACCATGCCCTCTCAGGCACTGAGCCACAAGGGACCTCGCAAACAAAAACTCCAGCCACAGGACCAGCACTGGCCTATCAGGCACTGAGCAACAAGTGACCTTACTAACACAAACTGAACCCACATCACCAGCACCGGCCGATCAGGCACTGAGCCACAAGTGACATCACAACCACAAACTCCACCCACAGGACCAGCATGGCCTATCAGGCACTGAGCCACAAGTGACATCACAAACAAAAACTGCAGCCACATCTCTAGCACTGGCCTATCAGGCACTGAGCCACAAGTGACATCACAAACACAAACTGCAGCCACATCACCAGCACTGGCCTATCAGGCACTGAGCCACAAGGGACCTCACAATCACAAACTGCACCCACATCAAGAGCACTGGCCTATCAGGCACTGAGCCACAAGTGACATCACAAATACAGACTGCAGACATGTGACCAGCACTGGCCTATCAGGCACTCAGCCAAAAGTGACCTCACAAACACAAACTGCAGCCACATGACCAGCACTGGCCTATCAGGCACTCAGCCACAAGTGACATCACAATCACAAACTGCACGCACATGAACAGCTTTGGCCTATCAGGCACTGAGCCACAAGTGACATCACAAATACAATCTGCAGACATGTGACCAGCACTGGCCTATCAGGCACTCAGCCAAAAGTGACCTCACAAACACAAACTGCAGCCACATCACCAGCACTGGCATATCAGGCACTGAGCCACAAGTGACATCACAAACAAAAACTGCACCCAGAGGAACAGCATGCCCTCTCAGGCACTGAGCCACAAGGGACCTCACAAACACAAACTCCAGCCACAGGACCAGCACTGGCCTATCAGGCACTGAGCAACAAGTGACATCAAAAACACAAACTGAACCCACATCACCAGCACCGGCCGATCAGGCACTGAGCCACAAGTCACCTTAGAATCACAAACTGCAGCCACATCACCAGCACTGGCCTATCAGGCACTGAGCCACAAGTGACCTCACAATCATAAACTGCTCCCACATGAACAGCACTGGCCTATCAGGCACTGAGCCACAAGTGACATCACAACCACAAACTGCAGCCACAGGACCAGCACTGGCCTATCAGGCACTCAGCCACAAGTGACATCACAACCACAAACTGCAGCCACATGACCAGCACTGGCCTATCAGGCACTGAGCCAAAAGCGACCTCACAAACACAAATTGTACGCACATGACCAGCACTGGCATATCAGGCACTGAGCCACAAGTGACATCACAAACAAAAACTGCACACACATGACCAGCACTGCCCTATCAGGCACTGAGCCACAAGTGACATCACAAACACAAACTCCACCCACAGGAGCAGCATGGCCTCTCACGCACTGAACCACAAGTGACATCACAACCACAAACTGCAGCCACATCACCAGCACTGGCCTATCAGGCACTGAGCCACAAGTGACATCACAATCACAAACTGCACCCACATGAACAGCATTGGCCTATCAGGCACTGAGCCACAAGTGACATCACAACCACAAACTGCACACGCACGACGAGCACTGGCCTATCAGGCACTGCGCCACAAGTGACATCACAACCTCAAACTGCAGCCACATCACCACCACTGGCCTATCAGGCACTGAGCCACAAGTGACATCACAAACAAAAACTGCACCCAGAGGAACACCATGCCCTCTCAGGCACTGAGCCACAAGGGACCTCACAAACAAAAACTCCAGCCACAGGACCAGCACTGGCCTATCAGGCACTGAGCAACAAGTGACCTTACTAACACAAACTGAACCCACATCACCAGCACCGGCCGATCAGGCACTGAGCCACAAGTGACATCACAACCACAAACTCCACCCACAGGACCAGCATGGCCTATCAGGCACTGAGCCACAAGTGACATCACAAACAAAAACTGCAGCCACATCTCTAGCACTGGCCTATCAGGCACTGAGCCACAAGTGACATCACAAACACAAACTGCAGCCACATCTCTAGCACTGGCCTATCAGGCACTGAGCCACAAGTGACCTCACAATCACAAACTGCACCCACATCAAGAGCACTGGCCTATCAGGCACTGAGCCACAAGTGACATCACAAACAAAAACTGCACACACATATGCAGCACTGGCCTATCAGGCACTGAGCCACAAGTGACATCACAAACACAAACTCCACCCACATCAAGAGCACTGGCCTATCAGGCACTCAGCCACAACTGACATCACAAACACAAACTCCACGCACATTACCAGCACTGGCCTATAAGGCACTCAGCCACAAGTGACATCACAAACACAAACTGCAGCCACGTGACCAGCACTGACATGTCAGGCACTGAGCCACAAGTGACATCACAACCACAAACTGAACCCACATGACCCTCACTGGCCTATCAGGCACTGAGCCACAAGTGACATCACAAACACAAACTCCACCCACATCACCAGCACTGGCGTATGAGGCACTGAGCCACAAGTGACATCACAAACACAAACTGCACACACATATGCAGCACTGGCCTATCAGGCACTCAGCCCCAAGTGACATCACAAACACAAACTGCACCCACAGGAAAAGAAGTGGCCTATCAGGCACTGAGCAACAAGTGACCTCACAATCAGAAATTTCAGCCACATCACCAGCACTAGCCTATCAGGCACTGAGGCACAAGTGACATCACAACCACAAACTCGACCCACATGAACAGCATTGGCCTATCAGGCACTGCGCCACAAGTGACATCACAAACACAAACTCCACCAAAAGGACCAGCATGGCCTATCAGGCACTGAGCCACAAGTGACATCATAAACACAAACTGCAGCCACATCACCAGCACTGGCCTATCAGGCACTGAGCCACAAGTGACATCACAAACACAAACTGCAGCCACATCACCAGCACTGGCATATCAGGCACTGAGCCACAAGGGACCTCACAATCACAAACTGCACGCACATGAACAGCTTTGGCCTATCAGGCACTGAGCCACAAGTGACATCACAAATACAAACTGCAGACATGTGACCAGCACTGGCCTATCAGGCACTGAGCCACAAGTGACCTCACAATCATAAACTGCTCCCACATGAACAGCACTGGCCTATCAGGCACTGCGCCACAAGTGACATCACAAACGCAAACTCCACCCACAGGAGCAGCACTGGCCTATCAGGCACTCAGCCACAAGTGACATCACAACCACAAACTGCAGCCACATGACCAGCACTGGCCTATCAGGCACTGAGCCAAAAGCGACCTCACAAACACAAATTGTACGCACATGACCAGCACTGGCATATCAGGCACTGAGCCACAAGTGACATCACAAACACAAACTCCACCCACAGGAGCAGCATGGCCTCTCACGCACTGAACCACAAGTGACATCACAACCACAAACTGCAGCCACATCACCAGCACTGGCCTATCAGGCACTGAGCCACAAGTGACATCACAATCACAAACTGCACCCACATGAACAGCATTGGCCTATCAGGCACTGAGCCACAAGTGACATCACAACCACAAACTGCACACACATGACGAGCACTGGCCTATCAGGCACTGCGCCACAAGTGACATCACAACCTCAAACTGCAGCCACATCACCACCACTGGCCTATCAGGCACTGAGCCACAAGTGAAATCACAAACAAAAACTGCACCCAGAGGAACACCATGCCCTCTCAGGCACTGAGCCACAAGGGACCTCACAAACAAAAACTCCAGCCACAGGACCAGCACTGGCCTATCAGGCACTGAGCAACAAGTGACCTTACTAACACAAACTGAACCCACATCACCAGCACCGGCCGATCAGGCACTGAGCCACAAGTGACATCACAACCACAAACTCCACCCACAGGACCAGCATGGCCTATCAGGCACTGAGCCACAAGTGACATCACAAACAAAAACTGCAGCCACATCTCTAGCACTGGCCTATCAGGCACTGAGCCACAAGTGACATCACAAACACAAACTGCAGCCACATCTCTAGCACTGGCCTATCAGGCACTGAGCCACAAGTGACCTCACAATCACAAACTGCACCCACATCAAGAGCACTGGCCTATCAGGCACTCAGCCACAAGTGACATCACAAACACAAACTCCACCCACATCAAGAGCACTGGCCTATCAGGCACTCAGCCACAACTGACATCACAAACACAAACTCCACGCACATTACCAGCACTGGCCTATAAGGCACTCAGCCACAAGTGACATCACAAACACAAACTGCAGCCACGTGACCAGCACTGACATGTCAGGCACTGAGCCACAAGTGACATCACAACCACAAACTGAACCCACATGACCCTCACTGGCCTATCAGGCACTGAGCCACAAGTGACATCACAAACACAAACTCCACCCACATCACCAGCACTGGCCTATCAGGCACTGAGCCACAAGTGACATCACAAACACAAACTGCACACACATATGCAGCACTGGCCTATCAGGCACTCAGCCCCAAGTGACATCACAAACACAAACTGCACCCACAGGAAAAGAAGTGGCCTATCAGGCACTGAGCAACAAGTGACCTCACAATCAGAAATTTCAACCACATCACCAGCACTAGCCTATCAGGCACTGAGGCACAAGTGACATCACAACCACAAACTGAACCCACATGAACAGCATTGGCCTATCAGGCACTGCGCCACAAGTGACATCACAAACACAAACTCCACCAAAAGGACCAGCATGGCCTATCAGGCACTGAGCCACAAGTGACATCACAAACACAAACTGCAGCCACATCACCAGCACTGGCCTATCAGGCACTGAGCCACAAGTGACATCACAAACACAAACTGCAGCCACAGGACCAGCACTGGCCTATCAGGCACTGAGCCACAAGTGACATCACAAATACAAACTGCAGCCACATCACCAGCACTGGCCTATCAGGCACTGAGCCACAAGGGACCTCACAATCACAAACTGCACGCACATGAACAGCTTTGGCCTATCAGGCACTGAGCCACAAGTGACATCACAAATACAAACTGCAGACATGTGACCAGCACTGGCCTATCAGGCACTGAGCCACAAGTGACATCACAATCATAAACTGCTCCCACATGAACAGCCCTGGCCTATCAGGCACTGAGCCACAAGTGACATCACAAACACAAACTCCACCCACAGGAGCAGCACTGGCCTATCAGGCACTGAGCCACAAGTGACATCACAAATACAAACTGCAGCCACATCACCAGCACTGGCCTATCAGGCACTGAGCCAAAAGCGACCTCACAAACACAAATTGTACGCACATGAACAGCTTTGGCCTATCAGGCACTGAGCCACAAGTGACATCACAAATACAAACTGCAGACATGTGACCAGCACTGGCCTATCAGGCACTCAGCCAAAAGTGACCTCACAAACACAAACTGCAGCCACATCACCAGCACTGGCATATCAGGCACTGAGCCACAAGTGACATCACAAACAAAGACTGCACACACATGACCAGAACTGCCCTATCAGGCACTGAGCCACAAGTGACATCACAACCACAAACTCCACCCACATTACCAGCACTGGCCTATCAGGCACTGAGCCACAAGTGACATCACAAACACAAACTCCACCCACACGACCTTCACTGGCCTATCAGGCACAGAGCCACAAGTGACATCACAAATACAAATTGCAGCCACATCACCAGCACTGGCCTATCAGGCACTCAGCCACAAGTGACATCACAACCACAAACTGCACCCACGTGACCAGCACTGGCCTATCAGGCACTGAGCCACAAGTGACCTCACAATCATAAACTGCTCCCACGTGACCAGCACTGGCCTATCAGGCACTGAGCCACAAGTGACATCACAAAAACAAACTCCACCCACATGACCAGCACTGGCCTATCAGGCACTGAGCCACAAGTGACATCACAACCACAAACAGCACCCACGTGACCAGCACTGGCCTATCAGGCACTGAGCCACAAGGGACCTCACAAACACAACCAGCACCCGCATCACCAGCACTGGCGTATGAGGCACTGAGCCACAAGTGACATCAGAACCACAAACTACACCCACAGGACCAGCAATGGCCTCTCAGGCACTCAGCCACAAGTGACATCACAAACACAAACTCCACCCACGTGACAAGCACTAGCCTATCAGGCACTGATCCGCAAATGACATCACAACAACAAACTGCACCCATGTGACCAGCACTGGCCTATCAGGCACTCAGCCACAAGTGACCTCACAATCACAAATTGCAGCCACAGGACCAGCACTGGCCTATCAGGCACTGAGCCATAAGTGACATCACAACCACAAACTGCACACACATATGCAGCACTGGCCTATCAGGCACTGAGCCACAAGTGACCTCACAAACACAAACTGCACCCACGTAACCAGCACTGGCCTATCAGGCACTGAGCCACAAATGACATCACAAACACAAACTCCACCCACATCACCAGCACTGGCCTATCAGGCACTGAGCCACAAGTGACATCACAAACACAAACTCCACCCACAGGAGCAGCATGGCCTCTCACGCACTGAGCCACAAGTGACATCACAAATACAAACTGCAGACATGTGACCAGCACTGGCCTATCAGGCACTCAGCCAAAAGTGACCTCACAAACACAAACTGCAGCCACATCACCAGCACTGGCATATCAGGCACTCAGCCACAAGTGACATCACAACCACAAACAGCACCCACGTGACCAGCACTGGCCTATCAGGCACTGCGCCACAAGTGACATCACAAACACAAACTGCTCCCACATTACCAGCACTGGCCTATCAGGCACTGAGCCACAAGTGACATCACAAACACAAACTCCATCCACACGACCTTCACTGGCCTATCAGGCACAGAGCCACAAGTGACATCACAAATACAAAATGCAGCCACATCACCAGCACTGGCCTATCAGGCACTCAGCCACAAGTGACATCACAAACACAAACTGCACCCACATTACCAGCACTGGCCTATCAGGCACTGAGCCACAAGTGACATCACAACCACAAACTGCAGCCACATCACCAGCACTGGCCTATCAGGCACTGAGCCACAAGTGACCTCACAATCATAAACTGCTCCCACGTGACCAGCACTGGCCTATCAGGCACTCAGCCCCAAGTGACCTGACAACCACAAACTGCAGCCACATCACCAGCACTGGCCTATCAGCCACTGAGCCACAAGTGACATCACAACCACAAACTCCGCACACATGACCAGCATTGGCCTATCAGGCACTGAGCCACAAGTGACATCACAAACAAAGACTGCACACACATGACCAGCACTGCCCTATCAGGCACTGAGCCACAACTGACATCACAAACAAAAACTCCAACCACATCAAGAGCACTGTCCTATCAGGCACTGAGCCACAAGGGACCTCACAAACACAACCAGCACCTGCATCACCAGCACTGGCGTATGAGGCACTGAGCCACAAGTGACATCAGAACCACAAACTACACCCACAGGACCAGCACTGGCCTATCAGGCACTGAGCCACAAGTGACATCACAAATACAAATTGCAGCCACATCACCAGCACTGGCCTATCAGGCACTCAGCCACAAGTGACATCACAAACACAAACTGCACCCACATTACTAGCACTGGCCTATCAGGCACTGAGCCACAAGTGACCTCACAATCACAAACTGCACGCACATGAACAGCATTGGCCTATCAGGCACTCAGCCAAAAGTGACCTCACAAACACAAACTGCAGCCACATCACCAGCACTGGCATATCAGGCACTGAGCCACAAGTGACATCACAAACAAAAACTGCACCCAGAGGAACAGCATGCCCTCTCAGGCACTGAGCCACAAGGGACCTCACAAACACAAACTCCAGCCACAGGACCAGCACTGGCCTATCAGGCAATGAGCAACAAGTGACCTTACAACCACAAACTGCAGCCACATCACCAGCACTGGCCGATCAGGCACTGAGCCACAAGTGACATCACAACCACAAACTCCACTCACAGGACCAGCATGGCCTATCAGGCACTCAGCCACAAGTGACATCACAACCACAAACTGCACCCACATGAACAGCACTGGCATATGAGGCACTGAGCCACAAGTGACATCAAAAACACAAACTGCACCCACATCACCAGCACTGGCCTATCAGGCACTGAGCCACAAGTAACCTCACAATCACAAACTGCACCCACATGAACAGCACTGGCCTATCAGGCACTGAGCCACAAGTGACATCACAAACACAAACTCCACCCACAGGACCAGCACTGGCCTATCAGGCACTCAGCCCCAAGTGACCTGACAACCACAACCTGCAGCCACATCACCAGCACTGGCCTATCAGGCACTGAGCCACAAGTGACCTCACAATCATAAACTGCTCCCACATGAACAGCACTGGCCTATCAGGCACTGAGCCACAAGTGACATCACAAACACAAACTGCACCCACGTAACCAGCACTGGCCTATCAGGCACTCAGCCACAAGTGACATCACAAACACAAACTGCACACACATATGCAGCACTGGCCTATCAGGCACTGAGCCACAAGTGACATCACAATCACAAACTGAACCCACATGAACAGCATTGGCCTATCAGGCACTGAGCCACAAGTGACATCACAACCACAAACTGCACACACATGACGAGCAGTGGCCTATCAGGCACTGCGCCACAAGTGACATCACAACCTCAAACTGCAGCCACATCACAAGCACTGGCCTATCAGGCACTGAGCCACAAGTGACATCACAAAAAAAAACTGCACCCAGAGGAACAGCATGCCCTCTCAGGCACTGAGCCACAAGGGACCTCACAAACACAAACTCCAGCCACAGGACCAGCACTGGCCTATCAGGCACTGCGCCACAAGTGACATCACAAACACAAACTCCACCAAAAGGACCAGCATGGCCTATCAGGCACTCAGCCAAATCTGACCTCACAAACACAACCAGCACCCGCAACACCAGCACTGGCGTATGAGGCACTGAGCCACAAGTGACATCACAAACACAAACTCCACCCACATCACCAGCACTGGCATATGAGGCACTGAGCCACAAGTGACATCACAACCACAAACTCCACCCACATGACCAGCATGGCCTATCAAGCACTCAGCCACAAGTGACATCACAACCACAAACTGCAGCCACATCACCAGCACTGGCCTATCAGGCACTCAGCCACAAGTGACATCACAAACACAAACTCCAACCACATCACCAGCACTGGCATATGAGGCACTGAGCCACAAGTGACATCACAAACACAAACTCCACCCACATCACCAGCACTGGCCTATCAGGCACTCAGCCACAAGTGACATCACAAACACAAACTGCAGCCACATCTCTAGCACTGGCCTATCAGGCACTGAGCCACAAGTGACCTCACAATCACAAACTGCACCCACATCAAGAGCACTGGCCTATCAGGCACTGAGCCACAAGTGACATCACAAACACAAACTCCACCCACATCAAGAGCACTGGCCTATCAGGCACTCAGCCACAACTGACATCACAAACACAAACTCCACGCACATTACCAGCACTGGCCTATAAGGCACTCAGCCACAAGTGACATCACAAACACAAACTGCAGCCACGTGACCAGCACTGACATGTCAGGCACTGAGCCACAAGTGACATCACAACCACAAACTGAACCCACATGACCCTCACTGGCCTATCAGGCACTGAGTCACAAGTGACATCACAAACACAAACTCCACCCACATCACCAGCACTGGCCTATCAGGCACTGAGCCACAAGTGACATCACAAACACAAACTGCACACACATATGCAGCACTGGCCTATCAGGCACTCAGCCCCAAGTGACATCACAAACACAAACTGCACCCACAGGAAAAGAAGTGGCCTATCAGGCACTGAGCAACAAGTGACCTCACAATCAGAAATTTCAGCCACATCACCAGCACTAGCCTATCAGGCACTGAGGCACAAGTGACATCACAACCACAAACTGCACACACATGAACAGCATTGGCCTATCAGGCACTGCGCCACAAGTGACATCACAAACACAAACTCCACCAAAAGGACCAGCATGGCCTATCAGGCACTGAGCCACAAGTGACATCACAAACACAAACTGCAGCCACATCACCAGCACTGGCCTATCAGGCACTGAGCCACAAGTGACATCACAAACACAAACTGCAGCCACAGGACCAGCACTGGCCTATCAGGCACTCAGCCACAAGTGACATCACAAATACAAACTGCAGCCACATCACCAGCACTGGCCTATCAGGCACTGAGCCACAAGGGACCTCACAATCACAAACTGCACGCACATGAACAGCTTTGGCCTATCAGGCACTCAGCCACAAGTGACATCACAAATACAAACTGCAGACATGTGACCAGCACTGGCCTATCAGGCACTGAGCCACAAGTGACATCACAATCATAAACTGCTCCCACATGAACAGCACTGGCCTATCAGGCACTGAGCCACAAGTGACATCACAAACACAAACTCCACCCACAGGAGCAGCACTGGCCTATCAGGCACTGAGCCACAAGTGACATCACAAATACAAACTGCAGCCACATCACCAGCACTGGCCTATCAGGCACTGAGCCAAAAGCGACCTCACAAACACAAATTGTACGCACATGAACAGCTTTGGCCTATCAGGCACTGAGCCACAAGTGACATCACAAATACAAACTGCAGACATGTGACCAGCACTGGCCTATCAGGCACTCAGCCAAAAGTGACCTCACAAACACAAACTGCAGCCACATCACCAGCACTGGCATATCAGGCACTGAGCCACAAGTGACATCACAAACAAAGACTGCACACACATGACCAGAACTGCCCTATCAGGCACTGAGCCACAAGTGACATCACAACCACAAACTCCACCCACATTACCAGCACTGGCCTATCAGGCACTGAGCCACAAGTGACATCACAAACACAAACTGCAGCCACACGACCTTCACTGGCCTATCAGGCACAGAGCCACAAGTGACATCACAAATACAAATTGCAGCCACATCACCAGCACTGGCCTATCAGGCACTCAGCCACAAGTGACATCACAACCACAAACTGCGCACACAGGACCAGCACTGGCCTATCAGGCACTGAGCCACAAGTGACCTCACAATCATAAACTGCTCCCACGTGACCAGCACTGGCCTATCAGGCACTGAGCCACAAGTGACATCACAAACACAAACTCCACCCACATGACCAGCACTGGCCTATCAGGCACTGAGCCACAAGTGACATCACAACCACAAACAGCACCCACGTGACCAGCACTGGCCTATCAGGCACTGAGCCACAAGGGACCTCACAAACACAACCAGCACCCGCATCACCAGCACTGGCGTATGAGGCACTGAGGCACAAGTGACATCAGAACCACAAACTACACCCACAGGACCAGCAATGGCCTCTCAGGCACTCAGCCACAAGTGACATCACAAACACAAACTCCACCCACGTGACAAGCACTAGCCTATCAGGCACTGATCCGCAAATGACATCACAACAACAAACTGCACCCATGTGACCAGCACTGGCCTATCAGGCACTCAGCCACAAGTGACCTCACAATCACAAATTGCAGCCACAGGACCAGCACTGGCCTATCAGGCACTGAGCCATAAGTGACATCACAACCACAAACTGCACACACATATGCAGCACTGGCCTATCAGGCACTGAGCCACAAGTGACCTCACAAACACAAACTGCACCCACGTAACCAGCACTGGCCTATCAGGCACTGAGCCACAAATGACATCACAAACACAAACTCCACCCACATCACCAGCACTGGCCTATCAGGCACTGAGCCACAAGTGACATCACAAACACAAACTCCACCCACAGGAGCAGCATGGCCTCTCACGCACTGAGCCACAAGTGACATCACAAATACAAACTGCAGACATGTGACCAGCACTGGCCTATCAGGCACTGAGCCCCAAGTGACATCACAATCACAAACTCCACCCACATGAACAGCACTGGCCTATCAGGCACTGCGCCACAAGTGACATCACAAACACAAACTGCTCCCACATTACCAGCACTGGCCTATCAGGCACTGAGCCACAAGTGACATCACAAACACAAACTCCATCCACACGACCTTCACTGGCCTATCAGGCACAGAGCCACAAGTGACATCACAAATACAAAATGCAGCCACATCACCAGCACTGGCCTATCAGGCACTCAGCCACAAGTGACATCACAAACACAAACTGCACCCACATTACCAGCACTGGCCTATCAGGCACTGAGCCACAAGTGACATCACAACCACAAACTGCAGCCACATCACCAGCACTGGCCTATCAGGCACTGAGCCACAAGTGACCTCACAATCATAAACTGCTCCCACGTGACCAGCACTGGCCTATCAGGCACTCAGCCCCAAGTGACCTGACAACCACAAACTGCAGCCACATCACCAGCACTGGCCTATCAGCCACTGAGCCACAAGTGACATCACAACCACAAACTCCGCACACATGACCAGCATTGGCCTATCAGGCACTGAGCCACAAGTGACATCACAAACAAAGACTGCACACACATGACCAGCACTGCCCTATCAGGCACTGAGCCACAACTGACATCACAAACAAAAACTCCAACCACATCAAGAGCACTGTCCTATCAGGCACTGAGCCACAAGGGACCTCACAAACACAACCAGCACCTGCATCACCAGCACTGGCGTATGAGGCACTGAGCCACAAGTGACATCAGAACCACAAACTACACCCACAGGACCAGCACTGGCCTATCAGGCACTGAGCCACAAGTGACATCACAAATACAAATTGCAGCCACATCACCAGCACTGGCCTATCAGGCACTCAGCCACAAGTGACATCACAAACACAAACTGCACCCACATTACTAGCACTGGCCTATCAGGCACTGAGCCACAAGTGACATCACAACCACAAACTCCACCCACATCAAGAGCACTGGCCTATCAGGCACTCAGCCACAACTGACATCACAAACACAAACTCCACCCACAGGACCAGCATGGCCTATCAGGCACTCAGCCACAAGTGACCTCACAATCACAAATTGCAGCCACAGGACCAGCACTGGCCTATCAGGCACTGAGCCATAAGTGACATCACAACCACAAACTGCACACACATATGCAGCACTGGCCTATCAGGCACTGAGCCACAAGTGACATCACAAACACAAACTGCACCCACGTAACCAGCACTGGCCTATCAGGCACTCAGCCACAAGTGACATCACAAACACAAACTGCACACACATATGCAGCACTGGCCTATCAGGCACTCAGCCCCAAGTGATATCACAAACACAAACTGCACCCACAGGAAAAGAAGTGGCCTATCAGGCACTGAGCAACAAGTGACCTCACAATCAGAAATTTCAGCCACATCACCAGCACTGGACTATCAGGCACTGAGCCACAAGTGACATCACAAACACAAACTGCAGCCACATCACCAGCACTGGCATATCAGGCACTGAGCCACAAGTGACATCACAAACAAAAACTGCACACACATGACCAGCACTGCCCTATCAGGCACTGAGCCACAAGTGACATCACAACCACAAACTCGACCCACATGAACAGCATTGGCCTATCAGGCACTCAGCCACAAGTGACATCACAAACACAAACTCCACCCACATGAACAGCATTGGCCTATCAGGCACTCAGCCACAAGTGACATCACAAACACAAACTCCACCAAAAGGACCAGCATGGCCTATCAGGCACTCAGCCACAAGTGACATCACAAACACAAACTCTATCCACATGACCAGCACTGGCATATCAGGCACTCAGCCACAAGTGACATCACAAACAAAAACTGCACACACATGACCAGCACTGCCCTATCAGGCACTGAGCCACAAGTAACCTCACAATCACAAACTGCACCCACATGAACAGCACTGGCCTATCAGGCACTGAGCCACAAGTGACATCACAAACACAAACTCCACCCACAGGACCAGCACTGGCCTATCAGGCACTCAGCCCCAAGTGACCTGACAACCACAACCTGCAGCCACATCACCAGCACTGGCCTATCAGGCACTGAGCCACAAGTGACCTCACAATCATAAACTGCTCCCACATGAACAGCACTGGCCTATCAGGCACTGAGCCACAAGTGACATCACAAACACAAACTCCACCCACATCACCAGCACTGGCCTATCAGGCACTGAGCCACAAGTAACCTCACAATCACAAACTGCACCCACATGAACAGCACTGGCCTATCAGGCACTGAGCCACAAGTGACATCACAAACACAAACTCCACCCACAGGACCAGCACTGGCCTATCAGGCACTCAGCCCCAAGTGACCTGACAACCACAACCTGCAGCCACATCACCAGCACTGGCCTATCAGGCACTGAGCCACAAGTGACCTCACAATCATAAACTGCTCCCACATGAACAGCACTGGCCTATCAGGCACTGAGCCACAAGTGACATCACAAACACAAACTGCACCCACGTAACCAGCACTGGCCTATCAGGCACTCAGCCACAAGTGACATCACAAACACAAACTGCACACACATATGCAGCACTGGCCTATCAGGCACTGAGCCACAAGTGACATCACAATCACAAACTGAACCCACATGAACAGCATTGGCCTATCAGGCACTGAGCCACAAGTGACATCACAACCACAAACTGCACACACATGACGAGCAGTGGCCTATCAGGCACTGCGCCACAAGTGACATCACAACCTCAAACTGCAGCCACATCACAAGCACTGGCCTATCAGGCACTGAGCCACAAGTGACATCACAAAAAAAAACTGCACCCAGAGGAACAGCATGCCCTCTCAGGCACTGAGCCACAAGGGACCTCACAAACACAAACTCCAGCCACAGGACCAGCACTGGCCTATCAGGCACTGCGCCACAAGTGACATCACAAACACAAACTCCACCAAAAGGACCAGCATGGCCTATCAGGCACTCAGCCAAATCTGACCTCACAAACACAACCAGCACCCGCAACACCAGCACTGGCGTATGAGGCACTGAGCCACAAGTGACATCACAAACACAAACTCCACCCACATCACCAGCACTGGCATATGAGGCACTGAGCCACAAGTGACATCACAACCACAAACTCCACCCACATGACCAGCATGGCCTATCAAGCACTCAGCCACAAGTGACATCACAACCACAAACTGCAGCCACATCACCAGCACTGGCCTATCAGGCACTCAGCCACAAGTGACATCACAAACACAAACTCCAACCACATCACCAGCACTGGCATATGAGGCACTGAGCCACAAGTGACATCACAAACACAAACTCCACCCACATCACCAGCACTGGCCTATCAGGCACTCAGCCACAAGTGACATCACAAACACAAACTGCAGCCACATCTCTAGCACTGGCCTATCAGGCACTGAGCCACAAGTGACCTCACAATCACAAACTGCACCCACATCAAGAGCACTGGCCTATCAGGCACTGAGCCACAAGTGACATCACAAACACAAACTCCACCCACATCAAGAGCACTGGCCTATCAGGCACTCAGCCACAACTGACATCACAAACACAAACTCCACGCACATTACCAGCACTGGCCTATAAGGCACTCAGCCACAAGTGACATCACAAACACAAACTGCAGCCACGTGACCAGCACTGACATGTCAGGCACTGAGCCACAAGTGACATCACAACCACAAACTGAACCCACATGACCCTCACTGGCCTATCAGGCACTGAGTCACAAGTGACATCACAAACACAAACTCCACCCACATCACCAGCACTGGCCTATCAGGCACTGAGCCACAAGTGACATCACAAACACAAACTGCACACACATATGCAGCACTGGCCTATCAGGCACTCAGCCCCAAGTGACATCACAAACACAAACTGCACCCACAGGAAAAGAAGTGGCCTATCAGGCACTGAGCAACAAGTGACCTCACAATCAGAAATTTCAGCCACATCACCAGCACTAGCCTATCAGGCACTGAGGCACAAGTGACATCACAACCACAAACTGCACACACATGAACAGCATTGGCCTATCAGGCACTGCGCCACAAGTGACATCACAAACACAAACTCCACCAAAAGGACCAGCATGGCCTATCAGGCACTGAGCCACAAGTGACATCACAAACACAAACTGCAGCCACATCACCAGCACTGGCCTATCAGGCACTGAGCCACAAGTGACATCACAAACACAAACTGCAGCCACAGGACCAGCACTGGCCTATCAGGCACTGAGCCACAAGTGACATCACAAATACAAACTGCAGCCACATCACCAGCACTGGCCTATCAGGCACTGAGCCACAAGGGACCTCACAATCACAAACTGCACGCACATGAACAGCTTTGGCCTATCAGGCACTGAGCCACAAGTGACATCACAAATACAAACTGCAGACATGTGACCAGCACTGGCCTATCAGGCACTGAGCCACAAGTGACATCACAATCATAAACTGCTCCCACATGAACAGCACTGGCCTATCAGGCACTGAGCCACAAGTGACATCACAAACACAAACTCCACCCACAGGAGCAGCACTGGCCTATCAGGCACTGAGCCACAAGTGACATCACAAATACAAACTGCAGCCACATCACCAGCACTGGCCTATCAGGCACTGAGCCAAAAGCGACCTCACAAACACAAATTGTACGCACATGAACAGCTTTGGCCTATCAGGCACTGAGCCACAAGTGACATCACAAATACAAACTGCAGACATGTGACCAGCACTGGCCTATCAGGCACTCAGCCAAAAGTGACCTCACAAACACAAACTGCAGCCACATCACCAGCACTGGCATATCAGGCACTGAGCCACAAGTGACATCACAAACAAAGACTGCACACACATGACCAGAACTGCCCTATCAGGCACTGAGCCACAAGTGACATCACAACCACAAACTCCACCCACAGGACCAGCACTGGCCTATCAGGCACTGAGCCACAAGTGACATCACAAACACAAACTGCAGCCACACGACCTTCACTGGCCTATCAGGCACAGAGCCACAAGTGACATCACAAATACAAATTGCAGCCACATCACCAGCACTGGCCTATCAGGCACTCAGCCACAAGTGACATCACAACCACAAACTGCACCCACATTACCAGCACTGGCCTATCAGGCACTGAGCCACAAGTGACCTCACAATCATAAACTGCTCCCACGTGACCAGCACTGGCCTATCAGGCACTGAGCCACAAGTGACATCACAAACACAAACTCCACCCACATGACCAGCACTGGCCTATCAGGCACTGAGCCACAAGTGACATCACAACCACAAACAGCACCCACGTGACCAGCACTGGCCTATCAGGCACTGAGCCACAAGGGACCTCACAAACACAACCAGCACCCGCATCACCAGCACTGGCGTATGAGGCACTGAGCCACAAGTGACATCAGAACCACAAACTACACCCACAGGACCAGCAATGGCCTCTCAGGCACTCAGCCACAAGTGACATCACAAACACAAACTCCACCCACGTGACAAGCACTAGCCTATCAGGCACTGATCCGCAAATGACATCACAACAACAAACTGCACCCACGTGACCAGCACTGGCCTATCAGGCACTCAGCCACAAGTGACATCACAAACACAAACTGCAGCCACATCACCAGCACTGGCCTATCAGGCACTGAGCCACAAGTGACATCACAACCACAAACTCCACCCACATCAAGAGCACTGGCCTATCAGGCACTCAGCCACAACTGACATCACAAACACAAACTGCAGCCACATCACCAGCACTGGCCTATAAGGCACTGAGCCACAAGTGACCTCACAATCACAAATAGCACCCACATCACCAGCACTGGCCTATCAGGCACTGAGCCACAAGTGACATCACAAATACAAATTGCAGCCACATCACCAGCACTGGCCTATCAGGCACTCAGCCACAAGTGACATCACAAACACAAACTGCACCCACATTACTAGCACTGGCCTATCAGGCACTGAGCCACAAGTGACCTCACAATCACAAACTGCACGCACATGAACAGCATTGGCCTATCAGGCACTCAGCCAAAAGTGACCTCACAAACACAAACTGCAGCCACATCACCAGCACTGGCATATCAGGCACTGAGCCACAAGTGACATCACAAACAAAAACTGCACCCAGAGGAACAGCATGCCCTCTCAGGCACTGAGCCACAAGGGACCTCACAAACACAAACTCCAGCCACAGGACCAGCACTGGCCTATCAGGCAATGAGCAACAAGTGACCTTACAACCACAAACTGCAGCCACATCACCAGCACTGGCCGATCAGGCACTGAGCCACAAGTGACATCACAACCACAAACTCCACTCACAGGACCAGCATGGCCTATCAGGCACTCAGCCACAAGTGACATCACAACCACAAACTGCACCCACATGAACAGCACTGGCATATGAGGCACTGAGCCACAAGTGACATCAAAAACACAAACTGCACCCACATCACCAGCACTGGCCTATCAGGCACTGAGCCACAAGTAACCTCACAAACACAAACTCCACCCACAGGACCAGCACTGGCCTATCAGGCACTCAGCCCCAAGTGACCTGACAACCACAACCTGCAGCCACATCACCAGCACTGGCCTATCAGGCACTGAGCCACAAGTGACCTCACAATCATAAACTGCTCCCACATGAACAGCACTGGCCTATCAGGCACTGAGCCACAAGTGACATCACAAACACAAACTCCACCCACATCACCAGCACTGGCCTATCAGGCACTGAGCCACAAGTAACCTCACAATCACAAACTGCACCCACATGAACAGCACTGGCCTATCAGGCACTGAGCCACAAGTGACATCACAAACACAAACTGCACCCACGTAACCAGCACTGGCCTATCAGGCACTCAGCCACAAGTGACATCACAAACACAAACTGCACACACATATGCAGCACTGGCCTATCAGGCACTGAGCCACAAGTGACATCACAATCACAAACTGAACCCACATGAACAGCATTGGCCTATCAGGCACTGAGCCACAAGTGACATCACAACCACAAACTGCACACACATGACGAGCAGTGGCCTATCAGGCACTGCGCCACAAGTGACATCACAACCTCAAACTGCAGCCACATCACAAGCACTGGCCTATCAGGCACTGAGCCACAAGTGACATCACAAAAAAAAACTGCACCCAGAGGAACAGCATGCCCTCTCAGGCACTGAGCCACAAGGGACCTCACAAACACAAACTCCAGCCACAGGACCAGCACTGGCCTATCAGGCACTGCGCCACAAGTGACATCACAAACACAAACTCCACCAAAAGGACCAGCATGGCCTATCAGGCACTCAGCCAAATCTGACCTCACAAACACAACCAGCACCCGCAACACCAGCACTGGCGTATGAGGCACTGAGCCACAAGTGACATCACAAACACAAACTACACCCACATCACCAGCACTGGCATATGAGGCACTGAGCCACAAGTGACATCACAACCACAAACTCCACCCACATGACCAGCATGGCCTATCAAGCACTCAGCCACAAGTGACATCACAAACACAAACTGCAGCCACATCACCAGCACTGGCCTATCAGGCACTCAGCCACAAGTGACATCACAAACACAAACTCCAACCACATCACCAGCACTGGCATATGAGGCACTGAGCCACAAGTGACATCACAAACACAAACTCCACCCACATCACCAGCACTGGCCTATCAGGCACTGAGCCCCAAGTGACCTGACAACCACAAACTGCAGCCACATCACCAGCACTGGCCTATCAGGCACTGAGCCACAAGTGACCTCACAATCATAAACTGCTCCCACATGAACAGCACTGGCCTATCAGGCACTGAGCCACAAGTGACATCACAAACACAAACTCCACCCACAGGAGCAGCACTGGCCTATCAGGCACTCAGCCACAACTGACATCACAAACACAAACTGCAGCCACATCACCAGCACTGGCATATCAGGCACTGAGCCACAAGTGACATCACAAACACAAACTGCAGCCACATCACCAGCACTGGCATATCAGGCACTGAGCCACAAGGGACCTCACAAACACAAACTCCAGCCACAGGACCAGCACTGGCCTATCAGGCACTGAGCAACAAGTGACCTTACAAACACAAACTGAACCCACATCACCAGGACCGGCCGATCAGGCACTGAGCCACAAGTGACATCACAACCACAAACTCCACTCACAGGACCAGCATGGCCTATCAGGCACTCAGCCACAAGTGACATCACAAACACAAACTACACCCACAGGAAATGCAGTGGCCTATCAGGCACTGAGCCACAAGTCACCTTAGAATCACAAACTGTACCCACATGAACAACACTGGCCTATCAGGCACTGAGCCACAAGTGACCTCACAAACACAAACTGCAGCCACATCACCAGCACTGGCCTATCAGGCACTGAGCCACAAGTGACATCACAAACACAAACTCCACCCACATCACCAGCACTGGCCTATCAGGCACTGAGCCACAAGTGACCTCACAATCATAAACTGCTCCCACGTGACCAGCACTGGCCTATCAGGCACTCAGCCACAAGTGACCTCACAATCATAAACTGCTCCCACATGAACAGCACTGGCCTATCAGGCACTGAGCCACAAGTGACATCACAAACACAAACTCCAACCACATCACCAGCACTGGCCTATCAGGCACTGAGCCACAAGTGACATCACAACCACAAACAGCACCCACGTGAACAGCACTGGCCTATCAGGCACTGAGCCACAAGGGACCTCACAAACACAACCAGCACCCGCATCACCAGCACTGGCGTATGAGGCACTGAGCCGCAAGTGACATCAGAACCACAAACTGCACCCACATGACCAGCACTGGCCTATCAGGCACTGAGCCACAAGTGACATCACAACCACAAACTGCACACACATGACGAGCACTGGCCTATCAGGCACTGCGCCACAAGTGACATCACAACCTCAAACTGCAGCCACATCACAAGCACTGGCCTATCAGGCACTGAGCCACAACTGACATCACAAACACAAACTGCACCCACATTACCAGCACTGGCCTATCAGGCACTGAGCCACAAGTGACATCACAAATACAAATTGCAGCCACATCACCAGCACTGGACTATCAGGCACTCAGCCACAAGTGACATCACAACCACAAACTGCAGCCACATCACCAGCATGGCCTATCAGGCACTCAGCCCCAAGTGACATCACAACCACAAACTGCACCCACGTGACCAGCACTGGCCTATCAGGCACTGAGCCACAAGTGACATCACAAACACAAACTGCACCCACATGAACAGCACTGGCCTATCAGGCACTGAACCACAAGTGACATCACAACCACAAACTGCAGCCACATCACCAGCACTGGCCTATCAGGCACTGAGCCACAAGTGACCTCACAATCACAAACTGCACCCACATGAACAGCACTGGCCTATCAGGCACTGAGCCACAAGTGACCTCACAATCGCAAACTCCACCCACATGAACAGCACTGGCCTGTCAGGCACTCAGCCACAAGTGACATCACAACCACAAACTGCACCCACATGAAGAGCACTGGCCTATCAGGCACTGAGCCACAAGTGACATCACAAACAAAAACTGCACACACATATGCAGCACTGGCCTATCAGGCACTGAGCCACAAGTGACATCATAAACACAAACTCCACCCACATCAAGAGCACTGGCCTATCAGGCACTCAGCCACAACTGACATCACAAACACAAACTGCACCCATAGGACCAGCACTGGCCTATAAGGCACTTAGCGACAAGTGACATCACAAACACAAAATGCAGACATGTGACCAGCACTGGCCTATCAGGCACTGCGCCACAAGTGACATCACAATCACAAATAGCACCCACATCACCAGCACTGGCCTATCAGGCACTGAGCCACAAGTGACATCACAAACACAAACTGCAGCCACATCACCAGCACTGGCCTGTCAGGCACTGAGCCACAAGTGACATCACAACCACAAACTGCAGCCACATCACCAGCACTGGCCTATCAGGCACTGAGCCACAAGTGACATCACAACCTCAAACTGAACCCACATGACCCTCACTGGCCTATCAGACACTGAGCCACAAGTGACATCACAAACACAAGCTCCACCCACAGGACCAGCACTGGCCTATCAGGCACTCAGCCAAATCTCACCTCACAAACACAACCAGCACCCGCAACACCAGCACTGGCGTATGAGGCACTGAGCCACAAGTGACATCAGAACCACAAACTACACCCACAGGACCAGCAATGGCCTATCAGGCACTCAGCCACAAGTGACATCACAACCACAAACTGCAGCCAGATCACCAGCACTGGCCTATCAGGCACTGAGGCACAAGTGATATCACAACCACAAACTGCAGACGTGTGACCAGTACTGCCCTATCAGGCACTGAGCCACAAGTGACATCACAACCACAAACTGCACCCACATGAACAGCATTGGCCTATCAGGCGCTGAGCCACAAGTGACATCACAAACACAAACTGCAGAAATGTGACCAGCACTGGCCTATCAGGCACTGAGCCACAAGTGATATCACAACCACAAACTGCAGACGTGTGACCAGTACTGCCCTATCAGGCACTGAGCCACAAGTGACCTCACAAACACAAACTGCACCCACATCACCAGCACTGGCCTATCAGGCACTCAGCCACAAGTGACATCACAACCACAAACTGCAGCCACATGACCTGCACTGGCCTATCAGGCACTGAGCCACAAGTGACATCACAAACACAAACTGCAGAAATGTGACCAGCACTGGCCTATCAGGCACTGAGCCACAAGTGACATCACAAACACAAACTGCACCCACATGAACAGCACTGGCCTATCAGGCACTCAGCCACAAGTGACATCACAACCACAAACTCCACCCACATCACCAGCACTGGCATATGAGGCACTGAGCCACAAGTGACATCAAAAACACAAACTGCACCCACATCACCAGCACTGGCCTATCAGGCACTGAGCCACAAGTGACCTCACAATCATAAACTGCTCCCACATGAACAGCACTGGCCTATCAGGCACTGAGCCACAAGTGACATCACAACCACAAACTCCACCCACAGGACCAGCATGGCCTATCAGGCACTGAGCCACAAGTGACATCACAAACACAAACTGCAGACATGTGACCAGCACTGACCTGTCAGGCACTGAGCCACAAGTGACATCACAACCACAAACTCCACCCACAGCACCAGCAATGGCCTATCAGGCA